>NW_026988441.1:20812500-20907500 GCF_030222135.1 Aotus nancymaae | reverse complement strand
TGGGTGAGTACATCTGGATATAAAAGCAGCCATCAAAACTGTCTCCTGTTAAAAGCCACCTAGTTCATTCCCCTATAGAAAAAAGCAACAGGATTTAAGGAAAGTGTGGATCCCCACCTCACAACTTAGCAACACCAGAGAAACAAGCAGGCTATGAATAGCACCTGCCAAGACGGCCAGCTCAGCTGCAGATAAAAAGAAGACCGCTGTCAACACAAAAGCCTTCTATTACAAAACAGAGAAAAGTACCTTTTCCTTCTTTAAGAATTTTGCAAGTAAATCATTGTTTCTAATAAACATTTTAAAGGTTTCATCAGTAATTTTTTAAAAAATC
This sequence comes from Aotus nancymaae, assembly GCF_030222135.1. Taxonomy (NCBI): domain Eukaryota; kingdom Metazoa; phylum Chordata; class Mammalia; order Primates; family Aotidae; genus Aotus; species Aotus nancymaae. Next base: position 20,907,166 of record NW_026988441.1, on the reverse strand, counting down.
TATTCATATATATGAAGATCACTTGGTGAGACACAAATAATTAAGCCACACTGAAGAAGTGAAAATGGCTGAAGCCCCAAGGTGAGCATATCCAGGTCTGCACAGCAAAACCCATCCACAACCTGGGCTTCTCCCCTGAGCCCCGGCCCACCACTGTAGAGGGCTGATGTCTCTGCAGGAGTGACAGGCAGGCCCTGAGGAAACCTGGGCTCACCCATCATGAGCTCACAGCTCCTCAAAGCATCACCAGGCAGATAAAGTTTCTACTAGGAGAACAGTGAAGAGGGAGAAATAGCCACCATGACAACGGTAATCACAAGGAAAACAACAGTGGAACACTTTCTGTCGCCCTCAAAAGCACAAACATCACTGAAACAAGTTTTCTACTTAAGTTGCTTAAAAAAAAAAATGCTGCTGGGGCAGGAAGGCAGGCTTCATTAGCTGAATGACATATATGGACTCTTAAGATGCAGCCCCCTGAGAAAGTAGCAATTGGCCCTTCCTTCCTAATTCTTCCCAACACACAGAGCTGATAGACGCGATAGAGAGTTTCTTGCCAAATCATCCTAAACTAGGATATAACCACTACAGCCTGGCTCAAAAAACAGCTTAGAGCTGCAGATGACCTTACCTATCAGGGAGCTCACACCCTGAAACGTTTTCTCAGGTTACATTTGATCTCTACAGAAATAGATGAAATATACATGTAGGTTCCTAAGTATAATGACAAAACAAATGCCTGAGAATGAGAATCCAACCTGAGAATGACCACATGACCACAGGGCTTCTCCTCCACTCAGGCACACGGGGGATGGGGTAAATGCAACCCTGGATGCAAATGCGTGACCCCCAAGTGATACTAGGCTCATGTTTACGTCCAAGCTTTGTAGAAATAACTGATCCTGAATGTAGTCCTCTTTGACTTGCTTTATCTTCTCATATAATGTCTCAAAGATCCATCCCTCCTGTTGCACGTGGTTCCCGTTCCTTCATTTTTACTGCTCTAAAATATTCTATTGTGTGAATGTTATTTGTTTAATCTTAAAAAAAAAAAGTCTTTCTGAGACCTGACACCTAGAGTGACAGATGTGTTCTGTGCTCTGGGCCCACCTGCAAGGGACAATAACTGCAGTTGTTCTCGGGTTGGGGGCCACATGTTTTACGATGTGTCCTTCTGGGGAGCAGCAACGTGTTCAGGATGACCTGAATAACTGACCTCTCCCTGGATCTAAGCCTTTGCAGGTTGTTATAATTAAGACAGTCAGGTGTGGGTCCAAGAAACAGCACTAATGGCCACTGCACCTGAGTCTGCATTGCACCCAGACTGCAGGGAGGAAGTAACCAGGAGGCTGAAGTCTCCCTGGCTCTTGGTACCTTCCCCTAAGATGCTCTGGCTTTAGCTGTAGACCTGGGTGTTCATGGGAGTTATGGGGAACATCTGTATCTCTGGTTGCAGGATATCACTGAGTTCTGTGCAGTGTTGAATTCTGAGATGACTGACAGAGAAGGAGGCAGAGATCCCGTCCCTATGGGTCCTGCTGAGATGTTAGCAGGTGTCAGGACAGGTCGTCCGGCCCAGGACAGATCCATCCTCCACAGAGGATCCAGTCTATATTTTTAAAATCCTAGCTTGACAACTGTCAAGGTATTGGCTTCTACTTTGCAATACATAAAGAATGTAAAACTGTGTCCTGTTGAAGGATGGCAGCAATACCATACAAGCGAAATACAGTGCTTTATAATTTTTTCCCAGCATCCCTCCCCACCAAGGCCTGGACAGCTCCTTAATTTCTAAGTTCATCCTCTGAACCTAATGAATCATTCCAAGGTGGAGGTGGGTAATGATGGTGCTGAGAAGGCCATGGCTCTCTCTTAAGGCTGACTTGGAGACAGGCGGGGTGGACGCCGCTTACTGGCCCTCAAATCAGAGCTCTCCCTTACAACCTCACAGCGCCCCTTGGACATGCCCAGTGGGGTTACCACACGGCTCACCACTGAAGTGCTCCAGACACCTTGCCATGTTGTTTTTAACTGCCCACCTAGTACGTGCATTTCTGGTTACTCTTATGAAACCTAAACCCGGAGGCTAGACTCTGCTTGGAACCTCATGGAAACACACCAAGGTATCTACATAACGGCAGATTCAAGCCAGGTAAATGCAAGGGTCATGGTGACTATCAGGCGGCAAGGTCAACAGCACCCAACACTGATGATTTATCCTCTCGTTTCCCTACAACAGCAGGCCCGATGTGGACAGCAGTACCTTCCATCCAGGCTGTGGGTGAGACAGAGCGAGAGCGCCAGAGTTGAGGCCAGGAGAGAAAGAAGGTGGTGCTTAATTTTTATGTATGTATGTATGTATGTATGTTTTTCTGAGATGGAGTCTTGCTCTGTCGCCCAGGCTGGAGTGGCACAATCTTGGCTCACTGCAACCTCTGTCTCCAGGGTTCAAGGGATTCTCGTGCCTCAGTCTCTTGAGTACCTGAGATTATGGGTGCCCATCAGCATGCCTGAAAAATTTGTGTATTTTTAGTAGAGATGGGGTCTCACTACCTTGGCCGGGCTGGTCTTAAACTCCTGACCTCAAGTGATCCACCCACCTTGGCCTCCCAAAGTGCTGGGATTACAGGTGTGAGCCACCACACCCAGCCCTATGTATGTATTTTTTTTAGAGACAGGGTCTCACTCTGACATCCAAGCTACAATGTAGTGGTGCAATCATAGCTTACTGTATGCTTGAACTCCTGGGTTCAAGGAGTTCTCCCATCTCAGCATCCCAAGTAGTTGGAACTACAGATGCATGCCACCACACCCAGCTACTTTTTAATGTTTTGTAGAGACCAGGTCTCACTATGTTGCCCAGTCTGGTCTCCAACTGCTAGCCTCAAGCAATCCTCCTCCCTTGGCCTCCCAAAGTGCTAGGATTACAGGCAAAAGCTACCATACCCAGCCAGCACTTACTTTTTGAATGGACGAGTGAATGAATGAGGGAAGGAATAAATTCATGATGGAAACAATAAATGAATAAGTAAAGGAATTAATGATGAGTGATGGAATGAATGAATGACTGAATAAATGTAACTATTTAGTTACCTTCTTCCCAGCCACAACGCTCTCTGATACAAGACAACATCAACATCGTGGGTGAGCCATATACGTCTATCGCTGAAAATTTGGAAAATAAAAGCATACAGAAGAAAGCAGAAGAATAAAAACCCTTACATTTTGGAGTGCTTAGTCCTTTTATTTTCCCTTTATAATGTATGCATGTGTGTGAATGTGTTGGGTTCGTATTGTATTTGGCAACTTGCTTTTTTCACGCAACATTGGGTCAAGAGCATTTCTCTCACATAGAAAGTGTTTCAAACCAGCCTTCTGCTATCAAATGCTGAGATAACCTCAAAGGAGTGGAAGTCCACAGAACCAGACACCAAAGGCCAGGCCACCCTCTTCCAGCCGGGAGCCACCCAACTCGCCCAGGAGCACACTGCCTCCATGGATCCCTGAGTTCCACGGAGTAGCCAATGATCATGAACTTCACTGCACGGCATTCGGCACTCTTTACTATTCAATGATTTGTGGGCTTTAAAAATCAGAAAGCAAATGCTATGATCCAATGGTGAGCTCCTGTAAATAGGTCTAATTGTAAAACATCACATTTATTCCAGACGTGAAGACACGTGAGCTTTGCCGTTTAAGTAGAAAGACAAAGCATGATTGTATCAAGGCACGTTTTTCCTTTTCTTTTCTGTATCTCTGTAATGGGTTTTGTTGTTCACCTCTATACAGCTTCAGTGTGGAAGAACTCTTCCAAGTGGGAGCACTGGATTTACCTCTGCTCTCAAAGATGTGGCTGGTTTACGAATACCTGAATAACTTCACATTTGTAGACTCAGGATAAACCCTAAGAAATGTCCACATCTAGACCACAGGAAGAAGTTGGCTTCAGGCGCAGATACATCAGGGTGGACCCGCCACAGTCTCCCACACAGTCACCCAATCCAGAATCACCCTCCCACACTACCACACACCTTAGAAAGATGTTTTCTCCCCGGTGGTAAAGGCAGCAGCTGCTGCTCTTGTACTTGAACCTGGCCTCCAATCCACACCCCCACCCACACTCCCACCCCCCGACAACACACACACAGGATGCACTGCAGGAGAGGCAGCCTCAGGCCTCCCACTGCATGTGGGACTGCCCTCACTCAAGGGATCACTGAGGGTCCTGGGATCAGAAGCCACAAGGGGCATCTCCACAACCAAACGCAGGTGGGAAAAGTCTCTGCAGCACCCAACTGGAAGTTGGCTCTCTGCCCCTACATCAACTTGCACGACTAGACCCTCACATCTGTGCACACTGGGCCGACCTACCATCAGCAGAGCAGGGAACCAAGCTGCTAGAGAGGGAACCAAGGTTGCTTCGAAAGCATTATTATTATCATTATCATTTTAATGTAATAGGCCTGTGAGTTTTCCAACATTAGAAATCCAGTCTGAATTTTCATTTTTAATGTTTACAATTTGACTCTTCAGAATGAAACCTTAAGCAGCAAAGATTGAAGCAAAATGACTACTACCAGTTGACTTAAACCTCCCCCATATAAACAATTGTGTCAAGACTAGGAAAACTAATACAATTTATGTAAATATCCTGATTTCTGTGATGCCAGCATAATATGATGAAGGCTTCAAATTCAGACACAACTTTCCAACACTGCAGCATTGAGACAGCTTTCCTTCCAGCACCTTCCAAACGCAAAGAATGGGCAGGGGGCGTGAAGCCTGAACGGAAGGTAACTTGCAACTGGGTTTTAGGTTTGGAGGCCCATGGCCTCTGGTATGTGGAGCTTTCTGGAAATCTGCCCCGACAGCATTCTGCACCAACTCCCTGGCACAACAGTCCCTCTGCCTCCACTGCTACTGCTTCTAAAACCAGGGATAACCCCACTTAGAAAGGCAAAGTATCCTTTCATTATTTAGGCCAAGTCCAGAGGGGAAAACCCTTTAAAATTAGAGAATCTCTGGGCACAGTGATTCCATAGAAGCACCATGATTTTTTTTTTTAATTTTTTCAATTCCATAAGTGGAAAGTGAAGAAACCATTTTCATACGAGCATATTTTTCTCCAAGGAACAGTTAGAAAAATGCTGATGTGGTGTCTCAATACGTTTTACTACAATGCCATCAATTACATAAAAACACAATTAAGTCACTGTTTCAAAATCCTTAAATATTATTCAGCTAAAACCCAAAAGGACATTTTTAGTATTCCACGGTCATTATCTAAGAAGCTCCGTGATGCAGCCAGCCACCTCCGCCATGCTCCGCAGGAGCTAAACATAGGTAATCTACAGGCACAGTGCCTCTGTGACTTGGCCGCCTGCCTCTCTGAGTGACCTCAGGTAATGAGGATGCCCACGGAGCCGGCTTCCGCAGTCCGGCCACAGAGCCAGGCTTTCCATCCTCAGTGCTTTCGTTGGTCAGGAACTGCCAGGGAATGACATGTGAACTCAGGCTGGTCTCAGTTTTCTCATCCATCCAGTGAGGCTGCCCTGCCAATGAATCTAAAAGGCTGTGATCCTATGAATTTACCTATCTGCCGTCACCCAGAGACCGAAATAAAAAAGGCAAAGATGTCTGAGATGAATATGGGGGTTCATACACTTTCATATCTGTATCCCTTTTTTGATGCACAGAGGCTTCTGGGTGCCTGCTGATCGAGAGAAGGGGTTGCTGACTGCGATGCTGTCCTACCTAAGTGCTGACGGCCAGAGACATCACGCGCGCACTCCCACGCGGCTGTGGGAAGCAAAATGTGTGCGATCTTTTTGGAGAACAGTTTGGATATTTATCATTTTGTTAACCTGAACATACCTTTCAGCTAGCAATTCCGCCTGCAGCACTGCATCCCACAAAGCCGTGGAAGGACGTTGGTGTACAAAGGCGTGTGCAGAAGGATGGTCACTATGGTACTGTTTGTAAAGACAAGACTAGAAGCAGCCTGAATGTCCACGCAGAGGGTAACTCGTTCACTAGAGTAAAATATGTCCCTTAAAAAGCATGAGGCAGCTCTGTGTAACAAAGTAGGATACAATAGCCGAAACGTAACATGATATAAGATGATGACTAAGATACACAGATTTGCCACCATTTTATTATGTACAATGTAATACACACAGCGAAGTTTAAAGAATTTCGCCTGTACACCCACCACCTAGCTTCTAACTTTAACATTTCACTTTTTTTGCTTTATCACATATATACCCATCAATCCATGTATCTTAACTTTTGGATGCACGTCAAAGTAAACTGCAGATACCCAAAGTATATTCTTAGACGAAAACAGGTACAACATGGAGTGTAAAGTGCGGATTTCTGACTGAAAACATTTAAAATATGCTTTTAATTAAAGGCAATGGCAAAACCGCAATTACTTCTGCACCGACATAAATATCTACAGGACTATACCACAAACTGGTATCAGTGCTTGCCCCTGGGGAGGAGAACTGAGGGACGGGAGTTAGAAGAAGACTCTCTTTTAATTGCATGCCGTTTGGTTCTCTTGAATATTGTATGATGTCCATCATTTTGTTTAATTTAAAAAATGACAATGCATCCGGTTTCGCAAGTGAAAGCTACCGTCAAATCTTTCAGGGCTCTAGGTAGCTTCTGTAGAGTAGCCCTGCATGCTTAGGAGCCTGGCGCGTGTGTGTGTGCATGTGCACACGTGCCTGTGTGTGTCTGTGTGTGCACGAGCACGCGTACACACCCACACCCAGATGCTCGGAGCCTGCACAGTGAGGGCGGTGCTGACCTCCCCTGATCTATCGCTGTAAGTCACTTTCTCATGGGGCTGAAACCTCAGAGTGTGAGGCAACCCTCTTCAGGAGGCTCATTATTTAATTTCCAAGTAAGCAGCTGCAAAAGACAGCATGTTTGTTGCCGTTAGGGAGAACCGAGCACATGGAAGACAGGAGGGAAAGGCAGTTCCTCTGCTAAGGTTAGCTCTGCACTGGGAGTGCCCATGTCTCAGTCTCCCTAACTGCAAACATTTGTGCAACTTCAAATAAATATCCTCCCCAAAGTCTCACGCAGCCTTCGGCTCTGATGGAAACCCTATGTGTGCACCAGTGTGCACAGAGAAACACGCAAATACAGGGGAGAAGTCCAGCTCCACATGAGGAATGCAGGACAAGGCATCGTGGAGGGAAGCGAGCAGTCCAGAATCTAAACTCTCCTTCCTTACAGCACTCAGCCAGGCTACCGAAAGGCAGCAACTTTCTGTTTCATTAACAAAAAAGGAAAGGAGTGAAAAGCCCTTAGAACAAAACATAGAATTAAGCATGATCATGGGAACAGTACTGTAGGGCAAATCTTCAAAGGGAAAAAGAATATTCCACGACAATGCTGGACATGTTTATCCGATTCCCTTCCTTCCTGAGACCGGTAGCTCGAGGTTCTAGACTCTGAACCTCTGGGCTACTGCTGCACGTTTTCTGAGCAGTGATCGATTTTCTGTGTGTTTTCAACCTTGGGAATCATATTCTACATGTGAGAGTCAAATAGATTTTAAAAATGGAGGTAACTGAAAATGTGGAGTTATGGCAACACATCAGAAAAAAATACCTGAAATCCTTACTTTTCTACACATGAAAGGGATTTGATAGCTGACGAGAGGGAAGGAAAATGCAATTTGTTAGCATTCTGCTTTATTCTTGAAAACATGCATATAAGGCTAGTTTTAAAAATCCCTCTGGTAAGAGTAAGACTGTGGGAACACTGATTTCCACTAGATGATACACATATGTACCACATATATATATATATATGTAAGAATACATATACGTACACATAATACATGTATGCATGCATCTAAATACTTATATACATCTAAATACATATACACTGTGCCTATGTAACTGAGCCAGCCAGTTTACTGAAAGGCAGTAATACGATAGCATGAAGGCAATCTGTATCTTATCACATATTAAAAACAAAAACACCCTGTATAGCTTCTAAGCCTCAAAATCCGATATACAAAATGAAACTAATTGTACTGGTTAAAAAAATAAAGAAATGAGCAAATGAACTACGATATTCTCTTATTTGTTTAGTGTTCTCTTTCTCTAGAGTTTATGCGGACATTGTCTCTAGTTACATCTGCAAACCAATACATCGGCTGTCAGATCACTAAGGCATTTGACAACATCATTTTAGAGCCTTTAGTTACTGAGATATCAATAATTAAATGCATTCAGTTCACACTTTGTTCTTGTGGATACCAGCTATTTATCTCTGTCCTCTGAAGAAGCTAATGGTATAATGGGCAAAACATCAAGAATAATTAAGAAAAACGTTGCTATAAACTCTGTCAGAAGAAATAGAACTTTTGCCCAGGCCCCCAGCTGGAATTCATTTATAGAGAATCCACCCAAAACCAAGGTACCTTTGCTGAAAAGTGCAGTGCTAAGCACATGGAGCAGGTAACTCACTCAGTCTGTGCCCCTCAGGGGAAGACCGGTGGGCACTTCTCTGAGTGTGAGCTCTGAAAAGGCCTGGGTGTGTGCATAGAGCATCAGCTGTAAAACACAGCGAGGGCTGCGGGCCACATTGGCACCTCTCCCACGCCAGGGACGGGTTCTGGAAGGCCAGCGCAGGCTGACAAATGGCAGCAGGACCTACTTGCTTCAGGGGACCGGCCCCTGCTGATGGAGCCCAACCTTCCTGCAGGAAACTCACCTCCCAGTCGAGCCATCCATGTTTCAAAGCTTGTTTGCAGGCTTAGCTGGTACCAAAACAGAAGTTCTGAGAATGACTTATTCAAGGAATGGCAGGTTCAGTCTTAAGTTAACAGGTCTATTTTTCTTGAGCAGAGAGTGTCTCTCTCTTTTCATATCCAATAACAAATAAGAAGAGAGAAATTGTGTTTCCTCTTTAGGTAAGGGTCAGGCCTAGATGGTACATAAACTCCACAGAGGATAGTATATTTTAAGTCAGTAACAATTAATTACAATACCATATACACACTACAGACAACACAATTTAAGAATAAAGAATTGCTGGGCATGGTAGCTCAGGCCTGTAATCCCAGCACTTTGGGAGGCTGAGCTCAGTCCTATAATCACAGCGCTTTGGAAGGCCGAGGTGGGCGTATCACCTGGGGTCAGGAGTTCAAGACCAGCCTGACCAACATGGTGAAACCCCATCTCTACTAAAAATACAAAAAAAAATTAGGGGGGCATGGTGGCACATAGCTGTAATCCCAGATACTCAGGAGGCTGAGGCAGGAGAATCGCTTGAACCTGGGAGGGAGAGGTTACGGTGAGCCGAGATCATGCCATTGCACTCCAGCCTGGGCAACAAGAGCAAAATTCTGTCTCAAAAAAAAAAAAAAGAAAGAAAAAGAAAAGAAAGAATTATCTGGATCCACAGTAATGGGAGATGGCTTTGAAGAGGCAGCCTTCCAGATAAGCCATGCCACATATCTGCATATGCTTTCAAAAATCTTTGTCACCTAAGTGGGAGTAGCTCCCAATCACTGTTCCGAATCTCACTTGCAGAAGAGTTGGTAGTCAACTTCCTGTATAGGGGCCATGTGAGCTCCTGAATGTCTACCTTAAACTCAAAGGGCCACATGTATAGAAAATGAAACGCTCACGTTTCATCATTAAATTACACTAGGCTCCCGATCTTTGTGGGGCACGTGTATTGCAACGAAAACAGATATCTTGTTATTAATGACAAAGATATGGGAAAATGTGAAGTTGAAATAAGCTACTCAAACTTAAGAGAAAGAAATGTTATAGGAACGGCTTTGTCAACCCTCATTGTGTAATTACTTCTTGGCTTGGTCACCCAAGCTCCGAGCAAGAAATAAGAGACAATGGTAATTTCTTACTGCTGAAATGAAGGTGTCACGCTGTCTCGTGTGTTCTGTGTAAGCAGGGCTAAAGTTTACATTTATATCACGTTACCTCCATTACAATCATCCAGGGTACTGCAAGAAATCAGTGGTATAAGGTCAGCCCTGGCAATGGGCACGGCTTTTGGGCACGTTCCAGTGGGCATCTCTGCTTTTGATCATCTTACCCCTCATGTCACACTCGTGAAATTGGTGAACTGCTATTGGCAACTTGAAGACTCACAGCAATAAAAGAGTATTTTTAACTCTTTTATTTTTTTATTTTTAACTCTTCTAACACAGTAGCTACCAATAAAAACAAACCACTAGATGGCTTTAGATTTTTCACCTCTGATACAGCGCTTGGGAGTGAGGGTGTTTGTGGGGTGAAAGGCGGGAACACCGCCCTGTGTAACTCCATCCCTTTCTCTCTTCACTCCACAGTTCCCCTTATAGCTCGAGAATTAATTACAAGGCCGCATAATTCTATCTTCAGTCCCATCAGCCTTGGGTCAACTAAGAGCAAGGATCACATGCCAAAATTGTTTTTTTTTTTTTTTTTTCCACACCAAGTACGAACTACTCCTCATTCTAATGGAAAAAAGAGAGCAGAGACACAAGGAAGAGAAAAAAATGAAATTCCATTATAACTGGTTTCCTCAAGCTCCAGCCTAGGATATGAGTAATCATAAAAACTGTAATATCAGCTTTTTTTGTTTTCCTTAACACTGGGTTCCTCCTTTATTTCCTTTCAAAGAGGGTCAAGATCTTTTTTTTTTTTTTTAATTCATAAAAGCTGCTGTGCAATGACCAAAAAGGTTGGTTTTCTCTCTGTAATAGCTCTGCCTCCCGTGAAACTTTTAAATTTGGGGGCAAAAACAAAACTCGCTAAACTCTCAGCAGCTGCCTCGAGTGAGCTTGAAGCCTCTCACCTGCCTGGCCCTCAGGCCTTCTGGTAACATCTAATGCCTCGCAGGGGTGGAGGAGTGGGCTGACCAGCAGGCATGGACCAGGAGCTGCTGGCACAGGCCTCCGGAGATGGCCTCCGGGCTGCTTGGAGGTACCTTGAGGATCGGCCTGACGGCACCCAACGCCCAGCTCCCATGTGAAGTGCAGGGAAGAGGAGGTCAGCGGCTGCAGCGGCCTGTCCTGTCCCAGGTCAGACCTCTCGTCAGCATTGCCCCAGTATCACTCTCTAGTTCTGTCTTCTCCTCCCTACCAAATCCCACCTTAACCAGCCACAGGGTATAGTGGCGTACGGAATGTAGGTTGTTCACCTGGTGTGTGTTACACACACATAGCCTTCTGGACTCAAAATATCAATGTGCTTTTAACAAGGAGCCAAGTGCTGTTTAAAACCGGGATGGAAAAAAGTCCAGAATGCCTATGGGTCATAAAGCAGCCCACGCCATGAAGGTGACCCCGGACCCAGACAGAGGTGTCAGGAGCTTATCTTCCCCGCGGTTCCTGTTGGCAGGGACACAGCTCAACCCAGCGAAGGTGGGCCATACCCCAGGGCACAGGAATCAGCACTGACATGCCCACAGACTGACATGCATGCTTGTCCCCCACAGGCACGGGCATGTCCACAGTCACCATGATGGCAGAAGGACAATGGGAAACGCAGGGCCTGCCAGGCGAATTCCAGCAGAGATGAGCTTCCTAAAAATCCCCTTTCTCCATGAGAGCTGACTCACCCAGAAGGACACCCCATCCTTCCCTCTGTGAACTGAAAGACGGAAACAGCGCATGTAACCCTGGCCTAAGAGAAACCCCTGGGCTAAACCAAAACATCAGTGATGCAGAGGACACTCAGGGAACGTGGACACCTGGGCTTCCTGAGCTCACCTGCACCAAAGCCTCAGGAAGCACGTCTGTAAAACCACTCCCGTAGTAAGCACTTCATTATCTACTTTTGGTGCAGTGATGAGCTAAAGGGGCATTCATTTTCTTTCATAGCCCGGAACAGCTTATTTATCATTTTTTTGTCTTTGTCACTGATATTTCAGATCTGCTGTGAATTGCTGATTTTTTTTAATAATTAATCTGCACTCATACAACCACCAACACAATCATGGTGCTCGTGGTACCCAGCAGATGTGGTCGAAACATGCCTTGAACCTTCCCAACTGTATGTAGCTGGACCCTGCTTGCAGTACTGTGTCATAACCAAGGGAAGTCAACTCGATGCATTTTCTGGAAATGCCATGGATACGCAGAGAGAAGACACTACAAATAGTTGCGGGGAAGGAGGCCGGCGGCTGCATTCACTGTGTCACTGCGGCCAAGGGTTCTGGGTACCTTATGTTCACTGCTCACCACCTACTGTGGTGTCAGAGCTGTCTGGTCCAGCCGGGACAGTCAATTGATTTTCACAGAACGTCCATTTTATGTTTCCACAACAGAGCAGGCTGCACCTTCACAAGGAGGGCTGGCTGCTTCTGAGGGCAGAGCGGTTGGACCCCAGCCAAGCCTGCCTCCCTGACTGCAGAGGATGTCACCTCCCCTGGGTACTTTCTTCTGGGCAGGGGCAAGGAGAAGGAAGGGAGAGGAGGTACATGAAGCAGATGTCCTCTGTAAAACCAAGGGTGTTCCCTTCTCACCCTCTCCCTTTTCCCACTCTAGCTGAGTCTCCAAAAGAAAGCATGTTTCCATTCACAAAAAACAATATGCAGAATCACCAGTGGGGGCTAAAGAAGACCCTTTTTCTAGTACAGGCAAAACCCGGGCTCATCCTCCTGCTTCCTTCAGCTGTCAATGAGGTGGTGTGTTCCCTGCCTCCTGACAATATAATCATCATAAACTTTATTATTACATCTGGAATTTCACGATATGCTTAGTAATTGATTACAGAGACACAACCCAGAATGTGGCTCCCACTCGCTCTGCCACGATTCCAGTAACCTAACTGCTTAATACCCCTGGAATGTATAAACAGTGTTAACCGCTGCATTCCCCGTACTGCTATGGCAGAAGGGAACCACGGAGCTGCTGGGACTCGGAAAGCACAAGGCCATTTTCACTTACTGAATATAATGTCATGGGATGGAAGCTGAGATCACGTTTTTTGGACCCATGACAACCGACGGACCCTTCATCAGATGTGATTGGCGGGGGCGGGTCCACTAAAATGATCAGTGGGGAACTGAGATGTGTCACGAAGTCTTCACGGGGCTACCACCCATCCCTACGTAAGTCTCAGTTTGGTGGGGACTCCAGTGTAGGGGGCTGTGATTAGTGGGGTTCTTAAAAAAGCAGTACAACTCACTCTTTCTAATTTTATGGCCACCATGATATGAATGCAATGCACAGCAGAGAAAAAGCCATGTTGGGTCAGGCCTGCAATTAGAGTGGCTAGTGTACTTACTAGCTCACAGGAAAACAGGCAAATAAACAAAACAATAACAACAAAAAATAAAAACAGGGCAGGCCAGGCACATGGCTCCCACCTGTAACTCTAGCACTTGGGGAGGCCAAGGAGGGTAGACAGCTTGAGCCCAGGACTTCAAGAACAGCCCGGGCAACATGGCAAAACCCCATCTCTACAAAAAATACAAAAATTAGCCAGGCATGATGGTGCACGCCTGTAGTCCCAGCTACTCAGGAGGCTGAGGTGGGAGGACTGTCTGAGCCCAAGGAGGTTGAGGTTGCAGTGAGCTATGATTGTGTCACTGTACTCCAGCCTGGGTGACAAGGGAGATCCTATCTCAAAATAAGTAAATAAAAGAATCCAGGGGTGAAGGCCACGCTCAAAGCATCTGGGAGTTGAGGCCAAGGAGAGGTCGATGTGAACAGGGCGTTTGTTCCCTTCCACTCCCACCCAGGGAGGGCCAAGACCAATACAGCTGCCCTCCCTAACCCTACCCCAACTCAGGAGGCTATGTCCAAGGACATGGGAGCCCATGTCTAGGTGAAAACCAGCTCCACTCCCCCTGCAGAAGCGCACCCACTCAGCTCTTGTGCCTACATTCTCTCCCCTGCAACAAGTCAATTTACAAAAACCAGACCCATCGCAGCAAAGGGACCTGGATCAGCCCTTCTCACGCACATATCATCTTGAACCAAAACAGTCCATTTAACCAGCAAATCCTCAGCCAACCCCCTGGCATGCAGAGCGTGTTATCTCTCCAGGCAGATCCACTTTATAAACCACCGAAGAAGTCTCATGGAAGGTTCTGTTTGCAACAAAAAAAACAAACATGCTGATGTCTCCCCAACCTGAGCTCTTGGGCCCCAGTGATGAGGATTGGGGTGGCTTTAGAGCAGGGTGCTTGTCCCAGAGCTGCCTCTCCAGGCCAAGTGAGCCATCACCCAGGGACCACCAGGCCTCCCTGAACCTTGGCCAGCGCGTTCCCGTTAAAAATGGCCCTGCCGTTCACCTCAGCCAGGTTCCCCCACGCACGCTAATAAGTACCTGTTTGTTGAACTGAAAAATCATTACCACAGAGCACGTCAAGTAATGAAAGATGTTTTCCTCGCAGAAATGTTAAATACTTTACTTCTTTCACAAGGAGTGTGTACATGTGTTTCCAAATAATACCTTGCTCCCTCCCCACCCACACCGCATCAGAAAGTGTGGAGCTCCAGGACCCAATTTGAACGAGCTCATATTGCACAGCTCTAAGAACCAAGAACACGCTGTTATTTTATTTATATTCCTTTGCCCAGCTGACTACGTGTTCGTTCTATTACTTATTCACCTAACCATCTCGGTAGGCACCTCCGTCACGTAGGGGAGGGTCCATTCTGCCTTACGATTTTATACAGGAAAGCAAGAGAAAATGACACCACCGCAGCCTCATCTGTTACGCCGCCCGTAGTATTTGCTAAGTAATATATATGAAAGAGCCATTTTACTACAAGCCCAGAGCAGAAACAAAGGCAAGAAATGGAATGGGAACATTTCACCACGTGAAAACCACTGATAACCCATCTTCTCCTCTGGCAAATATGAATCTCTGCCCCCTTGCAAAAGCTTTTTGTTAGGCAGATGAGTAATAACAATTGAGTCTTATGCATACTGAGGTCTTTTAAGTGTTTTGGAATGTCTCTACCTACAGGGAGTCACAGTGGTTAATTTGGGCTGGCTTTGCCTCTCATCCTAAGGTTTCAGGCAAAGCCAGCAGGGTGGGGGCCGAGCCTGCTTTGAGTCTATGGCAGCTGAGTTAGGAAAAACCAAAATGACTTCCAGGTAACCTTGTCTCAGGGAACTACAAGAGGTAAATGTATGTCACTTAGATAGAACACACAAATACCAAGTTGATGTCGGGGTCAGTGGAGTCTTGGGTTTTCTCGCCATAATATACGGCTTTGAATGTGGTGGCTCTATCCTGCCATGCCCTCTTGAGACATAAGAGACCTGTGTTTGGCTGGACACAGTGGCCCATGCCTGGAATCCCAGCACTTTGGGAGGCGAGGCAGGCGGATTGACTGAGCTCAGGAGTTCGAGACCAGCCTGGGCAACACAGTGAAACCCCGTTCCACTAAAATGCAAAAAAATTAGCCAAGCATGGTGGCGTGCCTGTAATACCAGCTACTCGGGAGGCTGAGGCAGGAGAATTGCTTGAAGCCGGGAGGCGGAGGCTGCAGTGAGCCGAGATCGTGCCACCGCACTCCAGTCTGGGCGACAGAGGGAGACTCCGTTTCAATAAATAAATAAATAAGAGAGACCTGTGTTCATTCCCAGTTCCCATGTCAAAGAATCCACAACCCAGGAACAGAGATGCTAAAATCCTGGCCAAAATGTACACCCACAGATCCCAAACCTCCTCTAAAGAATAAGCAATCACCCCTTCTTCCTGCCCTCTCTCCCTCTGTCATGTGTTCAGTGAGTCACTCAAACAGCTGCCAGGGGTTACCTGGGAGAGCAAGAAACACGAGATCCCAACCAAGGCTCCAGGAAAAATGACCTGCGTGAACTTCTCAAATCTTAAAGACTTTCCCTTTTCTTTGCCCATTGCTTGTTTTCCTTTTTTAAGAGGGAGCAAATCTCACTCTAATTTCACTAGCATTAAAGGTTGACATTTTTTATATGTGAATTCACAAATCTACTATAAATGATTCACAGGATCTTTCTTCCTTTGCCCTTCCCTGACGAACTGCCACATTTTGGAACTGCGTTGGCTGACATTAAGCAAAGCGCTTTCTCAGCAATTATTTGGAAAGGAGAGATGGCAACTACAAGAATTTCCCTCCGAGGACCGGAGGAGCTACCCTGCTTCCCACTTCCAAATGGCCAGGTCTCACAGAAGACAGGAGGGCCTCCTCCCTTGCCCGGATACTGCCATCCACCTGAAACTCTCAAGCCCTGGCCAGGCATCTACTAGAATCTCTGGCATTCCTGCAACACACCCGGTCATTGGTCTAGAACAGGTATTGACTGCCCTGGAAAATACTGACCTTAAGGACAACTGCTATGTGATCAGAAAATTCAAGAGACTGGTTGTCTCCCAGTTTGACTTGTGAGCTTAGAAGGCCACCAAGGGGATTCCAGCTCAGGAACCCAAATCGTCACCTGAAGTTGAAGCCGCTCATTTCCCTAAAGGCTAAGTTTTGATAAGGAACACTACCCCCAGCCTCCTGAACAGGTGAGACCTCTGTGAGGATGCCAGCAGGCCTGGCAGGCACTTAAGCTTCTCTGGGTCTGTCTATTTCTCTATCACCAAAAGGCCAGAGCTGTGTCACCCCTGTGGGCTCCAAGTGCATTCATTACAGGGGAAGGTGGATGTCATCCTACCCTAAGGTGCTGCCTCCAGAGACTCCTCTAGGATTTCTGGCAAAGAATCCCTGGTGCTGTGACACGCAGGGAGCCAGGGACACAGTCCCTAGTGCACTGATCTGGTGCACCCTGAAAACGGTGTCCCAGCTCAAAAACGTGTTGCTTTCTTCCTTTTCATGAATTCTAATATTCAAGCCTTTTTTCCTCCTGCTAATTTTAGAAGTCCTGCTATTCTTTGGGAAGAGAATGGTGTGAAAATCAAGCATAGTATCCAAAAATAAAAGAGTAGATCTGTTTCAGGGTTTGCAGCATATTTCACTGAAAAGCAACTCCAGATATGCCACTTTCTATCTAGTTTTTAATACATTTTCCAATTCCTCCAGAATATTTTAGCTTCAGAAAAAGCCAGAACGAACTTCCTAAACTACGACAATTTTTTTGAGGCTCAAAGGGGCACCCAAAATGGTCTTTAAACCATGGCTGGGGCTCTTTTCAGAACGTGATGCCAGGTGATCGCTCTCTGGATGGGATCCTGCAGTGCACTTTGTGGGACCACACGGAGAGAGATTCGAAGTAGGATGGATGGATTCTCCAGGTCCTGGAGGACCCACAGCGTGTTCCTGTTAGGTGAGAGGCCAGAGGAGATGCACGGCTCACTCTGGGCATCCTGAAGGTGGACAGCATGGAATGTCTTTCAAGCTTCTCACCTTCATTTTTTAAAAAAAATCTAGTTATCTAAGGAATGAAGTTGTTTGAGACCCACCAGGACTGGAGAAGGGGTCGGATCCTGGTTAGCAGGGCCCCACTCCAGCTCTTCAGGGTCTAAGACTCTCTGGAAGAGTTGCGTGAGGGCTGGGGAATGGAGGGAACAGACGTGGGGCGCCGGTGGGTACCTGAAGACCCCAGCCCACACCTCCTCGCCAGCCAGGGAGGCCAGAGATTTGTAACAAAAAGTTAGAACTCTGTGTCAAGCCCTTCAAGCAAACAATAAATATCACTTCTGCTCATAATCAGACTTCTCTCCAGCATCGTCTCTGAATGTTGAACCTTTTTCAATTAATTAAAAACTATGCTCTGCAGAGTGCATATTTTATCAGCCCTCAACTGCTTAAGTGTCTAGAAAAGACCAGGCAGTTTTTCTTTCTTTCTGCCTTTCTTTTTTCTTTTCTTTTTTTTTTTTTACAGGCAACCCAGAGCAAGTACTTGCAAGGGTCATATCTTTTTAATTATCTTTTCTCTCTTTGATTAATTATTCCGTCTGACAATAGCGTGTTTCTAATGCTATTCACCTGCCTTTGATGATTGACAACTTTTCTGTCTGATTCAGAGCAAACAGCTGCTGCCACAATCTCCTAGCAACCCGGGTGTGATGGATGAGCCCCCAAGATGGATGGCTGCAATAAATCATGTCTCCAGCCATAAAACTGAGAAAAGGGGATAAGAAGAAAAGCGAACAAAAAACAAAACAAGGTTTCTTCCCATGAGTGCACTCAGTTCCTTACCAATTATACCTGAAATGGACTTTGCACCTATTAATAGCAAAGTTTTTCTAATCGGTAAAAATGGGATGGTGGCATTTGTATCCAAGGTGTTTACAATTGTTCCTGCAAATTGGCACTTGTACTCCAATTACCTCCAACACTGCCCAAGTGCAAGGGCAGATGATCAAAGTTTTGCCTTCTTCCACGAAGTCTCAGCAAGGAACAACATCACCTTTGTACCATTGGCTATGGTTCCAGGCACCGACAAAGAATACTAATCTGATTCCACCCAATTTTTGGCAGCAGCTGGACAACACCAAAAGTGAATTCGAAGTCATGCTGTGTGCAGTGCAAAGAGTTAGGCTTCGAATAAAGTTATTTCAAAATGAACACACACACACACACACACACACACAAAGTTGTCTGGAGTTGATGAGTGACTCACTACCATTTCCATTTCTTTCCTGTTCATGGTAGTTGCAGGTGTTTTACATGTCAGGGAAAAGTTGGTCCCAGAAGCAGCAAGATATGCACAGTCAGCCCTTCCACAAATTCTAGATTCTCATTTCTTTAGATTAAAAAAAATCCTTCCGGTCTAACTTTCTATCCCATCATTTTTAAAAATTAATGTCCACACTCTAAGTCATACAACAAGCCTTCGATTTCATTAGCAACCCCAAATAAAGTCACATATTTAATAGAATCCTTGCCAATTAAATTTGCACTATCGGGGCTCTCCCAGTGGTGGAGACCCAGGAGGAAGGCCCGGAGAGTTTCTGTTTTCCTTTTTCCACCAGGGAAGCAGGCTGCAAGGCCTCTGGCAGCAGAAGAGGTGGAAAGGCCGGAGCCTCACCGGATCCCCAGGCAGCTGGGGGCTGTGTTGGTGAACAGGGCTGCGTCCCTGAGTACTTCCAGTAGATGGGGGTGTCCTGGTGCACACAGCTCAAGGGTGCAAACCCAGAAGCGATTAACTGGCAGGGCCTGGAAACAGCTGTCCACATCAGGCCTGGTGGGGGTCTGCTGGGGCCCTGTGGAGGGACAGAGCTCAGACACAAAGGGGAGGAGGCTGCTGGGAGCCTGGGCAGGGAGCCGCAAAGATGATTTTTTATCTGAAATATTCCTGAGACGTGGAAGTCTTTACGTTTCTTCATTCTCATACTACTAACCAAGCCAACCAAAAGATTTTTTTAATAGTTATATTGTGCTAAGCTTTTCAGATAATGGTGGTTTTTCTTTTTTCTTTTTTTTTTTTTTTTTAGCATGACATGGAGTTTTTAAAAAAAATCAGACAAGGGTTCTGGCTTCAGCAACTACAGCTCTGTTTATATTTTAATGTTTTGTACGTGACTGCTTCTGTGGGGGAAGAAAGGGAAAGAGAGAGAGAGAGAAAGTTGCCTGTGAGCTTTCGTGTAAATCACAGATACTTCATTTTTCTCTGTGTCCTTGGAAATTATTCAGAATTAAAGCCTTCCTCCCCTCCACCTTTTTTCTTTTCTTTTTTTGGTTGGGGGAGTCTTCTCTATTGCACATGGGAGGGCTTGTGTCCGGTCAGCTGCAATGAGAAGCCAAGGCCAATCGATGGAAACACTCACACAGGCCCCTACCCTGCCCCAGCTTGTCCGACTCTCAAGTTACAGGTTTACACGGCAAGTCTAAATAATATTCAAAATGATAAATGGTACCCGAAGCCCGGCATCCACCATCAATCTTTTTTTAAGGAACATCCATCTTCAATAACGCACGTTTGAATCATGTGAAGTCAGGAGCCCTGAGATTCATTTATACCACTCTTTGCAAGCCAGGGTGGCTTGAATGATATCTGTCAACCTTTTTCTTTTTTTTTTTTTTTTCCTCCCCTTGACTAATGGGGGAAAAAAAGGCAGGGAAAAGAGAAAAGGAACGAAAAATAGGAAAAAAAAGTCGGAAGAGCGTCAAAGGTTGAACACTGTGGTTTAGCAGATAATACGAAAGAACACAACCTCTCCCGTGCCTCTGCCAATCTTGCGCCCGCCACGCCACACACCCAGCCATCCAGAGGCAGGCTCTACCCGCTTCTCCCCTGCCCAGCCTCTCTCCTCCCTCTCCCTCTCGCCAAATCAGCAGAGCTCCCTCCTGCAAGCCACAGGGTACAGTACCAGGAGGAGGAGGAGACAGCCTCACATGGACCTGGGCTTCCCTCCCCTCCCTGTAGTCTGGCTGGGGCCCATATGATAAATGACATATGTCATTCTGTCAGGAGGGAAGGGTGGGTCAGTGATGTATGACTCTGCTGAAAAGGAAATCGACTGTTTGGCATGGTGCGGCTCTTCTCCACCAGGATTTAGTTTCAGAACTCTGAAATGAATTCTCCGACGTTTCAAGTGCATACTTAGGACAGGGTGATGGGAGGCCTGGGAAATCGTACTTCATCCTCCCCCTGCCCTTCCCATGGCAAAAAGGAAAAAAAAAAAAAAAGGTGTGTTGCTGCTGGATACCTGCAAAAGGCCACGCACGTGTCCAAGTCCCTAGCTGTCGCAACACCATGGGTTATTAAAAAAAAATGTGACTTTAAGTAAAAAAAAAGAAAGAAAGAAAAGAAATTAAGTGGAGTCAGGTCAGCCCTTTATTTATTTATTTTTTAATGGCAAAGGGCTGACACAAAAGCAAGATAAAAATTAGCATGTTTGAAGTAATCGTCCCGCAGCTTGACATCTGCATAGTAAATTTTAAAGGAAAAAAATGTGTCAGACAGCCATGAGCCGCCTCGCCCTCCCCCTTTCATTAGCTCACTGCCAGGGTGGCACTGCTGAACCTCATTATGGCGAGAGGATTTATGAAGCTGAACCCAATGGCAAAGAAAAGGCATCTGTCAATAATTGTAGGGAGCTGCACTCACAGCTTTGAAATCTCATTAAGTATGCAGTTATCAGGCATAAAGATCAAAAACATTACTCAACTCCGACAGAATCTTATGGAGGAACATTAATTAGCAACAGGCCTACAGTACAAAAAAAAAAAAAAAACCCACAGACTTCCTCTCACACCTGCCCAACCCACAAACCTAAAGCAACACTCCCCCTCCCGCCTGAAAAAAAATAATTCCCAGCATCTGAAACTGATCAAGAACATGAAACAAGAGAGACGCACATAGAAGAGGGGAGAGGGAGGGAAGGGGTGGGCGGCGGGCAAGGAGGAGGGGAGAGGGAGGGCGGGGAAATTCAGTTGAGAAAGCCTTGGCGGTGAGGAGAGAAAAGGAAGAAGCTGTCAAACTTGAGAAGGATGTCAGAGCGGGTCCTGATTACTGGGGGCCTACGGAGTTCTCAGACCTTTTATCATCCTCACCATCAAAACCAGCCCGGGAGTCACTGTCGGGAGGACTAGGGGCTGTAGGTTTGCAGCCCAGGCCCAGGGCCCAGACCCCAAGACACTGTCCTCCAGCCCCTGCTTACCTGGCAAGCAGGAGGCTGCAAGGCCAAGACCCAGGAGGCAGGCCCTGCTTTCCCCAGCCGGCCTGCACCCAGCCGGCTAAAGCTGGCAGCAAGACCCACCTTCACAGGCTCTGGACACAGGCCAGGGAACCACTGCGTTCACCTTCCATCTCTCAACCACTGAAACACACCTTTTTCTTCCTCCAAAGAGACTGCAGTATCCCCTTCTCACACATGCACCCTCTGTTATTTGATTTCTCTGTGCAATCCCTTACTGAAAAATACAATATAGATGGGGGAAGAGGCACATGGAAACTGTCAAGCTGACTCTGGGTCCCTAGGCCTCCAGACCTCTGTTAACACTTGGGACAAGGTGCAGCTCATTACGGGTGTCCAACAGATCCACATGCTAGTTTGACTCTAGGATCTCCAGGAAGGTAAAATTAAATGGCAAGTGTCCTGCCCCACCACATTCTTGCCTCTTGCAAGCTGCATCGGCAGAGTGATGTACATAATGTACATGTGTTTCAGAAACATCCCACCAGCGTTGAGCACTTGGGGTCTAGGCAAACTTCCCTGATAGCCTGTGGTGGTCTGGATCCAGGGTAGGTGCACAGAGGCCTGGTGGGGTGGGGGTGCGTCTCAAATACCATTCAGGTTTCAGTCCAACAGGCAACATCATCCATTCCTGGAGAGGTCATGCAAGGGTGAGGCACTGTCTGTAGCCCTCCCATGAAAGGTGTAGGAAAATATTAAATATCCTGCATTTTATTTTATTTCCCTTATTGCACTGTTATAGAAAGGTGGCCTTCTCTGCTTACCTGCTAGCATGCACTCTCTCTCTCTGTCTCTCTCTCTCTCTCTCTGTCACACAAACACACACACACACACACACACACACACACACGGCACTTTCCACAATGCCATATCATAAGAAAACCTACAGAACCGCTCCTTTGATCGGAATCCTCTGCTAGCATTCTCTCAGCTCCTCATTCACTCCCCTAGGCCACATTCTTCCCTGGTTCCACAGCTACTTCCGAAGTGTTTACCTCTCTGGTCTACTCAGAAGACAATGGTCACCTTTTCAGAATTAGCCACATCTTTAAGGAAACGGGCATTAAGATTCCTAGGCAACCAGCTTGGAGATTCCTCCATGCCAAGGCCCATGTTTTCCAATAAATGCCTCTCCTTTAGCATATCAATGAACTCAGCTCGAATAAACTGTCACCTATTACCAAAAATAGTCAGGAACACTTGTCTATTAACCAGACTTGATGAGAAGGCATTTTAGCAGGAGTATTACAATAAGGTGTTTATATTTTTTATGTGCTTACCATATTACCTTTATTATGTGTAACATCAAAGTGATTATAGCAATTACATCTAACAGAATTAATTACAGAACTTCCCATCATTCCAAGATACATAATGCATTAGAGGTAAGCCAAAGAAAGAAAACATCTTGATTGTAGAAACTATTGTTGGGGTGCATTTTCTCTAGCAGCAATGCCACACCAACGTCAGCTTTCAGAGCAATGGAAACTGAGGGGTTTAACAGGAAGGAAGGAGCTGTATTCTCTTAAAATGAATGCAAGCTTTTTGCTTAATAGTACTCTGGCAATAGTGGACATACAAAATCAATTTAATTTTTTAAGTGTAAATCTTTAAAAGGTGCTGGTTAATCCACCCAACCAATGTTACTACATAAAGCAGAAAGCACATGGGTGAAAGACTTACAAGTCTTTACGTATGCAAAATAAATTCACTCAAGGCTTCATTAATATTAATTTAAATTCAAAACCCATTTACATTAAATTGTTCATTAAAAATTGCCTATTTTATGCAACATGCATTTCTCAAAGAACTCAGAGGAAACTGAATACATAGGACTAGATTTAATGATGGGAATGGAAAATCAAAAGTAAATGAATTGGAGTCATTTCACGTATATTACCAACCAGCCCTTTGCTCTCCATTAAGGATGGGTTCCAGTTTGGGAAACAAATATATATTCTGAATATTGTGTTTTCCACAGCTATAAACTTGTAAACATGACCTTTTGACCTACCACAGAGGAAAAAGAAGAAAAACAAGAGAAATTGGTGGAAGGGAGAAGGCGGCCAATCCGAAATTGGGCTTGGAATAAAACAGGGACGGTTCACCTTCGGGTCTCACCTGGACTGACAGTGCATTGAGAGTTAGGCTTGTGTTTTTTAAAATGTACATCAGTTAGCATCTGCCAGTGCTCACCTTGATCTAGAACTAACAGTGTCTCTTCCCCCTACACTCTACCCTTTACAATCCTTTATTCTCGTAGCCAGGTGACCAGGAATATGATGACAAGGAGTTGGTAACTTCCTTGTGCCCTCCCTCCTGAAGACAATCTGAACTTACACTGTTTCCTCAACAGCTGTTCTGGATGAAGAAAACACAGTCATAATTAATAACATGTGTCCTGACAGTATGAATTAATAATTTATCATTAAGCCCAAACAAATTTAAATTACTCTTCAAGAGCCACACCTTTGCATATCTGAGAAAATAAGGTGAAGAGATGGTTAAAATGTCCAGGTAACATGACCTTCAGCGAACTAATCCCCTCCCACCCCCCAACTGCATCTGTTGGACTATGCTTGCTGAAATGCTAAAATAATTTACAGAAGTGAAAGTAATTAAACCCAAGAATCTAAATGCTGATCAAACTAAGTGCATGTGCTAGAAATGTCTTCTTTTTTAAATGGGGCTTATAAAATATTCAATATTTGGTCAAGGACACTATGTAATCTTTCTAATAAAGATTCCTAACCCTAGAGTATGACAGTTGTTCAGGGTAGTGGTCATAAGAAGATCACGTTCTATTACTGTCTTTTTTTTTTTTACTTCCAAAAATGCATAGCGTTATTCTAGTCACAAACAGTGACCTGAATTTTTAAGTCTATTTCTAAACGTAAATTTCTACAAATGGTGAAAAATTAAGAAAAGCCACCAAGTCTATGTCTCCAGGCCTTGCAATTCAGGCTTTTTTTTTTTTTTTTTTTTAAGAAAATCCAGAAAGGGGGGGAAATATTGATAGCCATTGTTTAGTGGGATTTAAAAATTTAATGACTAACTGCAAATACTGGAAACTGGAATTAATCTGTCTGGATTTTTTTTAAAAAAGGCTTACAGACATTTAAATGCATGTATCGGGACACTTTATCAACCTAACATAAAATTGTCATCTTATCTTATTATATGACTATTTTATGCATGTGTCAAAGAATTTAAAAATGACTGCCTGTCTATTGAGTCTAATTACAACTGCACATTATCTGTCTGGATGTCCCAGTCCATATCATTGTTACTAAATACAATATATTGTATTCACCTTTCATTTTTAACTTCAGAGAAACCACAATTTAGAGCATAACTAAAACACACACACACACACACCCCACAGTGAACACCTGCAAGGATTTGGGATACGTGATACCACTGCTTCCTTCTGCCTTCTCCCCTCCGTGGGCTTTGAGGGTGATGGTACAGGGCTGTGACAAAGCAGCTGATTTGAAAGCTCCATCTACCTACCTGGGCTGGACACTAAAACGGAAGGGTAGGAAGGGTAGACACACATACCCTACTTTATTTCATTTTTATTAATTTTTTTTACCACACGACCAAAGCTATTTTTATCCTCTGCCCACTGACAGGCAGGGATGAAAATGGGGCAGGAGGAAAGCCTTACAAACTGCACTTGGAATAACTGTGAACTGTTGCCACCCTTGGATTAAACATGGCTGTGTGCACCAGAACCGGGCACTTCCGACTCCTTTCCTCTCTGCCTCCCCGTCTGCCTGCCTGTCTGCGGCATCCCTGGCCCCAGCCTGACTCTGGCAGGACATGTGTAAAAGAGAAAGCACCATAAGAGGTGCAGGCACTCTGCCTTCAAGAAGGGAGATCCTTTCTCTTTCCAGAAATCACAGGAGTGGAGGGCGGGCGTAAAAGGAAGGGTTTTAATTCTCTCAACTCACCTGAGTTTCACAGCATTTCCCACGGCCCTGAGCAGTCACCTTTCATTCTAATCACTTGACAAAACAATCTTTAGCAAAAAGAGGGGAAAAGGCAGACGTGTGAGGCAATTTAGGGAATCGCTGCTGAGGCATCAGTTATTGACTATCTGGCTCCTGTTTATGAGCGCGTTCAAGGCAAAACTGAGAACAAAATGACAACATCAACAGCTCACAATCAAGTGTGGCCCTGGAGAGCACTGAAGCCCTAACTGACAGCTGTCAAGATAATGGGGGCACCACAGCTGATTCTAGAAGGTTCTCTTTCCCACATGGACGTCCAGGGGAATAGCCTTGCCTCCCACCGTCTTTGTTTTTCTCCTTCGTCTTCTTGGTTTTCCTTTTTAGAATGTGCATTGTTGCTCTCATTTCGTAGGAAATGAGGGAAGAAAAATCACAGAACGGTCAAAACCAGTCCCTCTGCCACCTTGCTACAGAGTAGAATACCTGTCCAAGGAGAAATACGTGGCAGGTCTGAGAGGAAATAAATTCCCAAAGCTGAGGCCGAAATGCCCTTCTGAATGCTCCATGTGCTTCCAAAAGAGAAGGGAAAAGCTCCTCCCCGAAGCTGCCAGATACGTGGACCAGACTTAGGACAGTGTCATCTGGACACCACCAGGTGGGCCACCTCTTAGGCATATCCATGCCTACTGGCAACATGGAACCCCCTCTGCTTGTTCCATGGGCATCCGCCGTGTTCTGTGATACCAGCAGGGGGGTCCAAGTCAATTTCACAAAAGTCAAGATGCTTGAAGATTTACCCTCGCCTTGTTTTACCACCTAAGAACTCCATGGAAGATTACCCCCTTTCAAAGAATGTAGCTCGCTGGCAAGTTGTGGTTCAATCGGTTTTTCTTTTTTGTGGGGGAGCATAAGATACAGTCTTTTATGATTTCACATTTGCCTCCAGAAAATTAATATAAGTAAATAAAATATCTGCTAAGTATTACACTAAATAAAATTTTTCTGGGCTTCTTAGAAATGTTTTAAAAAACACACTACGAATAGGAGAAAGTCATGCTTTAAGCAAGAGATAATGGTCATTTTGCCTGAAGGACACTGTCCTTCCCTATCCCCACTCCTCTGAGCTTCTAAAGGCAGCAATATCTGTCCAGAACAAACGTACGGCCCCCAGAAATTACAGGTCTCAAGGAAGCAAACTCCCACCCAGGTTTCTCTTTGGCAGGTAGAGAAACCTCTCTTTCCCTTTGAGAAAAGACACTAAGCCATGCATAGTTTCTATCAAAAAAACCAAAAAATCCTAAAGTACAGAAATATGTATTTTCAGGGATTCTTGGAGCCTGCTTCGGCCTTCGGGAAAGCACTGATACACTGGCCTAGATACAGACTGTGTGTACCTGTGTGCCACGTCTGCTCGCCCTACCCAGCTCTTGGCCTTTTGTGGTTGTTATTCTACCCCAGACCATTAAAAGGGCCCTAATTCCTATGACATGATTATCCAGGTACCAAAGCCCATTTGTCACCTGCAGTAGAAAATTGAGTTAATGCACAACTAAAGGCAGCCAGGACTGTGTAATATCAACTTGATTACATCAAACTAGCTGCAAACCTAATTCTGCTGGATGACACTGCGTCGAGCTTGTCATCTCCAATCATTAAAGCTGTCAGGAATCCATCAGGTTTACAGCTAATTAGGTGAACACTAATGAAGCTGGCAAAACAACTTTTCTTTTTTTATGGCTGAGCGGACCTTTCAGTTTGGAGGGGAAAAAAAATTCTCGAGTATTCTCAAGGTTGCTGGGGACTGGATTTCCAGTTACCAATCAGCAGACATCTTTCTTTTTCCCACTCTCTCTCTCTATCAGTACAAAGCAATCAATTTGTCATCACTCCCAGTATGCCACAAAAGCTGGCATGAACCTTATAACTTGCAGCTGGGAGAACTAAAAAAGAGGAGAAAAAAAAAATGGGAAGTTTCTTGTCCATCCAAACAAACCAACCAAAAAAAACACCCCTGTGCACACTTATCACTAGCCTAAATGTGGAGCTTTTTTTTTCCCCCTGCACTCTTCTTAAATAAGTAGCTCTTCAGTCAGCCTCCACCCCCTCCTCCACATGTCCATTAGGCAGAGGCATTCTGATAAAGTAAATCCAAAACCCGAGTATGGGAAAGAAAGAAAGCACTCATGCTGCCAGCTTCTGATTGACCATTAAGCTATTGATGAATGTGCCTGTCAGGAGAGAGACAATTAAATCAAATATGAAACAAAGTCGTTTTGACGGGTCATTTTGATAGAGCAAAACCATTCTTCCATCTCATATTAGTCCTGCAGTCAAGTTTTTTATATAATGAATTTTTCTTAACTGACCTGAGATTTCCTGGCTGGCTTTTTTTTTTTTTTAATAATAATTTTTAAAAAGGTGAGAAAAGGTTAGTGAACAGGTTGCTCTAAAAATAAATAAATAAATAAAGCCAAGAGCAGGTTCCCTCCTCCTCTGATATTTTCTGGAGGAAGCTATAAACTATAAGTCTCAGATTGGCAGGGTGCAACCGAAGAGATGAACTAGAGAGAGTTCTGAACCAAATGTAAAGATGTAATCACATATGGTTCATTGGATGGAGGCACACACATACCTTAAAATGTGTATCCAAAAAGGAAAGAAAAAAAAAATTTTCAAAGACTGGAAGAAGCCCAAGACATTCCTACTACTCAACTTTGTGAAGGATTCCTCCAAAGTTTCAGAGTTTATTTTGGGTAGATAAGCTCATTGCTTGAGCCTGGAATTTAAAGTAGAAGGTGGGACGGGCAAGAAGCTAGCTCCAGGAGGTTAACTGGGGAGGCGGCAAGCTCCCTACAATCACTCCTGGAATTTTCAAACTTTCTAAATTTGGGCAACGCCGAGGACAGGGAGCAAAACCTGCATCCTAAGCCCCCAAAGCAACCCTGTTTTCTTCTGAGATTTTCTGAAGACACTGGCAAGCAAGTACATTTCTGGGAGAAGAGAGAATTATCATTCCTTCTCTGTGACCCTGTCCGTGTAAGGGGTTTGGAGTCCAGAGTGCACCCAACGTGTGAGGTCCCCTGGCAGTGCCGGCTGGCATGATGGAAATTATGGGCACTCAGGGCACCATGGGTACAACGCCTTCATCCAAGATGGGCACCAGCCAATGCCCTGACCCTACTCTCTGCCCTTCCCTCTAACATCAAAAGATAAGTAAAAGAAAGGAAGAAAAAAGAAAAGAAAGGAAGCCCCACTTAACCCTCCCCTTCAGGGAGCATCCGAACCTCTGCACATCTGAGTGTTACTCATATCAAAATACATCACATCCATATGTGGCCCTCTCGGTAATCCGCCCCAAATCCCAAAGTTGCACTGACAGGGCCCTCCTGACGTCACAGAGCTTGGCCTCACTATTGCAAGTGATTTATTGATGTTTATTGGGAATGAATAGATCAAAGGCAGCAGCATGACGGGCGATCAATCAGTCATCAAATCAAGGATGGCAACGGGCCAGAAACCTTCTTTCAGGCTACATGCCCCCAACCGACATTATTGCAAAATAATGTTATATGTGTGGTTTTTGTTTTGTTTTCAATGATGCTTTTTCCAGAAAAGAAAGGAAAGAATCGGCTCAGTCGTAACAGGAGTTGACACTCCTCGTTGAAGGAAAAAAAAAAAAGGAACAAAAAAGTACTCAGACACGTCCCACAACTAAGTGCTATGCGGAGATGAGGGTGGGAGAAGCAGTACAAGGAAGGGGTGGGGGCAAGGAAACACAAACGGGAGAAAGAAACGCCAGCTTCTAACATGGACTTGACAGTCATCTGACAATACCCAGACCCTGTGCGCTCTGGTTTCCACCGCTGTGCCCAGTTTGGGCCCAAGAAATGAGGAATCAATCGGATTAGCACTAAGGTGGCGGAAGGGACAGGCTCGCTCACTCGCTGGCGCTCCTTGGCTCGGTGGACACCGGGCAGTCCCCCGTCGGTCGGCCACGGGAGGACGCGGAAGGTGTCCCGGGGAACTCAGGTGACCCCGCCCGCCCCTCACAGAAAGAGCCAGACCGAGGCTGTTTCCCATCCCCTCTGCAGCCGGAGAGCCGAGGAGGCAGGGACCCGGCGCGGCTCCGCGCGCCCAGCGAGCGGCTCCCCAAGTGGGTGCGAGAGGGAAGAGGGCAGAGCGCGGCGGGGCGTCCGGGGGGCGCCGGGTACCCAAGGCGGGCGCACGCATCCAAACAGGAGAGCGGCGCCGGGAGTTACTCAGCGCCGGCGGAGGAGCGGAGCGAGGAGCGGGGTCGCGCCCGCCCGAGGCGCCGGGCGAGCGGAGGAAGAGGAGGAGGAGAGCAAGAGGAAGGGGAAGCGGCTCGTACCTGCTGCGCGCCGGGGCGCCTGCTGCTTCCTCCTCGGCATGATGCTTCTCCGGCGACTGCCACTGCCGCCGCCGCCGCCGCCGCTGCCGGGCTGAGGACAGGGAGGGAGGGGCGGCGGGCCCGCGGGGGGGCGAGGCGGGCCTGCTCTCAGCCTCCCCCCCGGAGAGCGGCCGCCCGCAGGATGCTGCTGCGCCCAGGCTCTCCGCGTCCCCCCCGCGCCGCGCTCCGCCGCGAACCCCGAACGTGCGGAGGGAAGAAGGAGGGCGGGCGAGGGAGGCTCGCGGAGGGAGGAGCGCAGGGGGGAGGAGGAGGCAGAGGAGGAGGAGGTGGAGGAGGAGGAGGAGGACCGCGCTGCCGGCGGAATGGGAAGTTTGACAAATCGCTCCAGAGGCCTGAGGAGGAGGGGGCGGGGAGGAGCGGCGGCCCTGCCCCCCCCGCCCCGTCCCCTGACGAGGTGCGCGGGGTTCGGGGCTGGGGGGCGGGGAGAGGAGGAGAGGGTGGGCAGAAGGGTGGGAGGAGGAGCGCTGGAGCGGCCCGGGCCGGTCCTGCCCCGGCCCCCGCCCCCGGGCCGGGGGTCAAGGCATCCGGGGGGACGCGCAGCCGCCGCCGCGGCCCGGGGCTCGGCGGTCCAGTCTTCTGCCCGCGGCGCGGCTGGAGCGGCGGCGTCGGCAACAGGCAAGCTTAAAGGAAAAGGAGATGATCGTGTCAATCGCCCGCCCGCGGGGGCGCCGCGCCCCCGCCCCCGGGCCCGGGCCCGCCTGGGACCCCCGCCCAGCCCAGGAAAGGGGTGCCGCCCCTCCGCCTCCGCCCCTTGCACACACGCAGGGGCGCGGCACCCTGCCCGCAGAGCCCGTCCCGGGGCGCTCGCTATCCCCCACCCCTATTCCCACTCCGCGTTCGCCCCCGGCCGCCCCCAAGCTGCCCCGCCCGGCCCGCACTCCTCTCCACCAGCGGTCTCCGGAGCCCCCAGCGCGGTCCCCGGGCCACGGCTGGCGCCCTCGGGGGATGCCAGGGCCCACGGGCGGGCGCCCTCCCGAGAGGAGGCGGACTGAGGCGGGTGGGGGCAGCCCTCAGACCCCGCGCCGCCCAGCTCCTCCCCCAGGACCTGCCGCAGCCACTTCCCCCAATTTTTCTTCCCCGGACAAACTTTCCTGGGCCGGTCCCGGGGGGCGAGGTGGGAGAGGGTTTCTTGAAGTTTCCTCTCCTGACTTTGGGATGGTCAGGGTCCACCCACCGCGCCCCTTGCCCCCTGGGAGCCGGGCCGCGCCCCCCACCCAGGGCGCGGGCTGATCCTAGGGCGGGACGGGGGCGGGAGAAGGAAACCGGGCTCTCCTGCCCATCCCCCATCCGGGCGCCCCCCAGAGCTGAGGGGGCCTCCGCGCAGCGTCCCGCGCCCGGCCTGCCGGTGTTGCTGGACTAGTGGGATTGATTATTGATTGGTGATTCGGGGTCGCTGAGGCTCCGGGCGGGCCCGGCCGGCGGGCCGCGGGGAGGAGGAGCTGGCGGGGCCGCGTGGGCGGCGGGGCGACGCGGGCTCACTTACGGGCGGCGACCAGGGCGCGGGTGGGCCGGAGATCAGGCGGGCGACCCGCGGGCGGCGGCGGCGGCGGCGGAGCGGGAGCCGGAGCCGGAGCCGGAGCGGCGCGGGCGGCGGCGCATCGATGCGCTGCGGGCTCGATTGCGTCTCCCTGGGCCCGCTCTCGGGCCGGGAATGGGGCGGCCGCGGCGGGGCCGGCTCCGGGCGCTGCCGGGCGGCGGCGGCGGGAGCGCGGGGGCGGCCTCCGGGCCCACTGTCCCCGAGGCGGCCCTGCGCCCGGGCCCGCCGGCTGGGGCTCTGGCGCTCTCGCTGGCCCCGAGGCCGCCAGTCCCGGCGAGGGCGGGCGCCCCGCGCTCCGGCACCGGCTGCCTGAGCGCTCCCGGAGCGGCAAACCCCAGACTTCTTCCTGCTTCTTTCCTTCTTTCGCTTTTTACCCCCTTATCTTTTTCTTTTTTAGTCTTTCTCCCTCTTTTTCTGCCCTGTGTTCTTTTTATTTTTTCTCTGCGACTGTTTTTGCAAGTTTGTTTTAAAAGTTCACAGCATGCTTTCTTTTCTTTTAGACCGGGAGACAGTGATCTCACCCACACGGTAAGATCAAAAGTCTCCGCTTGCTCAGCCTGCGGGCTTGGGCTGGGTCCAGACGTCTCCCAGGATGCAGATGCGCCGCCGCTGGCCTCCCCGGCTATAAAGCCGTCTCCAGCGCCTTTCCGCGCGCAGGAGCGCTCGGAGTTGTGGGGTGCGGACTCCGGGCGGGGCGGGGAGTCCCAGGCGGGCTGCGTCGGGGCTCCGGGACTGGCGGAGTGTGGCGGACTCGGGGCGGAGGCGCCGTGCGCGTGCGGTGCCCGCGGCCGCAGAGGCCAGAACCGCTACCACCCTAGGCCGGGGAGACGCGGCCGTGGAGCGTGAAACGCTTCTTGCAAGCGAGGAAACGGTGAGTTGGCAGACACAGCCGGCGGCCTTACCACTCGGGTGGCCGCGCTGAGCTCCTGTCGCCTA
This sequence comes from Aotus nancymaae, assembly GCF_030222135.1. NCBI lineage: Eukaryota > Metazoa > Chordata > Mammalia > Primates > Aotidae > Aotus > Aotus nancymaae. The sequence goes on along the minus strand of NW_026988441.1, from coordinate 20,874,744 downwards.
GAGGCGGGCTGCGCCGCACGGGGTCAGCTCCCGCCGGCTCCCCACTCACCTTCCAAGCGCCCACCTAGGCGCGCCCGGTGCGGCGTGTGCACAGCGCGGGGCGCTGCGCAGGGAAGCGTGGAGTTCTCCCTGGTCGCGCTTTTCTCCTCCTTTCCATCCCCTTGCTGTTCTCGCAAACCTCTGTTCCCTCCGCCCCCTCCCTATGCGGGCCGCGGCCTGAACTCGGGTCTCCGCGTAGCGGTCCGCCGCTGGGTCGCTGCCTGGCCCTCCCCCGCTCAGGCGCCGAGCGCTGTGCGATCCGCCCTAACATCTGTCTGTCCAACCATTGGCGCATCCATCAGTGTCAATGGGCTGCACAGTGCAGCGACAGCCCGTCACGCACAACACGGGCTATGCGGAGTGCACAACGCGACCACACTGCCAAGCCCGGACACGCAAGAAAGGCCCCGGCCTCGCTTGGCACAGCCTGAATCCCTAATCCTTGTTCTTTTAGCCACAGGCACCCACCCCCACTTAATATCTGGACCCTAAAACATGGATCGTTTTGGAGGCCATTCTAGGGATGGAATTGATGGAAGAGGGGCAGTGTCGCCAGAGTCATTATTTTCTTCCAGGTTCTCTCTGCCCTTCGGTGGGCTGGGTGTGGCTAGGAGAGAAGGGAGGGAGGCTTCCCAAATCCTCGCCAAGCATACTGCAGATCCGGGAGCTACCTAGATGCGAGGGCTTAAACCTGCTTCACCTGGGCCTAGAATGTGTTGTCGAGGTCTCTAGGCAGGTCTTAGCCACGAGGTCTCGCGCTAAAACTTTTTGGCCCCGCCTGGCTGCTGCGTGACTTGGCCTGATGGAGAGGAGCTGGAGAGCGGAGGAAAACGATCCCAGTGAGAACTAAGGGCTCGATTTAGGGAAAAATAGTGTCTGGATGGCAGTAAGTGTGTAATTCACGTGTTCTTTACAGAGGGAGAAAGGGCAGGGCCGTACGTTGGAGAAGCCGGAGCTGCACTGAGTTCCCTGCGCCCATTCCCGGAGAGTGCCGCTCTCGGCTGTGGTTCTGTGTTCTACCTGATTTTGCCCCTTGGCTTCAACTCCCCCATAGCCCCTACCCAAGTGTCCGGAGGGCAAACATGCACATACCTCCCTGATCAATCCAGCCAGACCAAAGGGCCTTTCCTGTCCTCCCGCTAAGAACTTAATGGTTAGGGTGTACGGGGAACTTACTCTTGGGACCTCTGCAGGGCGGTTGTACCAGGCATTTTACCTGACTTTATTCTTACTGCAAAGATTTCTGTCTCGGTGCCTGGTGACCCCTCAGAGTCCACTACACAAGCGGGTAAAATCCCGCGCGGCTATTCCTTTCGCCATTCGCGAGTAAGAAAGGGAAAAGGAGCCGCTTCTAGGCGAGCACTGGGATATGCTCGGTTCGGTTCCCGAGGAGGCCGTTTCCGGCCGCAACGGCGCGGGCTGGAGCTCCCTTCTGCAGGGAAACACCGCGCTCTAGGGTGCGGGCTTCGCCGCCCACATCCAGTGGTCGAACTGTTTTCACACTAGACTAGAGGGCGGAAAAGTCTGCGCCCGCGGAGAAGCTAGAATTCTGTAGACTGTACACTATGTAGAAATCTTTTCACCCCACTCCAGAATATCTTTGGAAAACAGCAGACTCTGGCCCTGCGCAAGTCCCTGGTAACTTCTACCGGCCTGAGTCACTCTGAAAAGTAAACCCCTAGACCAGTGAGCTGCCACCACCTCTGGGAGGTGCCACGTTTCCGTGAACATTTTTTTAAACCCCTAAAAATAGGGAAAATGGGCGGAAGGTGATGGGACTCACCCAAACACCAAGTTGCAAATGTCCGTAGAAGAAACTGGTACTCACATGGCAGCCAGGTGGCTGACCCAACAGCTGGGTGGTAACCTTGTGATCCCCAAACATCCCCCAGGGCCATGAAGGCAATGCTGACCCCTACAATTGCACCTCAGGCCCAGTGGAGTCCCGTAGTGGTGCTATGTAATCAGTGGCAAATCAGTAGAAAAGATCCCAGATGAAGCTTCTTCAGGTCAGGAGTTAGAAATCTGCCTCCGACTTTTTGAACTCAAGTAAACTGGGGCACTGGTCCCCAGGCCTACCTGTGCCCCACCCCAGGATCATTCACGACCTTAGCTACCGGGAGCCCTGCCCGGATAAGTTTTTAAGAGAGAAAGAAAAAGTCACATGCAGGCATGGGTAGGAACAGGTGTGCGCTGTTGGGATGGACACTTGGCTCAAATCACACCATACAGAGTCACAAATCTGTGCCAGAAAGGAGTAGCCAGGCCACCGCCGGGAGGCAACCGAGGTTGTGTTCAAGGTGGTGATTGAGGGTAGTCGGTGACAGTTTGACCCAAAGAAGGCCAAGTCCTGTCCTTATCTGGGATGGCCACTGAGGGAAAAGACTTCAGGGAAAGAAAGTGTCCTCAAAGCTAGCATTACAAGATGAGGAGCTAGAGGGAAAGCTGGCTCGGGTCCCAGGCACCGAGGCCCTAAGCCTTGACCTTGGAAAGGGGTTCCCAGAGGGAGGCTTGGGCCACCTGGAGAGACTGGGCAGACTGAGTAGTACCCTCTGAGAGCCTGTAGCCGCTTTCAAAGAGTGAGGGCATTTGCCCAGGGTGTAGGCTTTTAAGGAGCCCGGGGCTGGGCAGCACCAGGGGAGGGAGGCACCAAGTGGGTGCCCTCTTGCCTGCTCTCACCTGGAACCCTGGCATGTGGGTTTTTCATCTTCCTCACGCCTCCCCACACCATATTCTGGGCTAGGCAGTGTCGAGGAGTTGCCCTGGGTTCAGGGAAGCTTGCCACCTGCACACCTCAACCAGGAATTGGGGCCCGGAATCTCAGTCCCTGCCCAAGCAGGAAGGATAGGGACCCTAGCCCTCCCCAGGCAGTAAATTGTTTGCTAAAAGTGCATTTACACAGCGGCGAAGTTTGTTTCTCTTTTTCCGGTAGCTTTGTTTTAACGAACCAGATGTTTTGTCTGTAAATTCTCCCAAGAACTTTTACAGTTTTGACGTGAGATAAACCTTTGAAAATCAGAAGAGTATATTAATACCACTTCTGTGGGGCCTCCATAGAGCTGAGTCAGGCGTGCCTGGATGGGAGCTGGGGATGGGCATACAATCTTTGGAGAAAAGTAGGGGACTTCTCTTGGCCCAAGGTCAAGAATTGGTGTGGGGGAAGCGAAGCGCCTCCCCCACTCCCAAAACAGGCGCACACACACGCATTGTCACACCAGAGTACACATTCCCAGCCCTCCTCCAACCAGGCATGGCTTGCTACTTTTTAAATTTCTTGTGGCTTGGGGCACAGAGATGTGGCTTAACTTTGCACACTGTCCACTGCACGCCGCTGCCGTTTTCCACCAGGACCGCGGGACTGAAAGGCAAAGGGGCCTTCGATCTTCTTCCTGGAACAGCCTTGATTCCCGAAAGTGCGGGGCCGGGGCCCTGGCAGAGCAGGGTGGAAGCTAGTGCCCCTGTCTGGCCCGCCCTTAACTCCTGGGCACAACTAGATTTGGGAGAGCGGGTGGAAGCCGACCTGGTCTAGTCCCCCAGGCACCCACGGCTCGCAGGTCCCTCTCTCCAATGCCTCATTTTTTTTTTCCAGTTCAGGATTTCCAGGCAGTTATAAACACCTTAAAAAAAAAATCCACTTAACTACACACCTAACAGAGGGAGAGAGGGAAGGAAGGAATACAGTTATCCCAGGGGAGTGGGCAGAGAGAAACCGAGTCTGCCTAGATACACATCCTCTGGTCTTGTGAATCACAGCGGCCACTTTCTCAGGTTTCCCAAGACGGGAGATGGCGATTTTCTACTCCCTCCCCTCTCCCCCCGCTTTCCAGTGCTCTGAGTGTCACATTTGCAGATATTTCTTTCTTCCCTCATTCTCTTTCGTTCAATCATCTACGGAACTTTCAAAAAACTTTTTTTAGGAGAGCGAAGATTAAATCAAGAAAATAAAGCGTCTTTGTATTTCAGTCTAAGGACGAAAGATGCACATTAAACTCAGTTTGGAGCGCTTAACTCCAAGCGAAATGCCCTTTTATCAAATCCCACGCGTCGACTTGGGTTGCACTGGGAATTTCACAAATTCCTCGCTACAGCATGGCGTGGTTTACCCCCACCCCACTTTGGGTGAAATGGATTTTTGGAAATCATTTGAAGCAGAGCTAAAAATAAGGGGGGTGGGAAAGCCCTACACCAGAGATAGCTGCAGCCGCCTAGGGGCTCACCCAGGCCAGGAGCGAGCAGCCACTTGCTAGTTGTAGCTCAGGGGCGCCCACCTCTTCTCGTGCAGTTCCGACAGCTGCCCCGCACGGCAGGTATTTGTATCAATGTGTGGGTAACCTGATGCAGCTCTGAACCCCAGCTCTTCAAATGCTGGAACCCTGAAGGAGGAGGAGGTCCCAGAAATCAAAGCACTAGGTCTTACCAGGCAGCCCAGTTTTCTGTGGTGACCTCATTAACTGGCCAGAGAATTTGCAAGACCAGGGAGAATCTCGTTTCCCAGTTTTTCCACAGTGCTTTTCTCTTCTGTCTTCAACGTGAAGGTTTTGTGTTTGTCCCTAAATTTACAAATGGGGAAGACAGAACCTAAGTCTCAGTAGGGCAGGTACAAAAAAAGAGGGACAACACTCTGGGGGCCTCATTCTTTTCACGTTTTCATTTCTTGAAACTTGATGGATATCACCTGTAGTTTGACAATAGGAGGGCCAGGGTGACTGGGGACACGGTGGCCAGAAGGATTAGATAATATGACATGCAGGTAGTCTCTGATTTCCAGGGCTTTGATAATACCAAGATTTTTCTCCTTTGCAGGGCAGCCCTACATTCTGCCTTCACCCTTTTCTGCTGCCTCTTCTCTTTTCCCTATCTCTTTCGCCTTCTTTCTTCCCTTCTCTTCCTTTCTGTTTTCTTTTTGTGCCTCTCTTCCAACAGTCCCTCCTCCATCTTTATAAGACTTCCCAAAAGTATTTATTTAACGTCTATCAAGTGATAGCCCCTAACAGGTCCAGTCTTCCTCCCTGTAGCAAGGCGGAGGCGGTTACCGCGTGCAGGTAGTGAGGGCGCAAAGTAGTCTGGAGTTTTTTGCAGCTTTTTTAGGTGGCGGGGGGAGGGGAAGGAGGGCAGAAATAGGTTGACACTTGGTTTGAAATAAAAGAACATGTTAAGAAGTTTTGAAGCTGCCAATAAAACCCTTTAAGTGGCTTGTGATTCAGTGCCTGGAGTTGCGGGGTTGGCATTGGTAAATGACTCTAATGCCCAAAGAAAAATATTACAAATGCCGCTGTCTCGGCCACCAATCGGGCGCCGCTCTCCCGCGCGGGCGGTGGCTCCTCTCTGGCGCGGAGGGCACCCGCATTTGCATGATAAATTGACCGGACTGGCGGCAGCCAATGAAATATTCAAATTAGGCCGAGTGGCGGGGGTAGGGGTGGAGTCCCTGGGGCTGCCCCTTGGCGCGGCGGCGGGAGCGGGCGCTACCACCTCTCCGTCAGCGCCCTCTGGAGGCGGGACAGCGCGGGCGGCCGCTCTGGCCCAAAAGGCCAGATGGAGGTTAGGGGTTGGGGTTGCAAAGGCGTTTGGGAGGGGTGATGGTGGGCTCCGGGTGTTGCGTCGCGGCCCCAGGAGGCTTTCTGACTGGCCTAGTGGACTAGGCATACAGCAGGGTCTCTGCATGCCTCTTACCCTTTAAAGTGTTGATGGATTCCAGAAGTGGATGGTGACCCCAAGGAGGGGTTTCAGAAAGGCTCCAGCCTCCTTCCCCCAACCATCTTCTCTAGGTTCCTGTAATAAACCCAGCACTTAGGTTAAAATCGTGTATTTGCTCTTGTTGACAGCTTCGAGACAAGATTCTTGCCCACCCCAGACCACACGGCCAGCTTTCCCAAAGGCCCTCTGATAACGAAATGACGGAGCAAATATATGGAACTTTCCATCTTGCCCTGAGCCAAGGACTCTGCACCCGCACAGGCCAGGGAGCTCCGGAGGGCACCCCGCCTGGAGCCTCAAACCTTGGCTAAGCTGTGGGAGCCTAGGCAGGGACAGGCAATACCTGGAGACTGGCCTCAGCCTGCAGAACTTCTCCCCTGGGAAAATGCTTTCTGGAGGAAGCACCCAGGCCTCAAGGCAGCTCCAGTGAGTGGGCAGAACTGGCTATTGTAAGGCACAAGGCACTGGCCGTGGTTAGGTGCTCAGCTAGGAAGATAGGGCAGGTGCACATGTGAGAGACTGGCTTGGTGATGTGGTCACTGCTGATTCCACCAGCACCCTGCCCAGCTCTTCCTGGAGGTCCTGACTCAACGGGGACTTTTGCATGAGAGCCAAGGAATAGTGATGTCTCTTGTGCACCGGTCTACTCTTCCCCGCCCCCCCCATATTCCATCCTGTGCCAGATCCCTAGTCTGTGCCGTTAGAACCCTCCGACCACCCCACAGACTTGCCTTTAAAGCAGAATTTTTAGAAGTGCAGTTGCCTTTTTTGACTCTGCTGTGGGATGCCGAACACCTTGTTCTTTCTCCATCTCAGCAGGGCTTAGTTGATTCCCAGCTAACTGTCTCTGGGAATGCTCAATCCCCACCCCTATTCCCAGCCAAAAGGTGCTGCAGGAGGTGGTCTACATGCCAGTCAGCAGTCCTCTCTGTACCTCTTCCCCAGACGTAGTCAAAGCAAGTCATTTATCTGCAGCCAGCCTCCCCTGCCGGTTCACCAAGGAGAACCTGGGGATAGAACTGCTCAGAGCCTGGCCTAGGCTGGCTCACTGTGTGTAAATACACATAGCAGAAAGAGTAGGTGCTGAACACACATTTAGGAGAGAGTGAATTTTGACTCTCGATTACCTTATAGATATTATCAATAGTTTCAAAGTATGTTGCCCAAAGCTTGTTAATTCCTAAGGAGACTTTTGTATCATTTGGGGTTTTGAGGAGTGTGTTGGCCGAAGAGAAGAGGGTCTGTCCCCAGTCTGGATGAGAATGCATGGGGTAAATAGCTGATGACAGAGGTACAAAAGGGGCCTCTCCACTTGCTAAGAGAATCTTCCATCCTAGCTGGTTTTAGGACCTGGGGTGGGGTTCCCATCAGGAGGAGGCATAAGGAAGGAGTAGGCCCCTTCCGAGATGGCTGAGTCGACTTACATAACAGGGCAGGAAACCTCTCTTGGAAGCCCAGGAACCCTCCTTCCATCTTCCCCTCCTCAGGCCTCACCTGAGACTTGAAAATGGACCAGAGTCATCCAACAGTGAAATTTGTTAAAGAGTCACTCCTGTCTAGAATGTGCAGAAATGCAAGCACCCTGCCCCACCCCCACCCCGCTTTCTCTGCCTTGAGGATGCTGTATTGAGAGCCCATACAGAGACAAGAAGGTAGGCAGTGAAAGCAGAAGGCTGGCTGTCATCCAGCCCTGCACTAAGTCCGATCTCGGCTGAACTGTGCACAATGAATAAGGAAGTAAATAACAGGTGAAGGACCAAGAGAGTGAAGCTAGTCGGTTTATGAGAGGAGATAGGTCTCAGTGCGTAACTGTAAGGCTCACACCCACAGTGGGTGTGTCCCACAGATGGATGTGTGTGCAGCAAGCAGTACCTTGCAGGGGAATGCAAGCTCCAATTGTGGTGATGGGAGGCCTGAGCCCATGTTACTCACTGGGTTACTCCGTGGCCCATGAGTAACCCAGTGAGCCTGAGCACGTCACTCCCTCTCTCTGAACCTCATCTCCATCTCTAAATCAGGACAGCTTTCTCCACCTTAAACACTAAGTAGGGATTCAGTGTAGAAACATTCCATCAAAACTGGAGATGCCATGGCCAGGACCTGTGGCTCATGCCTGTAATCCCAGCACTTTGGGAGGCTGAGGCAGGTATATCACTTGAATCCAAGAATTTGAGACCAGCCTGGGTGACATGGCAAAACCCTATCTCCACAAAAAAAGATACAAAAATTAGCTGGGTCTGGTTGCATGCATCTGTAATCCCAACTACTTGGGAGGCTGAGGCAGGAAGATCACTTGAGCCTGGGAGGTTGAGGCTGTAGTGAGCCGAGATTGCGCCACTGCACTCCAGCCTGGGCAACAGAGTGACACCCTGTCTCAGAAAAAAAATTAAGAATTGGAGATGCCCCTTGAAACCATGGGTTTTGAGGGCTACATGCTGGAAACTTTCAGAGTCAGACTAGAGTGTGAAAGGCACCGGTGTCATTAGCCATGTGCCCATGGTGTGCATAGTAGAGTCTACTTCCCAGGACACTCATGAGGCTTATCGGGGATTGTGGGTGTCCAAGCCTTGGCCAAGAGCTTGGTGACGAACAGTAGTTGTCCAATAAGTGGTACCCCCATAAGTTGGTGTGCAGGGTGGCCCCAGGGCCAGACCACTCTGAAAATAAAGGCTTATACTTGGGCTGAGCCTGGATGCACCTGAGATTATACACAGGTGCTTGGAATGGGGTGAAAAAGAAAGGAGAGAATTGCTGAACGCACAGTGCAGTCCACCTGACTTTCCGAGCAGAGTGGGCATTTGCAGGGCTGATAAGGCAGGTTCTTCTGGGCTTTTCTGTGAGCTCATTAGAGGAAGGGGTCTGGTGACTGATATTTCTATTTTCCCTGTTAGTAGTGACTAGAATTTGCACCATCCAGGTCAAATGGAAAATAGAAGGCGGGATAAATCTGACAGTCTCATTGATTTGCTCTCTTTGCCGTCGCCACTCGTAAGAGGAAGAAATGTGACTTCAAAATTGCAATTAGGAACCAGCCTGCTAAGGAGTCCTCTCGTGAGCTCCTGTGCTGAGCGCACAGGACCATCTTGTCTTATTTCCTAAGGAGTAGGTTCATTCATGGTTTCAGCCACAGCAGGCAGTGCAGACGTGTGACACCTGCCCACAAATAATGCCCAGAAAGGCCGTCCAACACTTCCTTCACATTTTTGGTCAGATCTCTGAAAAGATGACCATCCTCCCAATGTTTTAAAAGTATTAACTGCCTTTCAGACATTCTGTAACCTTTAATGTTTTGTAACTTGATGAAAAGGTCATTTTGTGCTGAGGATGTAGTTGTCCCATAATTGTTCAGCTATCGGGGTGAATTCCAACCAAATCCAGAATTATTTCATGGGATCCACCCCCCCACACACACACACATAATAAATGAATATTTGCCTGTATACATCTGTGTATATGTACATTTAGTCATGCATATATGTGTACATATTTGTAACTATGAATGCACATATACTCTTTGGGACTTGGATTCAAAGGACATTCCTAGCATTCCCACAAAATGACTTATCCTTTGTGGGAAAATATATATTAAAATTACTCTATTGAATACGTTTTGCTAAATATTTGATGGCAATTATTTATTGTGCACTGTACCTATTCCCGATTTCGTACAGAAAGGGTTTGGTCAATTTCTAATTGAACATTTCATTGCTGTCTTTACAATAAATGCCTCCAGAAGCTTAGGAGAATTGAGAGGGTTTTTTCCTCTCTCTTCTTTCACAGTATGAGCTTTTTAACTGTCACTGGCTAGAGCAGTCCTTCTTCTTCACTTTTACCTTTCTAAGCTGATGTATTCTCGGAAACAGATGGCTGAGCATGTTAGATTTATATTTAAAATAAGAGTAGAGTTAATAGGCTCAAATAAGAGCAGGAAGGTATTTTCTACAAGGTAACTGCATGAAGTGTGTTCCTGGACCATGGAAGATGTGTTAATGCTTTTACCTATTCAAGAGGCGTTGCGTTGTGGTCTCCTATATTTCTTGCTCTGATGATTGAGTTTTTAAGATAAAAGCTCTCCAGGCAAATAAGGAATAGTTGGATAGAACAGATCACGTTAAGTCTCCATAGACTCACGTACAGAGCAAATCTGATCTAAACTGTAAAAACATTAGTAAGGGAACTCTATAAGATTAACACTTACTAAACTTAAAAGACAAAATCGGTTTTTTGGTTTTGTTTGTTTTTTTGAGACAGAGATACGCTCTGCTGCTTTCCAGGCTGAAGTGCAATGGCACGGTCGTGGGTCACTGCAACCTCCACCTCCCGTGTTCAAGTGATTCTCCTGCCTCAGCTTCCTGAGTAGCTGGGATCACAGGTGTGCGCCACCAAGCCCAGCTAGTTTGTGTATTTTTAGTAGAGTCAGGGTTTCACCAGGTTGGCCAGGATGGTCTCAAGCTCCTGACTTCAAGTGATCAACGTGCCTCGGCTTCGCAAAGTGCTGGGATTACAGGGGTGAGCCACAGTGCCTGGCCAAAAATTTGTGCTTTTAAAAGGAGATGAGTTTTACTTAAAAGCAAATGCCTTTAAAAGGTCTTTGGCTAGACTAAATGGTAATGAAAGGAAGCAAAGCTTGTGACCACTATGTAGAGCCATTTAGATAGTCTTTCTTTGGGGCTGACTCTTCTAGAATGCAGGATCTAGGGTCATTAATTGCACATTCCTGGCTTCAGACTGGTTTTCTGAATGTCCCTGTGATCTGATTTTTGTCTTCCTATATCTCTGTATGTGAGATACATCAAAAGTGTAAAAGAATGTGTGAATCATACAGGTATATTTTAAGTAATACCTGAATACACAACATTCAATCACCTGAAACCTCCCCCGACTCCTCCCAATTCCAGTCTCCTCTCCTGGAGGCCATCTCTCTTTTTAATGTTTGTAATGATCACTTCCTTGCCTTACTTTGTAGTTTTGATATTTAGGTGTGTATCCCTATGCATGTTCATAAATGAAGTCATATTGAACGAATTATTTTGTATCTTGTTTCTTTTACTCAGCGTTGTTTATGAGATTTAACCATGTGGATTTAACCATTTAACCATGTAGCTGGTTCATGATCAAAGTTTTAGACTGTGAAAACATTGCAATGTGTTAGTTTCCCCCTGCCCCCAATTGTTTCAATATCATGAAGAATGCCCCTGTGAATGTGCTTGTTCCTATGCTGTAATTTACATGGGGAATATCTCCTATTTATATATAGTTAGGGTTGGGATTGCTTGGTCATAGAGTTTGCATATCTTCAGCTCTAACTGTTTTCCAAGATGATTGTGTCAATTTTTACTCCCACAAGCAGTTTTTAAAGTTCTCATTGTTCTACATCCTTGCCAGCCTATGGTATTGTTAGCAATGGTTTTTCGTATTTGTAATGTTTCCTAATCTAGCAGCTATGGTTGCTGTCTCACTGTGTTTAATTTGCATTTCCATGATTACTAATGAGTTCCAGCACCTTTTTATATCTGCGTGGTGATCAGGATTGCCTTATTTGTGAGATGCCTGTTCGAGTCCAGCCATTATCTGTTGCATGCATGTTTCATGTTATTCCACCAAAGTTCTCTGTTCCCCAGAATGTTTCACATTGTTTTGGGACAGTCAATCAGATCAGAAATGTTTCAGTATTTCCTAGGATGCTTTAATCTGTGAGAAATAGGACCTCCTGCTCACACTGGCTTAAAGAAATCGGCTAGAGGTAGATTATAGCTCTATTATATTACCAGAAGCCAATTTTTTCTGCCTTCTTACTCTTCCTCCCGTTTTTGGTGTAATCTTATCCCCAAGGTGTTTTATCTTATGATTTCAAGAGGGCCACAAGTGGTGAGTGGAACTAATTGTTTCTTTGTCCGCATTCAACAAGGAAGAGAATAATAGAAAACTTTCATTGACCCATGTAATCTAAGTCCTTCCCTTCAGTTTCCAGGGGCCACGTCCATGGAGCAGGAGCCATCACCAGGGAATGCCATGTCCCAATGCCTTACTGAGCACTCCTAGTAGGGCAAATAAATACTGTATGGGGAGGACGTCAACCTCAAACAACCACCACGTTTGCTGCCAAGCCTATAAGGTCTTTTTTTAGTTTTTAATTTGCATACAATAAAATGCACTTTTTTTTGGTATGCAGTTCTCTGAGTTTTGCCAAATGCACAAAATCACATAACTACCACTGTCATCAAGATTTGGAACAGTGGCCAAGTGCAGTGGTGGCTCACGCCTGTAATCCCAGCACTTTGGGAGGCTGAGGCAGGAGGATCGCTGGAGCCCAGGAGTTCAAAATCAGCCTGGGCAACATAGTGAGACCCCGTCTTTACAAAAAAAAATTTTTTAATTAGCTGAGTATGCTGGCATGTGCCTGTAGCCCCAGATATTTAGAAGGCTGAGGCAGGAGGATTACTTGAAACTGGGAGGTCAAGATTACGGTGTGCCGTGATTGCATCACTGCACTTCAGCCTGTGTGACAGAGCAAAACTCTCAAAAAAATTTTTTAAAAGATTTAGAATCCTTTTCTTTTTCTTTCTTTTTTTTTTTTGTTTTTTTGTTTTTTTGTTTTTTTGTTTGAGACAGAGTTTCACTCTCGTCACCCAGACTGGGATGCAATGGCACTATCTCAGCTCACTGCAACCTCCACCTCCCAGGTTCAAGCAATTCTCCTGCCATAGCCTCCCGAGTAGCTGGGATTACAGGTGTGTGCCACCATGCCCAGCTAATATTTTCTATTTTTAGTAGAGACGAGGTTTCATCATGTAGGCCAGGCTGGTCTCGAACTCCTGACCTCAGATGATCCACCCACCTCAGCCTCCCTAAGTGCTAGGATTACAGGCGTGAGCCACCGCTCCAGGCCTAAAATAGTTTTCTTACTCCCCCTAAACTCCTTTGTGCTGCCTTTTTTAGTCAAACTATCCACCTGCCCTTAACCCCCAGCTCCCCCACACCAGAAACTACTGAACCCCTGATCTGTTCTTCATCCTGTAGCTTTCACTTTTCCAGGGTGTAGCATACATTGAATTATAGAGTATGTCACCTTTCAAGTCTGGCTTCTTTTATCTAGTATAATGCATTTGAGATTTATCTGTGTTGTCGGATGTATCAGTAAGTGTGTTTCTTAGCAGTGCTGAGAGGTATTCCTTTGCATGGATATACCCAGGTCTGTTTATCCATTCATCAGCTGGAAGATAACTGAGTTGTTTCCAGTATGGGGTGATTACAAATAAAGCCACTGTGTACATGGTGCTCTAGGTTTGGGGTAAACATAAGTTTTCATTTCTCTTAAGTTTCAATACCTAGGAGAATGATTGCTAGGTCAATGGTACGAGTGTATATAACTCTACAAGAAGGTGCTAAACTGTTTTCTGAAGTGAGCGTAGCATTTTATATCCTCACCATCAATGAACTGAGAGCTCTGCTTGCTCTGTAAGTGGCATCAGTGAATATGAAAATGCTTTGTAAAGAGTAATGGTGCCTCACAGCTTGCCCAGGTGGGAGGATTCAGAGGGGGCATTTCTAAACTCTAAACTCCTGTGGGCTCCTAGCCCATCTTTCTGAATGGAGACACAATACTTCCATTTCCAGGTTACTTGCTTCTCCAAAAGGGAGACCGGGAAGGATCCTTCTCTTTTGGCAAATGAGGGCACAGCACTGCCTCCCGTGGTTGAGGCTGTCTGGCATTATTCAGTACGAACAAGAGTGAGGTTCTCCAGCCTTCTCTTTTATTCCTGAGTTCATAAAGTAAAATGAAGCACGATCATTCGGAGCATTCTTATGCTCTGTGACAAGAGCGAGGCCAGTGGAAACATCCACATGTCCAATCAGAATATCAGAGCTGGCGAGGACCTTAGCAATTGTCACTTTAGAGATGATAACCTATTACATGCGCAGGTCCCCAGAATCCCAGCCCAGGACTTCTTCAGCCTGTCTGGATTGCCCTGGGTGGAACAAGATCAGCTCATTTAGCACGTGGCCTCCTAGAACACAAGGCAGTGTCCCACCAAGGTGGGAAGGGACCGGCTTCTCTGTCCACAGTAGCTGTACACACAGAGACAGCAATGGAGCCGTATTGCTGGGTGCACCGTGGCCAGAGATCCTGCTTCCCGGTTTATACTCCCAGAGCCTATCCTGCTTTCATTTCAGTGCCCGTTTCTGAGGCACCTTCACATTTCAAACGTCCTGAGAATATGTTTAATTAGAACTTGGCCATACAGCCTTTTAAAATAAAACAGAAGGGACCAGCTAATTATATCGCTCAGCATTCTGCGGCAAACATATATTTTTTAATAAAACACTTTCCTAACCAGAGTAATCCCTGGAGATGCAAATCCTCATTTATAAGAAGTTTCCCAAAGGGAGTTAAAGAGAAGATGCCTTATAAAGAAAAGAGACAAAGAGAGTGGGGACGTGTTTTCAAAGAGCTTTTAAAAGATACACTCATTCTGAGGTTGAATTACAGATATTTTAAGGGTACCAAATTTTATTTCAGATGTAATCCTTTCCTGTGTTTTTGATCGTGTATTTCCGTTTTTTCCCTTTTTGATCATTGCCACAAATGCCCATATTTCTCTTTCTGGTGTCTTTCATAAGTGCAATATTTAAATAAACAAGGGATTTTCCCAAAATGCACCTCATCTCCTACTGTTTGTCATCTCCTTGTCTTACTCTGTAAATAACCCTGTGTCTCACAGCAGAGCGTGCACAGAATGGATGTAGGGCAGTGTGTGTGGTCCTGCGGAGGGCCTTCCCTGTAATCTCTGCAGCCCAGGACAGGGAGAGGGAGGATTTGGGTCCCCCTGCCACACGTCTTCAGGAGTGGAGGTCTGCTTGGGACATTTGCATTCATGAGGCAGCTGCACAGAGTCAGAGCAATAATTGTGCTAGCTGATATTTGCTGGGGGGTTTAGTCCAAGCCGGGTCACATGCTAAGAAATTTAGGGATAGTACCTCATTTAATCCTCACAAGACTCACAACGTGTGGTCGTTCTTGCTCCATTTTGCAGATGAAGAAGACGAGGCTTGAGAGGTAGAGGAATGTGTGAAGGGTCTCAATGCTGTTAGAAGGGTTAGCTCTTGTATTTGGACTCAGGTCTGTCTGCCCTGGAACTCGGCTCTCCCACATTGGGAGACATCATGAGGCTCAGAGATGCCACCTTTCCTAGAACAGGCCACTCTTCTCCACACACTGTGGAGGGCACAGGCACTGTGTTTTCGGATAAGTTCTGTGTGCATCAGGGTCCCGGTGGGAAAGACTGGACACATTCCGATTAGGATTATTCATGGAAGATTCTCTAAAGAGGCTAATTTGGAAAGGCGAAGGGAAGGGTGAAGGAAAGCACAACAGAGAATGATCAGAACTGTTACTTCCCGCGCCTGAAGGGATGGGTTACTGGAAGCCAGGAGGAGAGTGTGGTTAGAGCCATTTTAGAGGAGCTTTGACCTTCAGGAGAAAGTCAGGCCCAGGAAGACCCACAGGGACGTGACCAGGGGATGCCATTCTCAGACTGCTCTCTCTTCTCTTCCTCCACTCTCCTGACAGGACTCCACACTGGATAAACCCCTGCAAGAGTGAGGGAAGCTGCCACCCAGGTCTGCCTCCCAGGGCACACCCCATGGAGAGCTCTAAGGCTAAGTGGCAGAAAACCACCACAGCTGCAGTGCCTCTTCCAAAGCACCCAGCCCGTGCCAGCCCTGGGCTGGGAATGGGAAGAAAGGAGACCGTAGCACTGCCCTCAAATATCTTAAGCGTCTGTGGAGGAGTCGAGCAGAGAGAGGGGGGTGTTCCCTTGGCAAAGGACTCTATGAGCAGGTGCGGGGCATGGATGATGCTCCTGCAGAAGCTTTGGGGTTTGCTGTGTGTGCCTGGAAGGGTCGTGCCTGCCTTGACATGCCTCACCTCCTGCTGTCATTGACAACGTGAAGACAAACTCCTGGGGCCGGCCTTTTTTCCTTGAGATAAAATATATATAATTCTCTTTTATCAAATGCTTATTACATAAAATCTAATTGAAAAAAAAATAGAAGAAAAGAGAAGTCATTCATCATCCTGTTCTCTAAAAACAACTGGAACAGCTTGGTGGAACTTTTTCCAGTGACTTTCCTCAGAGTTTTGCCTCTTTGATTATGGTAAGAGTGGGATGCAGTTTTGAATTTTGAGATTTTGATTGAGCATTGCCATAGTATTTTGCCATGTTATGATAAATCTTTGGCAAACATAGTTTTTCATGGCTGCATAATATTCTGTTGTATGAATGCTAGCATAGTTCATATTATCATTCTTCTACTGTTATTATTTATGTATTTATTTATTTTTGAGATGGAGCCTTGCTTTGTCACCCAGGCTGGAATGCAGTGGCGTGACCTCAGCTCACTGCAACCTCCACCTCCCAAGTTCAAGCTGGCCTCCTATCTCAGCCTCCTGAATAGCTGGGACTAGGGGCACGCACCACTATGCCAGGCTAATTTTTGTATTTTTTAGTAGAGACAGGTTTTCACCATATTGGCTAGGCTAGTCTTGAACTCCTGACCTCAGGTGATCTTCCTGCCTCAGCTGGCTGGAGTGCAATGCTGCCATCTAGGCTCAGTGCAACCTCCACCTTCCATGTTCAAGCAATTCTCCAGCCTCAGCCTCCAGAGTAGCTGGGACTACAGGCACAAGCCACCACATGTGGCTAATTTTTGTATTTTTAGTAGAGATGGGGTTTCACCATGTTGGCTGGGCTGGTCTCGAACTTCTGACCTCAGGTGATCCACCTACCTCAGCCTCCCAAAGCGCTGGGATTGCAGGTGCGAACCACCACACCTGGCCCCAAACAGAACTTTCTTGTAAAATTTAATTATAGAACTTGTCAGTGTTGTTAGGGTCTAGTGGAGAGACAGATCTTAATCAAATCATCACACAAATATATAGTTTCTAAATGTGGTAATTGCTATAAGGGAAATGCACTTTTAAAAATGCCCTAGGTCATGGCATGAGTGACCCCCCACCCCCCACACCGAAGGCATTTAATAGCGGTGGCACAGCCCCTGGCCAGGCTGTCTTGGGGAACGTTCATGTGAAAAGATGAGAGTAGTATAAGAGGATCTCAAGTTTCCTTCCAGTATCCAGGGTCCCTAAGCTACATTAACACAGTTTCCAGGACGGACAGCAGCTCACCAGTTCCTGTGTCTGGGGCCCAGTTCATCAATTTGTGTGTGTCATCTCTAAATAGTATTATGGCCAGCTGGAACATAAAAGTAATGAGGAAGCTGGCTGGGCGCGGTGGCTCATGCCTATAATCCCAGCACTTTGGGAGGCCAAAGTAGGCTGAGGTCAGTTGTTCGCAATCAGCCTGACCGACATGGCAAAAACCATCTCTACTAAAGATACAAAATTAGCTGGGCGTGGTGGCAAACGCCTGTAGTCCCAGCTATTCGGGAGGCTGAGGCAGGAGAATTGCTTGAACCTGGGAGGTGGAGGTTGCTATGAGCCAAGATCATGCCGTTGCACTCTAACCTGGGCAACAAGAGCAAAGCTCCGTCTCAAAAACAAACAGAAATGTAACGATGAAGCAAAGGGCAACTCATTCATTCATTCATTCATTCATTTGTTCCTGTGTCCATGCAGCAACTCTTAGTGAATGCTCTGTGGGATGCCAGGCAGGCTCTGCACAGTCAGAAAGGCAAAGCCAGCCTTTCTCTCTGGCAGATTACACACTGCCAACTGAACACACTTTTCCAGGGAACATAACCATTTAAAAGAGAGGAAAAATCAATGCTAATAGAACTCCTTATCTGGTTCCAAAAATGACATTGTCCACAGTGGTTGATGCTTTGAGCCCGTGCCTGCTCTGGAAGCATGAGCCCTGCATGGACACAGTTTGTAAGCTCCTTGAACCTGGCCAAATCAATCAATGAGATGCCGCAGCAGAGGCTACAGCGTGGAGAGAGTCTGGGTTCCAGGAGCAAACTGCACCATTCCTCTTCCACCCCGAAACAAGACCGGGACCGTCCCTTCAGCCTCCAGTCCCTGGGGACAGGGCAATTTCAGCTGCACCTGATGTAACCTATACATCACTGTCTTCTCCACCAGCTCTCAAATTAAACTCTGATGTATAAAGTTAAACAAAAATGAGATAAAAATTGACAGAGGATGAAGAGGGTCAAAGTAGTCCAAACACAAGGTAGACTATTGCTCCTTTTGATTTGTGTTATTCTGTACACTTAGAAAAAATAAAATTATAAATCTCCCCGAGACTTTCTCATTGAGAATGAGGCATTGCTAATTTATTTTCAATAGACTCCTAGGGTTTTCAGCTGGGGGGAGCACTATAGCTGTTGTTTGTGGTGAAGATGCCACAGTTCGACCTCAGATGTGGACCATGATGATGTAAAAATAGCTTGCAAAATTAGCCTCTGCAGGCAGCAGTGTTGAAAACCAACCGGCCTTACATGGCTCATGTCACAGACCGCAGTGTCTGTTCTTCCTTATTTTCTTATTTAATCCTTGCAAACCTATAACGTGTGACACACAGAATTCATTGCTGCTTTTGGCAGTTGGGGAAACTGAGGCTTAAAGAAACCACGTGTCTTCAGGAAATATTAATGTGTCTACTAAATGGCTGGGACACAGAAGTGAACAAGACCAGCGTCCTCTCCTAGTGACCGCCTTCCAGTGCAAGAGACAATAATCAAGTCAAATGACTAAATATAAAGAATGATTATGTGTAAAATTAATTGTGAGGAAATGGAAGTGGGATAAAAGATAGAGAAATAAGGGTATCGAAAGCCAAGAAAGGGCCTTAATGAGGGAATATGTGACAGTAAGGTTTACTTTTTCGTTTTTTGTTTTTTTGAGTTAGGGTCTTGCTCTGTCACCCAGGCTGGAGTGCAGTGGTGCTATCAAAGCTCACTGCAGCCTCAAACTCCTGGGCTCAAACAATCCTCTCACCTCAGCCTCTCAAGTAGCTGGGATTATAGACACATACCAACACACCTGGCTTATTTTTTTAATTTTTTTGTACAAATGGGATCTCACTATGTTGCCCAGGCTGGTCTTGAACTCCTGGCCCCCGTTGGTGTTGAGCTTTTCAAGACTGATGGAACCTAGTGGTCAGAGCATCCTCTAAGATCTCTGCGGGGGGAGGAGGATTTGGTTTAGACCCAGAGCCCTGAAGGAAGTTTGGGACTTAGATTTTTCCACCCCAACTATCCTCAGCTTCACACTTATGCCACAGAATTACCCCCTGAGCATTCCTGTCTTACCCACCCTCCCTCACCTAAGCCTTGTTTTCCTTCACCCAAGCATTGGTCTCCTCCTTCCTGCCTGGGTTAGCCTTGCCTACATTTCAAAGCTCAGCTGAGAGAATCCATCAGGCCTGAAAGCTTCTCTGATGCAAAGTTTCTGTCTCTCTGTCTATGGCCTTGTTTGAGTTTATCGTCTTTTCTTCCCACCTGGTATGGTTTTGAGGATTAAATAATATGAACCATATAGACATGTGTAGCACAAAGCCTATTAGAAAGTAGATTTTCCATACAAGTTGCTACAAAATCAAATAAGTCCCCAGTTCCTGATAACCCATCAATGTAAGGTTTGACATGGTTTATCTGTATCTCCCCAAAATCTCATCTTGAGTTGTAGCTTCCACAGTTCCCATGTGTCATGGGAGGGACCCGAAGGGCATAGGTCTTCCAGTGCTGTTCTCATGATAGTGAATAAGTCTTACGAGATCTGATAGTTTTATAAAGGGGAGTTCTCCTGCACATGCTCTCTTGCCTGCTGCCATATAAGACATGCCTTTGCTCCTCCTTGCCTTTCACTATGGTTGTGAGGCCTCCCCCGCCATGTGGCACTGTGAGTCCATTAAACCTCTTTCCTTTATAAATTCCCGAGTCTGTGGTATGTCTTTTTTAGCAGCATGAAAATAGACTAATACAAAGACCCTCTAATTCTATCTTAAAAGCCTGTTTTAAAAGGGCTCCCATGATAATTTTATTGAGAGCAAACTGGTTCATGAGTTCATCAGGCAACACATGGGCACTTTTACAGGAACCTCAAGACAGCATCTTCCGCCAAAGGAGAGCTGGATTTTGGGATTTCAGGCACTTTGGCCAGGGAAAGGAAAGATTTCTTAATAACAGGAGGTCTTTTGCTATTCCAGTGTCCTGCCACAAAATGATAGGACAGACCTGGCTGCTAGTCTCCTAGAGTGCTGAGTGCTTCCTTTTCCAGAACTGAGACAAATAAAAAGCAAACTCCGGTTCTGGAGTCCTGTTTTGCAGGCCCCATTCCCAAATGTCGGCTCCTAATGGGCAACAGCTGCCTCTGTGGTTTCTTCTAGGCAAGTGATTCATGTCTTTGCTCAGAAACGATAAGTAGAACAAATGTTTGCTTAGACATATAACAGAGGGACAATTGGAAAACAGGAGACTGGCAACTGGAAATAGTTTGCAGCTATTTGATCCATGACAATTAGTCTGAATTAGTCATATGGTGCTCACTGGCCAGGCCTTTGGGCCAGAGGCAGCGCGGGGGAATAGACAGCTGGTCTTCCTGGAAAAGAAGTGCAGAAGGGAACATGGACGACACGGAGGTTTGCTCGGACCACGTCGGATTGCCTCTCACCCTCTGGCCATCTACCTTTGTTGCACCCCGTACCTGATCCGGTTCCCCAGCCTGGAAATGAGTAGAGAGGCAGAAACTACACACTCATGGCAGATGCCTCTAAAATCCACTAACAATTTTTTACACATTCAGAAGTTAAAGTAAACACTAGGTTGGGTTTTGTTTGTGTGCCGGTGGGAAAAAAAAGCTTCAAAAGTATCCAGACACCCACATTAATTGGATTTTAATCTTAGGGGTCATGGTGCATATGTTGACTCATTCAAGAGAGATACACGGACCTTGAATTTGGAACCTAAAAGTGGAACTACCGAGTGGGACTTTCAGTCTGATTATGTTGATATAATTTAAGATCTTGTAGCCGACATTACACTTATACACAATGTACTCCTGTGGTCATGCTCCAATACATTATTTAGTAGGTCTCTCATAAATATTTTTCTTTTTTTGGAGAAAAGGTTTCACACTGTTCCCCAGGCTGGAGTGCAATGGCACAATCTCGGGTGACTGCAGCCTCGACCTCCTCAACCTCCTGGGCTCAAGCAATTCTCCCACCTCAGCCTCTCAAGTAGCTAGGACTACAGGTGCGCTCCACGACCATGCCTAGCTAATTTTTGTATTTTTTTTTTTGGTAGATATCGAGTTTCCCTATGTTGCCCAGGCTTATTATCACAAATATTTCTAAAAGAAGTGAGAAAAGTCAGATGCATTCAATATTTCAGCCAAAAAAAAAAAAAAAAAGAGAAAAACTACATTTTTGTCAAAAACTTCTCAGGCCATTCTTTGCAAAGAGTCAGGAGGAAAAACAAAAAGTGAAGCCCCCAAACCCGACTCCCTCCTCACCTCAGATTAGAATCCGTAATGTCAGAGGACTCTGGGCGTAGGATTTAAGTCATAAGGAAGGTGGACGGACGCATTAGCAAAGGCAACCTGGAGCTGAGCAGAACGTCGGCTGCTTTACCAGCAAACATGACTAAAGCTAACTTTGAGCATGGGGTATTGAAAAACTCAACCTTCACTTCTTGGGTGTATTTTTCTAAACACATTATAAAAGGCTGTAGATGGGGTGACCTGCTCCTCTTCCCTTGCCCACTAGCACTTCTGATGGGTGTCTCTCTGCTTGGGGCTGAAGCAGATGTGGCTGCGGGAGGAGAGGTAGGAAGGTAGGAATGGGAGCCTATGAGAGAGTGGCCTTCCTTATCGATGCAGAAAACTGTCGGTTTTGATGGCCCCAGCCTCCTTTTCCTCCTCCTTCTGTTAATAACACCTTGGATTTTCTCTGATAAAAGCACTTTTCCCATATTCTCAGTCCCTGGTGCTTGGGTGGGATTAGAAAGGGCTCTTCTTCCTGCCTCCCCTGTGCCCCATATTCCAGGGAGAATCTGGGGTCCAGCTTGATCAGCCAGCATCCTCCAGCGCCCCAGGGTGGCACCAGAACTGACGAGCATTGGGTACAGGACTTGGCCCTAATCTCCAGCGATGTGAAACAGCTTTCTCCCGCGCTTGCTGGGAGGAGGCTGTGGTCCTGGGGTGGTCCATGGGCCCCAGTTTCCTCCACGTCCTGCCCTGTTGTAACAGTTCTCACCACACAGCTGAAGCCCTGGGACCATTGTGCTGGACCTACCCTGAGAAAGCTCAGTTGACTCTGTGCCTAATCTAGTTTGATGCTTTTTACCCGTTGCAAAAGACAGTGTCATCACACGCATTCATCTTGGCCAAAGGCAGTGCAAAAGGGAACGCATGGAGACCATGCCAGAATTTAGGTTCCACTTTTTGACACTGAGACCTCCTGAGGGGAACCACAGGCTCTCAGTGCAGAAGGCCCCTCCATGGCTTCCCTGACCTGTCCAGCACCTGCCTCCAGAGTTGAGGAGGGGCTGCGCAACTTCCTGAAGGCAGCCACCATGGACAGCTCTCACCGGCCCCAAGTCCTTCCTTGAGGTACCCTTCCACCTCCTTGGACTGTCAGCAGTGGGTCTCAGCTCTCAGGCCCCAGGAGCCACACTGGGAGTCTTCCTCTGTTCACTGAGAGGCAGCCTGAACCACGGAAAGGAGAGACCTGGGTCTTTCCAGCTAAATACCCCCATTCTCTCCTGCTGTGCCCATGGCTGTGGTACTAGGGCCTCATGCCAGCAGGACCACCATGCTTTCTGTGTCCTCTGAACACCTCCACTCAGAGCTGACCCAGGTCAGCAGGGGTGGAGCATGTACTTGTGAGGAGAGACACTGAGCAGCCTGGAGTAGCTGTAACATTGCTTTCCACTGCTCCCTGAGAAACGGCCAGAAAGATTCCTACCAGACCTGGAATCCCTGCATGCACTTGGTTCCCCAAACCTCAGACCCTCTTGCCCTCCCTCTCTGCATGACATGTGCCATCCTCTCTGAAACCCTCTACCCCCGGGCATCTCAGAGTTGGATTCTGCTCATCCTGCTTTTCAGATGTCATTTGAACATCTGGATCCAGCTGTGCCTGGACTTGCAGTCTTTTTCTCTATCAATATAGTTCACTGAATTCAACTTGAGCTGGATGTCATTTGCCTGCTTCCAAAACTTGTGTCTAATGCAGAGCTGAATGCACACACTATCAGAGCTGGAAGGGGATGCAGTCCACAAATCCAGTGCTCAAATCCCTCTCTCTCTCTCTCTCTCTTTTTTTTAAATTTGAGATAGAGTCTCACTCTATAGCCCAGGCTGAAGCCCAGTGGCACAATCTTTGCTCACTGCAAGCTCTGCCTCCCAGGTTCGAGTGATTCTCCTGCCTCAGCCTCAGGAGTAACTGGGATTAAAGGCATGTGCTACTATGCCCGGCCTAATTTTGGTATTTTTAGTAGAGATGGGGTTTCACCATGTTGGTCAGGCTGATATCAAACTCCTGGCCTCAAGTGATCCATCTCCCTCGGCCTCCCAAAGTGCTGGGATTACAGACATGAGCCACTGCGCCTGGCCTCAGCTTGCTTTTACAGAGGCAAATGGTCACGAGTCTCTGATGGGGATCCTCCTGTGGAGACTTGTGCCACTACCTTTGAAGGCAGTGTTAGGGTGATCTCCGCATTTCCCCGCTGAAAGCTCTGAGTGTTAGTAAGTTCCCTCTCATATTGGCTAAAATGTATTTTTCCTTTTTTTTGCTGATGGGGAATACAAGCATTCTTTCTGAGAGTAGCCGATGCTAGTAATCCCCTCCACGCAATCAGTGACGGAGAGCGTTAACCCGTGGTTGCTGCACGCAGTCCTTGCACTTGCCGTACTACCAAGACTCAAGTTGATGCTCAATGCAGCATTCATTTGCAGAACTCCTGTCCTCAGTTTCCCTTCTTCTGGGGTGGGCTGAGGGAGAGCGTATTCAGCATGAAGCTGTAGTATCTACAGTTTAGCAAATGTCGGCGGAGTCCTTAAAGCAGTTTTTATCATAATAAAAATATTTTAACTTATAGCCCCAGAAAGAGATAGGCATGGGAGTCTTTATAAAGCACAGAAATCCAGATGAGCATAATTTGAAAGTCATTTGAATTGTAATGAGTATTTTTAATGTAAACAGGCAGGAGGAAGAACTTGCTGGGTTCTCAGGTAGTGCAGACACCCAGATAGATGTCTTTTGATAGCAGTATTAAAGTGTGGAGGGGGCATAGGAGGCTGCAGATGTCAGCAGCATGAATGGGCAAGGTGCTCTGTGTGGCTGCAGGCTGGAGGTTTCAGCAGGAATAGAAAGGCAATCACTGTGCTGGATGGCCCCGAGTCACTGCAAGTGTAGCTCCTAAATGAAAATCAGGGACAAGATATGGCCTGTGACAAGAGTGACTGCTCTTCATAAGGGGGGTGGAAAGGTGAGCTGGAAGGGTTTTTAGGGTTAGGGAGGCACAGGAACCTGACAGCACCTGACATCAGGCACCAAATGTCAGGCATCTGATAGCACCCTCCACCTAACATCTGCATTTATATTGACTTAATCCATCTGTTGAATTTGTCTCATTCTTTGTACTCATACACATCTATCTGAAATAAACCTTTCTGTCATTACCATAGGTGAAAACCTTGATCATTTGTCTTGAATACTATGAAAACAACAAAATATTATTACATGCTAGCTAGATACTTTTGCTTGTCTTACAGCCAGGAGGCTTAAGTCTGTTCCCTTTTTTGTTAAAAAGATGAGCAGGCCAGGCACGGTGGTGGCTCACGCCTGTAATCCCAACACTTTGGGAGGCCGAGGCAGGCGGATCACGAGGTCAGGTGATCGAGACCATGCTGGCCAACATGCTGAAACGTGTCTCTACTAAAAATACAAAAAATTATTCAGGCATGGTGGCATGCATCTGTAGTCACAGCTACTTGGAAGGCTGAGGCAGGAGAATCACTTGAACCCAGGAGGCAGAGGTTGCAGTGAGCCGAGATCACGCCACTGCACTCCAGCCTAGGAGACAGAGAAAGACTCCATCTCAGAAAAAGAAAAAAAAAAGAGCAAAATGTGAGAATGATGTAAAAGAGATTCTAACACCAAAAGAAGCCTTCTATTTGGATATCATCAGAGGGACAGAAAGAATTAAATTACGGACAAATTTCTCAAAGTGGTGTTACTGTTATTTAACGAGTTGCCCATGTGCTACCTAAAACCTTTCAACGACATCCTTTATGAAGTATCTCATATGGACAAAGTCCAGTTCCCAAGGTTCCTATCGCATTCTGATGCCTGGTTCTCTGCTTTGCCTTGTTTCTGCTGTCCACCTCATCAGCTCTTAAGTGAATATTGCAGTCCCTAGTTGTGGGATTGCAGTGTGTCCAGTCGGGGCAGCCTCTGCACTTTCCTGGAGGAAAAGGCAGTGTGATCTCTCCCTCGGTAATCTCTCACTGGGGTGATCTCTCTGCATAGGGCACCCAGGCTGAAAACCAGCAGGGAGCTGCCCAGCACACCCGGCAGGTGCCAGGCTGCAGGGAAACCCTGCTTCATAAGAATGCTCAGCTCAAAGCACAATATTTTCTGGCTTAGAGTTTGGCTCTTAGAGTGGCAGTTGTTTCTACCAAAGCAAACACTGAAAATCTGAAATTTTCAGAAATAATCACCAACCCTCAAACAAGATGTGTTTACACCGAAACTCCTCTGTGTGTTCACCCTGCGTTCGCTCCATGTCAAGTTGCAGTTTTCTCTGCCCTGTATTTCCGTGCTTCCTCCTGAGCAATCACTTTTGCCAGGGAGCATCAGCGCAGACAACTAGATCCTGAGCGATGTCCAGCTGGGCTCCTCCCCAAATGGTGCCAGATAATTTCATGTTATCACTTCTGCATTTTTTAAATCACATCTATGCTTAAGCAGAGAGAGCAAATTCTCAACTCCAGCAGCCAGTCCATGGGAAGCTATAAAGCTTCATCAGTTCAACTTCAGGTGTCTTCATCGGCCTCTCCCACAGGTGGCCTTGCAACCTGACCTTGGTTTCAAAATTAAAAATGCAGCTTCCTTGGCCTTCTCTGGACTTACAGAGCCTGCAGTTGGAGACTCCTGCACTTTACATTTTAAAATGGGACTCACAGGCTTGTGCACTTGAGGCCGATGGGTGGATGGCATTGCCTCACTGGGAAATGTCAATTTCCCAATAGGCATCCATCCGCCCACTGGCCAAGCAACCAGTGGACTTTGGTTGAGCAGTTCCTGTGTGCCAAGTGTAGATCACTGCTGCGAGGAAGGAGG
This sequence comes from Aotus nancymaae, assembly GCF_030222135.1. Lineage (NCBI taxonomy): Eukaryota > Metazoa > Chordata > Mammalia > Primates > Aotidae > Aotus > Aotus nancymaae. Next base: position 20,848,699 of record NW_026988441.1, on the reverse strand, counting down.
TCCCCACCTTAAGGAGATTTTAAGGCTTGTTGGGAAGGCAAGGCACTTGTCTGAAAAGCACCATGGCATGCAAAGTAATTAATGATACAGGATGACGCCACGAGACCTCTGCCATCACGTGGCAGAACGTGCTCTGCTGATCTCCTGGCTCGATGTCCATTCGCTGCAGGCTCATGCTGCTATTTGCAAGCCACTCTTGATAGCCCTTTCCCTGTGCCAGGCCCCGTGCTGAGTTTCAGGCAGGCAGGGATGCACAGCATACAGCCTTGGCCCTTCACGCACTTGCATCCAACTTTGGAGAGTGACTGTCAGAACCCAGGGAGCAATCCAAGTCTGTGTGACACCACTCCTGGACCTTCGAAACACAGAGCCCCGGCCAGCGCCCTGGGAGCTGGTGCTCTCACAGGGGTGGAGATGGACTCATGCTGTGTGGCTTGTTAGTTTCCCTGTGGCCGTTGCAGCAAAAACCACAAACATGGAGACTTAAAATTACAGACATTTGCGCCCTCACAGTTCTGGAGGCTGAAACCAGGAGGGTGGGCCCACATCAAAGTGAGACACTGCCCTTACTCAGGAGGCTCCCAGGGAGAAGCCGTTCCTTGTCGCCTCTTTCAGCTTCTGGTGGCACCGGCGTTCCTGGGTTTGTGGCTGGGTCACTCTGGCTTCAGCACCAGCACCTTCAAATTTCTACCCACTGCCTCTTCACGTAGCCTTGTCCTCTGTCTGTGTCAAGCGTCCCTCTGCCTCCCTCTCAAAAGGTCACTTGTGATTGCATCTGGGTCTCACCAGAATAATCTTTGCATCTCAAGATTCTTTTCTTTTTCCTTTTTTATTTTATTTTTTTTGAGATAGAGTCTCACTCTGTTGCCCAGGTTGGAGTGCAGTGGTGCAATCTCGGCGGCTCACTGCAACCTCCGCCTCCTGGGTTCAAGTGATTCCCCTGCCTCAGCCTCCTGAGTAGCTGGGACTACAGGCACGCACCACCACGCCCAGCTAATTCTTTGTATTTTAATAGAGACAAGGTTTCACCATGTTGGCCAGGATGGCCTCAATCTCCTGACCTCATGATCTGCCCACCTTGACCTCCCAAAGTGCTGGGATTACAGGCGTGAGCCACTGTGCCCGGCCAAGATTCTTTTCTTAATCACATCAACAGAGACCCCGTTTTTCTCATAGAGCAACATCCACAGATTCCAGGGGCTGGGACCTAATGTCTCGGGGAGCGCTGTGCTGCCTGTCACATGTGGTTTCCTAGGTCACCAGGCCGAGGCTGGCCTTTCAGATGTGGCCTTAAGTATTCACGCCACAGAGGCTCATTCTCTTGCCTCTGTCCTATCACTTTTTAGCCAACTTCCCCAGGACACGTGTCCTTCCTGGTAAGGAAGTGTTCAGGGTCACAGATCAGCCTGCGGCTTTGTGGCCTCCTGGGAGACAGACCCAGCCCGGCCCACCTCCTCCTGTCGCCTGGAGGTTTCTGAGAGCTCATGGTCACTCTGTCGTCCCTCAGTGTGAATGCCTAATCATTCACTGAAGGCCTGAGTTCTGTGAACAGAAAGCAGGTTACGAGTCAGATCTGTGCCTGGGGTCAGTGAGGAAATACAAAGGAGATTAGGGGGACAAAGAGGACACAGGGCAGGTCTGGTCCCACTGGGAGCTGACCCAGCAGAACCCCAGCAAGGCGAGCAGGCCACCCTGGCCTCAGCCCTCCCAGAGCATGGCTCTGCTCCGTGTGAGACCAGAGAGGGGCACGGGGCCCATGTGCACCTGCACCTCCCTCTACTCTGTATCCCAGGGGATTCAGGGGATTCGTGCCATGCCTGCCAATGGAAGCTCTGGTTTTTCTGTTTTGTTTTGTTTTTTAAGAGACAAAGTCTCACTCTGTTGTCCAGGCATTATCACTGCTCACTGCAGCTTCTACCTCCTGGCCTCAAGCAACCCTCCCACCTTGGCCTCCCAAAGTGCTGGGATTACACCCAGCCAAAATTCGACTTTCAAAATGAGCAAACCCAAGGACCTCGTGCTGGGGTCCTGATTCTCACTGAGGCGTTGCGTGAATACAGCGACTCCAGTCCTCACAGCATCTCAGGGGAGGCTCCCTGCCCTCCAGAGGTTGGCCTCTGATGGCCATTTCACAGATGAAGAGACCGAGGATCTGAGAGAATAAGTGACCTAACTGAGGACACAGGAAGGGAGAAGGAGGGCCAGAGGCCAGGCTGTGGAAGCCGGGCCCGGGGATTCTCTCCCATGAAACACTGCCTCTCACGGCTGAGCATCTAGCCTGGGAGGACTTGCGTTTATGCAGGGCCTGGTTGTGCTTGAGAGAAAAGGCCGGCTATTAGTCTTTCTGGACTTCTCAGGCCTTTGTCTCCTCTGAGACCCTGGGCAGTGGGGGGCGACAGGGGGCTGTCCTTCCTGCTTTGCATTCCCCCAAAGGTCTTTGCTTCCTAACAACAGAGTTTGCCTAATGACAGACTAGATAAAGAAAATGTGGCATGTATACACCATGGACTACTATGCAGCCTGAGGATGTGTTCATGTCCTTTGCAGGGACCTGGATGAAGCTGGAAACCATTTCTCTCAGCAAACTGACACAAGAACAGAAAACCAAAGACCGTGCATTCTCACTCATAAGTGGGAGTGGAACAATGAGAACACATGGATACAGGGAGGGGAATACCACACACTGGGGCCTGCTGGGGATGTGGAGGGCTAGGGGAGTGATAGCAGGGGGTGGGGGGATTGGGGAGGGATAACATTAGGAGAAATACCTAATGTAGATGACGGTGGGGGGTGGAGGCAGCAAACCACCATGGCACGTGTATACCTATGTAAAAACCTGCACAATCTGCACATGTACCCCAGAACTTAAAAGTATAATAATAGAAAAAAAGACCCAAGGAGTGGGCTTCTATTTCTCACAGCCAAAGGAGCTTTGGTCCCAGAAGTGGTGGTGTCTGGGGCAGTGCAGCCTCATGTAGGGGCTTCATGGAGTCCCGGGGCCCCCTGTGTGCAAGGTCCATGCTCCTCCAGCTCCCAGAGGCCCAGCAGGGCCTGGGGCTGGGTCTTGCTGACCCTGAGGGTAAAGCCTCCCCAACTGTCATGAGGGGAAGGGCTCTGTGGGCTTCCTGAAGGAGATGGGCTTTGAAGGTAGAGGAGGGTCCCCTGTGGGGAGAGGGAAAGGACCGAGGCCACAAGTTATCCCAGAACACGTGGCTGCAGGAAGGGATGTGCCCTGGCACTCACAGGTCCACATCTCCAGAGTTCCTTCAGGGACGACAGCAGTGTCATTTAGACAAAGAACCTGAGGTTTAGAGGACATATCTGCTTCCCAGGGCTACCATCAGAGTAACAGTAACTGGGGGGCTTAAGACAAGAGACACTCTCCCTCTGTTCTGGAGGCCAGAAGCATGAAATCAAAGTGTCCACAGGGCTCTGCGCCCTCCAGACGCCCTAGGGGAGAGGCCTGCCTTGCCTCTTCCGGTGGCGCCAGGCGTTCCTGGGCTCGTGGCTGCCTTGCTCCCCTCTCTGCCTGCGCCTTCGTGTTATCTTTCCTCTTGCCTGTCGGTCTTCTCTTCCATCACTTAAAACAGCACTTGTCCTTGGATGTGGGGCCCACCTGGGTCATCCAGCATGATTTCATCTCTAGATCCTTCACTTAATTCCATCTACAAATAAGGACACGCTCACAGGTGCTGAGGGTGGCAGGTGGACATGCCATTCTGGGGCCTCATTTGCCTTCTGCAGAGAGGCTGGCTGATTTTCCACTGTCACACAGCAGTAAGTGTCTGAGTGAGGTCTGGAACCAGGCCAGTCTGACTGCCATGATATTTGCTGGAGACAGCATGAAGATATGGGAGGAGAGAGAGAAAGGCCAGGGCAGAAAGAACCTCCCAGTACTTTCAGGTATTTCCTGTGCCTTCTGGGAAAACACAGGTCTGGTGATATTTATTCTAGGTGGATGGGTTTTAAAGAAAAGCCAGGGTGGGAGGCCCTGGGACTGCTGTCATACCTGGGACCCTGTGCTCTCACAAATGTTCCTACATGAACCATGGTCCCCCTCTCAGAAGATGCCCTCAGATCCCATGGGTGCATTGCTAGCAACATCCTTAGGCCCCGGGATCTTGAGCACTAGAGGGGCCCCAAATGGGAAGGTGTTGGTTGGTCCAGAAGGAGAACATTCTCCAGGGAGGTGCAGGGGTCAGGCTGAAGGGTCAGAAGCAGAATGGAGCAGAACTCCTTCTACTCAGCCTGGGCTGCAAGGAGAGGCACCATGCAGGAAGGCCAATAGTGAGACCTGCTGCTCCTTGGCAGTCAGTCTGCAGAAGGGAGGAGTCTGTGGAGAACCCTCTCCCCCTACATTCTTGCCACTCCAGGATTGTGCATGCACCGCTTTGACACAGCCAGCACCTCTGTCCCTCTGTAGAATCCAAATGGGAAACTTTATCAGGGATCTGAGCACACGCACGTGCATGCACACACACACACACACACACACACACACACAGGTTTTTGTAGGATTCGGATGAGTCGGAGAGGACCCTCCAGGGCCATCCACATTTCCCCCTCCAGTCCTCCTACCTTTACCTTCACACCCAGCCTCCCAACTTACTCTCAACCCACCTCTTTGGTGTGAAAACTAAGAAAATGCACTTTTCCAGCCAAACTCCCCTATATCATCATGTGACGTAGTTCAGTTCAACACGGGGGAAAATTGAATTTATCTTGGAAATGTTTTATTCTTCCAAAATTTCACTTTGGCAAAATCTAATGCATAGAAAAGCATGAAATACTACAGCGCCACACCAGGCAAGTTGTTCCACTAAGCATTAAGCCTCGGGGTCCGAATCCTGCCTCTCTCCCGTCAGCCACTCTCTTTAACTCAAATGCCCATCAACGTCCCAGCTAAATGTGAGTTTTCCACGGATCGCATCTTATCATAATGTCACAAAACCCATAGAATTACAAATCAGGTTTAAGGCAGAAAACATGACAGGCAAATATAAGTACACAAAAAGTACATTAAGGATCCGTCTTCATTTATCCTCCCCATTCCAACCTACGTCTGCGCACAGACCCACTCTGTGCGGCGCTCAGCTTGAAGTAGCCTCAGATCCATTTTAGAGTGGACTGAAATATAAATGACAGTTCACACTGCACATGAACATAGACAACTGTATAAAATATTTAAATAAAGACAGGAAAGAACAGAGGATTGCAGCAAAGCCTTTGGCAGAACCAGCCTTGGGGAATTTAGCAGCTTGAGATTCATTACAAATTTCATCTTTAATGTTATTTTTAGTTCAATATTTTGTAGCACTCAGAAGTAAATCTTGGTGTGCTGTCTCCTCTCCCCTGCCTTTCTCTCCTTGGGTGTCTGATCCTTCGCTTGTACTGAAACCTAATACGTTTTCAATAAAATTGATTTGTGACACCGTAATGCTGTTTGCTTACCCTCTCCCATTCCTTGTTGTAATGGGAGAGACTATTGCATGATTTGGCAAAGTGAGGAGGATGGCTCTTGATTGCAGAATAAATTGACATGAACCTGGAAACCACCCCGCTGCAACGTGCAAACGCTCCATCCAGCCTTCCCTCCTGCACGCTCCCATTTTGAAGTTCTCGTCTGGCGTTCCAGTCCTGAGTGCTGCCCTCCCGAAAGAGAGCAATTGTCCCAAATGTGGATGCAAAAGACAGAGAAATCTTCGTTTTAAATAACTGCACTTTGGTTTCTTGTTCAATGGGCTTTTCATCTCTAGCTAGTTTGCCACCTCCGGATGAAATTCTAAAAAAGACATATGTCCTCATGTGAGGGGTAGGAGAGGACCAGTTGACCAGAAGCCCTATCCTGGGGTCATTTTGCAAACTCTTCAGTATTCCAGGACAACTGCAGGGAGAGTTAAACAAAGCTCTGTCCAGGAGGCAGCCGGCAAGGTGGGAAGGAAGGCAGAAAGCATTGCCTTGCTGCTCAGCCGGGTCCTGAGGTGCATGAGTAGAAGCCCTCGAGGAAAGGGCAGATCCTTTCCTTGGACGGATTTTGACAGACCTGAACTGGGGGTTTCACGTTTGTCACTTCAGGGCAGGCTTTGACTCTTGGCCCAGGGAAGTGAGGGGCTGGGGAGAAAGACTCAGATGGGAGCTCAGAGCAGCCTGAGAAAGGGATTTTCAACCCAGTTATTAGTGGACCCATGATGTTTCCTGGATGGAGGCCTCATGGGCAAGCTACCCTCTCTGTGACTTGGTTTCTTCACATCAAAATGGATCTGATGCCCTTTGCCCCTGACTTCATTAGGGTTTCTGAGGATGAAGGAAAAAGTTCTCTTTCAGCATTCAGGTTGTTTACACATGTAAAAGCAAAACAAGAGAACAACAGAGCACACGTGATGATCTGGGTAATTTATAACTAAATAAAGCCTCATAGTGTTTTGTTTATTCATTTGATTTTAGAGGCAGGGTCTCACTCTGTTGCCTAGGCTGAAGTGCAGTGGTGCAATCATGGTTCACTGAAGCCTCGACCTCCTGGGCTCAAGCAGTCCTCCTGCCTCAGCCTCCTAGGTAGCTGGGACTATAGGCACACACCACGATGCCCAGCTAATTTTTATATTTTTCTGTAGAGACAGGGTCTCATTACATTGTTCAGGCTGGTCTCAAACTTCTGGCCTCAAACAGCCCTCCTATGCCTCTTAAAGCACTGGGATTATAAGCGTGAGCCACTGCACTTGGGCAAGCCCAGTAGTTTTTAAAAACAAAGATAGTCAGATATTTCAAATAGGGAACAAAAAAAAAATCCAAGTAATTCAGGCACAAGTAAGTGGATATTGGTGTTTGTTCGATTAGATTTTTGTTGTGTTTTTTTTCTGATTTATCAAGATAACTATTTCACCAGATACTATGTCGATGCAGCCTGAGGTTAACAGAAAAAAGCAGAAGGATTCAGGTATCTGAGAACATGAGTACCCCAGGCAGCCAGGAGGCTGACAGTCTAGGAAACTGAGGTGCTGGCCAGGGGAGAGCCAGGCTCATAGAATTCAGAACCGGCTCTGGATGGCCCTTGGAATGTGTGGTGATATGGTTTGGCTGTGTCCCCACCCAAATCTCACCCTGAATTGTAGCTCCTAAAATTCCCATATGTTGTGGGAGACACTCTTTGGGAGGTAATTGAATCATGAAGGCACGTCTCTCCTATGCTATTCTCATGATAGTGAATAAATCTCCTGAAACCTGATGGTTTATAAAGGGGAGTTCCCAGGCACAAGTTCTGTTATTCTCTCTTGTCTGCCACCATATAAGACGTGCCTTTCACCTTCCACTATGTTTGTGAGGTCTCCCAGCCATGTGGAACTATGAGTCCATTAAATCTTTCTTTTATTTATAAATTGCACAGTCTGGGGTATATCTGTACCGGCAGAGAAGATGAACTAATACATGTGGCTTGACTGATGACAGAAGTCATTGGATTAGGATTCTTCCAAATTGCTACTTATTCTACATTTATAGTCAACAAATGCTGACAAAGCCAGCCAGGGCCAGAGCAACGCACAGGTGACCCACTGGCTTCACTCGCCCCGTGTCCTTCATTCACTTGCATTTTGATCTGCTTTCTTGGTTGAAGGAAAAGTTTCAAAGGCACAATGAGTTCATTTTGGGAAGATCTAGAAGATCAAGTCCCTTGTGCAAATCTTCCATTTGAACAGAGAGGCATAACCTTTCTTCCTCTCAATTGGATGTCTTGTCACTGAGCTTAAATGTGAAAACAGATCAAGCTGGAGGAAGAGTCCTCTTGAGCCATGTCTCAGGTCAGGGTGCCTGGAAACAGAACCTGAGATCGAGATACCTATGCATGTGACTTATAGAAGGAGCGCTCTCTGATGACACCGGTGGGGGAGAGAGGAAGCCAAAGAGGGCAGGGAAGATGCTGGGCACGGATGTGGGTTCAGCTGGGGTCTCTCCTCAGCCCCCACCAGACCTGTGGCATGTTCATGGCCTTCAGAGTCATTCCACTTTCATGCAAGGGGTCTGGGTGTCTGTACTCCTACTGTTAAATCAAGTTTAGCCTGAAGTTTCTTCCTGACATGTTTTAAGTTTGGACTAGGCCGGGCACAGTGGCTCATGCCTGTAATCTCAGCACTTTGGGAGGCCAAGGCGGGCAGATCACAAGGTCAGGAGTTTGAGACAAGCTTGGCCAACATGGTGAAACCCCGTCTCTACTGAAAATGCAAAAAAATTAGCCAGGTGTGATGTCACGTGCCTGTAATTCCAGCTACTCTGGAGGCTGAGGCAGGAGAATCACTTAAACCTGGGAGGCAGAGAGTGCAGTGAGCCAAGATCACGCCACTGCACCACTCCAGCCTGGGCGACAGAGCAAGACTCCATCTCAAAAAAAAAAAAAATAGTTTGGACTAAAAGTTTCTCTGTACATGGTGACCTAGAACCTAAATGGAAGTGTCAACAGACTGTCATCCACTCTTGTGCCAGTCACTGAGTTTTGGCCAATCAAAGGCAGTCAACTGTTCAAACCCTGTTCGAGTAAGGCAAACGCCGAGCTATAACCAATCGGACTGTTTCTGTGCCTCACCTCCATTTCCTGTCGGTCACTTTCCTTTTTCTGTCCATAAATCTTCTACCACGTGGCTGTGCTGGATTCTCTCAGTCTACCTTAGCTCAGGAGGCTGCCCCATTTGAGAATCATTCTTTGCTCAATTAAACTCTTTTAAATTTAATTCGGCTGAAGTTTTTCTTTTAACTCTACAGTAGTCCGTCATTGGCTGGGGGCTAATGTGTTGGAAGGGGCTACTTCCAAGATGTGTTGGAAGGGGCTACTTCCAAGAATTTGGGAGAGGTGACTCCGAGGGTTGAGCACGACCCACAGGAGATGCAGGCAGACACTAGATACTAGGTACACGCATGCTACCTGATACTATGAGGTTGGTGATATGGTTTGGCCGTGTCCCCACCAAATCTCAGCTTGAATTGTATCTCCCAGAATTCCCACGTGTTGTGAGAGGGACCCAGGTGGAGGTAATTGAATCACGGGGGCTGGTCTTCCAATGCTATTCTCATGATAGTGAATATGTCTCACAAGATCTGATGCATTTGTCAGGGGTTTCCACTTTGCTTCACCCTCATTTTCTCTTGCCACTGCCACGTAAGAAGTGCCTTTCGCCTCCTGCCATAATTCTGAGGCCTCCCCAGCCATGTAGAACTGTAAGTCCAATTATACCTCTTTTTCTTCTCAGTCTTGGATATGTCTTTATCAGCAGCATGAAAACGGACTAAACGGTACATTGGCACCAGTATATTGGGGCATTGCTGAAAAGATACCAGAAAATGTGGAAGCGACTCTGGAACTGGGTAACAGGCAGAGATTGGAACAGTGTGAAGGGCTCGGAAGAAGACAAGAAAATGTGGGAAAGTTTGGAACTTCCTAGAGACTTGTTGAATGGCTTTGCCCAAAAATGCTGATATGGATGATAAAATCCAGGCTGAGGTGGTCTCAGCTGGAGATGAGGAACTTGTTGGGAACGGGAGCAAAAGTGACTCTTGTTACGTTTTAGCAAAGAGACTAGTGGTATTTTGCCCCTTCCCTAGAGATTTGTGAAACTTTGAACTTGAGAGAAATGATTTAGGGTTTTTGCCAAAGTAATAACTATTATTTTTGCACCAATCTATTAGCAGCAGCCAGGTGCATGAACCACAGCCTGCTGAAGGCGATCTGGTTGGGACACCAGGGGCTACAAGGCACCCGGACTTTCCAAATGAAATCGCTATCATTTCTCTACCAATTTCTTTCTGTTGTTTCTCTACCAAACTGCAATCTGCGTTCTGGATCACGAAGACAAGGAAACTCACTGTGCTTTCAGTTTTGGGCATATCAGGGGATAAACATGCTATATAATAATGGTTCAGGCAGAAGGAAAAGCTGACATCTTGCAGCTCACCTTGTAGGAGAGGAAAGGGTCAGGTTCACAGGAGCAGAGACACTGTGTTTGCCTTTATCCCATTACATGACACTATTCCACTTAAGTCGCTGCTGTCAGATTCAATGAGAAAATACGTGTAAAGCATTTTACACACTGTCTGGCACATAGTAGCCACTCAATAAATGTTAGCTTGTTATTATTATCATTATCCTAAATGGAGAGGTCAAACCAATTAGCTGAGTTTTTCTTTTTAATGAAAACTCTGATGAGATAATCATTGTGAAGTAGGGAGGCTTTGAAACCCCTGTTAACTGGGATGATTAAGATGTACTTGATGAAGCTGAGGCAGTGACAGTGTATAGATTTTCTTACCGGCCAACTCCAGCTAAGTCATGGTGGTGGCCACTGTTGTTAAGAAGGGTTCTGAGGCTGAACCAGGCTTCGGATGAGGGAGTTTACAGATGAATTAGTCACATCTGTCTTGCACACCAGAGATGTGTTGGCAGGGGCGATACGTGGTATTCCTGTCCTTTGGAATAATCAGAATTCATGGCTTTTATTAATCATAGAGCTTCAAGAAAACAGACTAGAAAAGCTGCTTGGCTCTGTGACCTACAAGAGTTAGACTTGGGCTTTTCACTTTGCAGAGGTAAGATGAGAAAGAAGTTTCCAGAACGTGCCAAAGGTAAACATGCCTCTTCAACATTGCCTAGATTTTCCCAAGAAGAAAAGGAGGAGAATGATGATGAGAAGAAGATGGAGAAGGAGAAAAAAACCTTTATGATGACTTGCAGAGTCATTACAATGCTGAAAGGATCAGTTTCTAGGGTATGTGCATGTTCGTGTGTGAGTGAACATAGAAAACTACAAATAAAGAAGAAAAAGACAAACACCTCCATAGATAGACAGGTAAAGGCTAAGACTTCTTAGAGAAAAGCCAATGATCAATAAGTAAAAGCTGCTCAGTTTCACCAGTGGTCCATGCTGTGTGAACTAAAACAGCATTCTGTGGCTCCAAATTGGCAAAAGTTTTGAATCAGCGAATTCAGTCAGAGATTGGGAGGGTGTGAGAACGGGATAGGGGTGCACACACCTCACAAGCCCTTAGGACAGCAAGGTGGCAACCTCTAGCATGGCTATAATCTTCTGCCGTTCCAGCATTTCCACACTGTGTGTGTGCTCTCAGAAAATGACAGTCAAAGAGTCCCACGGAAGGATGCTTCCCATAATATGATGCAGTAAACATCAAAAGCCAAAGCTAGCCAGATAGCCCAGCAAGAGGGAAATGGTGCATAGTGACCAGACACAAACGTATGGTTTGCCTCTGAGTAACAGAGAAGTGTCCACGTCATGTTTATATAGAGAACAAGAACAGCAAGGATGACAGTCACTTGTCTCCTACCAATGCCGTATGTTTTTCATCGAAATACAAAGGATATGTCAGGAAGGCTACATGCCCACAGATAATTACGATAGTACAGAATATATGGGGATAGGGATGGGAGAGGGTCAGAGAGGACTCTAGCCTTATCTGTATTGTTTTAATATTTTATAACAAGAACATATTCATGTATTATTTAAGTAATTAAACGTTAATGGCTCACGCCTGTAATACCAGCACTTTGGGAGGCCAAGGTGGGCGTATCTCCTGAGGTCAGGAGTTTGAGATCAGCCTGACCAACATGGTGAAACCTCATCTCTACTAAAAATACAAAAATTAGCCAGGTTTGGTGGTGCATACCTGTAATCCCAGCTACTCAGGAGGCTGAGGCAGGAGATTAACTTGAACCTGGGAGGTGGAGGTTGCAGTGAGCCAAGATCTCGCCACTGTACTCCAGCCTGAATGACAGAGTGAGGCTTCATCTCAAAAAAAAAAAAAAAAAGAAAAAGAAAAAGAGAAAAAAAATAAGTTAATTTTTAAAAAGCCCCAACTCCTGGCTTTACAGAGCCCAGGCAGGTGGTTGGGGGCAGTCAGCTGGACGCACGTGGCAACGTCAGTGTCTCTGTGTCCATAGCAGCCTCTGGGCCCTTTTCCTTGGCTGGTTACCAGCCATGTTTATTACTGAGCTCATTTGGAATGTGTTCACTGGAGAAGGGAAGTCTCCTCTTTCCTGTTGCTCCTGCTCGAAATCATGATTTTGGAGCCCAGACTGTAGGATGGGCAGCTGCCTCTTCCCTAGGTGGAGACAGAATGCTGGTACCTGCATTGCCCAGCGTCTTGAAGTCTCCTTGCAGGTCTTACCCTCTTGGCACTTTAGAGGGAACCCTGAGAAGTAGAAGATTTTTTTTTTTCTGGAAGCCCCTGCTCTTCTTGTGCTGGAGGGTGAGTGTCTCCAAATCAGCACCTCCATGGCACCAAGTGTGGATGACCAACTGCTCACAGAGGCTTCTTCCCCAACCTCTGGGGGAACTCCAGGCAGGCAGACCTGCGGAAATCCCTCAGAGGCTGTTCCCGCTATGTGTATGTGGATTGCTCGGATCTTTTAGACCTTCCTTACTTGCCCTTGCACTCACCTGCCCAGCGTCCTCATGGCCAGCCAGTCCTCCCTCCGGCCTCTCTTCCAGGCCCAGCTCCGTGCCAGCTCCTGAAGGAGCCTCCATTCTCTGACCCTCCTGCATGCTTCGTTTTACTCCCACTGGCCAGAAACCTTCTGGCCCTCCTTTCTCAGGGCTGAGAAGCAGTCCGAGCCAGCCCGGGCTGGGGTTGGGGAGATGTACTGTGGTTGTTTCTTGACATGATTTGGACTTTTTGTCCCCTCCAAATCTTATGTAGATAAGTGAGCTCCAGTGGTATAAGTGGGGCCTACTGGGAGGTGTTTGGGTCATGGAGGAGGATCCCTGATGTGTGTCTGAGTGCCATCCTCACCATAATGAGGGAGTTCTCATGCCAAGTTCACAGGGAGCCAGTTGTTTCAAAGAGCCTGGCACCTTCTCCCTTCTCTCTTATTCCCACTCTTGCCATGAGACACACTGGCTCCCCTTCCCCCTCTGCCATGATTGGAAGCTTCTTGAGGCCTTACCAGAAGCTAATGCCAGCCCCATGCAGGTTCTCTACAGCCTGCAGAACCATGAGCCAAATAAACCTCTTCTCTTTATAAATTACACAGTCTCAGTGTCTCCTGGCTGGAGAGTGAAGTGGTCACACATGATAAAGGGCATTTGCAACTTGGAAGACCCGTGTTTACGAGGTCCCTTGGTCCTGGACAGAGACGTTCTTCTGCAGCCCTCGATCTAGGCTCATTCGTCAGTCACCTGATTGGCACAGATTTATTGAGATCCCACTTGCCAAGTACTCTTCTAGACTGGAGGAATGCAGAGAAAAGCACAGTCCAGCCCTCCTGTTATTTTCAGTCTAGCAGGAGGGGAGGGAAATAGAAACAGAAGTGCACGGAGTGGCAGATGCTATTAGGGGCTGAAACAAGAGGTGTACTGTGCACACCGTAGGTCACATGGCCCTGGGAGAGCCCCCTCACCTGACTCCATCCATGTCAGAGTGAACAGCATGGATGAAAGCACAGATGTGTGAGGGAGCATGGTGCCTTCTTCTTCAAAACGGTGCATTTCAGAGGGGCTGATGTTTGCTAAGGGAGTGAAGTTCAAGGACAAGCCATGCAGAGGAGCAAATATACTTCAAGGCAGTTGGTGCCATCCACATCTCCACCGCACTCACAGGGCTCATTTGTGGACTAATTTCTACAGCAAGTTCCTCCAGCCCTGCAGGAGAGGCAGCTCAGAAGCGCTGGGGAGTTAATAGCCCCAGGATCATCTGTCCCCATTGGGTGGGACCCCTCTGTGGCCCATTCTGCACAGCATCCCCAGGGGTCTTAGCAGATCTGAGCTCTAGTTACCCCTAGAAGCAACCTGCTCTCAAACCCATCTGGCTTTCTTCTCTTCCCTGTCTCACTTTCTTGCTCCCCATGGACATTTGCTGGCATTGGCCCCCCAAATAAATGACTCGAAGAACCCAGTCCCCGAGATCCCAAACCTGAAACAAGCCATATTGCAAAAAACCTGGTTTTGCGTCAATACTCACCCTGCATGAGTTCCCATGGGCTGTCCCATTCAGAAGAAGTTTCTGCATTTCTGTCTGTTTCTACCGTTCCCGTTGCCCAGTCAACAGAGCACGTCAGCCTTTTTCCAGCCCCTGGGACAGCCCTGCCCCTCCCTCACCTTGTCCCAGTCTCCCCATCACACCCACACCCCTTGTTTACCAAATGTTCAGTTTTGGTTATGTTACTATAAAAATCAAGCAGCTGGCAATTCCAGCTTGATTAGCAGGTCTCCAGTTTTGATTAGTAAATTACTGCGGTAATCAAGGTTAATTCTCGCTGCAGCGCTCAGCAATGGATTTTATATTTTTCAGGGAAATGGTTTTCCTGCCTGGGATGGAGAACATTTCATTAAAGGAACCCAAAGATAGGAAAGAGAGGAAGTGAGTCCCGGAAGTATGGAGAATGAGCACCTGCAGGACTCCTCTCTGTCCTACCTTCCAATTGGACCTTGACTGGGGTCAAGGAGCCAGAACAGGGCCTCCTGAGAAATACTAGTCCACCACCTGGGGCTTTTGGAGTGCCTTTGAGACACCAGGGAAACTCTCCTTGCTGGAATTGAAAGCCACTGAGCTCAGGTCAGAAACCCCAGCTGCTGGGAAGTCAAGGGGTCAGTGTTCAAGATTACAGATGTCTTTGGGTGATGGATATCTTTAAGTGCTTCAGGGTGATGTGAAGGAAAGTAGGCTCTGTCAGTGCTTGTGTGGGGGCAGCCTCTAGACTCTACGCTCCACACCCTGGGGAAGGTCACTTTCTCTGGGGAATGAATGGCATCTACGGAAGGGATCAGGAGTTTTGAGAGACACCCAGGCTTACAAGAGAGCTCTTGGGATGGTTCAACCTTGCAGCTAGATTTCATTTCTGATTTTTGTTCTGGGTCTACTGTGTGGACTGTGGACCTGGACAAGTTGGAATTAAGGTGTTCTGACCCATAGATAGAGATAGGACCAGAGAGAATGGAGGTTGGCCCTGACCCCCACCCCAGGATTTCTCCACTAAACGTCAGCAATGAATGCTTTGCCTCCAGAAGGTGAGATTCGTTTTTAGTATCTCTTTGGGGGATGGATACTGTCAATCCATAGAATTTATATCAAACTTTGTTAGCAGCACAGATGTGTGGCAGTGAAGGTTATTATAGTCGTGCAGAGGTGCTCCCACGTCGTCCCACTCTGAGTCAAAGGCAGCTCACAGGTGGCTCTGCTGCCAACCCCACCCTCCATCTGTCCTCTCACCCACACATCCATAAGCACCCTCTGGACCAGAGCGCACAGCTGGTCCTAACTCCACCTGGATATAAAGCTGAAGCAAGTTGTCCTGCACGCTCCACCCTTCACTCTCTCCTCCAGACAGTAGAAACTGGTGTGGGCGTGGCGTAGACTGTGTTCTGGGGTGCCTTATGCCAGAATCACTGAGCAAGAAGAGCAGATAATTAAAACCCAGACCTTGCCCTTGACTTGGTCATCTTATATTCTCGGGGTCTCAGGAAGAGACTGATTTCTTGGTGTCTCCCCTTGCAGGGTTACAGTCTCCAGTTTCAGGAGTCCCCAAAGCTTATTAGCACCTTTACAAAGTGGATGTGGGTGAGGTGGACCCTGGACCAGGAAGAGCTAGAGCAAACGCTACTGTCTGGAGTGAGATTGATAGGTCCTCATTCTCAGTGCCCCTGTGGGGCCATGCCTCTAGGAGCAGATGTTTGCTTGGGGGAAGGACAATATGGGTCCAACTTCATTTCAAATATGTTTTGTGTAGGATGTGGTGGCTCACGCCTGTAATCCCAGCACTTTGGGAGACTGAGGCAGGCGGATCATGAGATCAGGAGTTTGAGACCAGCCTGGTCAACATGGTAAAACCCTGTCTCTACCAAAAATTCAAAAAATTAGCAGGGTATGGTGGCAGGTGCCTGTAATCCCAGCTACTCAGGAGGCTGAGGCATGAGAATCACTTGAACCCGGGAGGTGGAAGTTGCAGTGAGCTGAGATCTCACCATTGCACTCCAGCCTGAGTGACCAACGGCGAAACTCCAACTCAAATAGATGATATATATGTTTTGTTCAGCAGAAAGTGGAAAGCCTTTTTTTTTCCTCCCCACTGCAAAATCTGGGTGTCCTGAGACCCCTCAGAACTCGGATAGGATCTTGGATTATCATCTCTCTGCCTTTGGCAGCCACAAAAACCCACCCATCCTTCAAGTTTCCTCAAGACAATGTTCTGCTGTGCTTTTCTGGAGCGGTGTGAATAAGGCCCCGTGAAAGCAGAGAGCCCCAGGAAAGGGCCTAATTCCAGGAAGAGATGGAAACTCTGGCAGGTTCCCTTGCTTAAGGACAATTAAACCCTGATACTTGCTTGGGTGGTAGGGTCAGGAGAATTGTCCAGTGGACACCGCGGCTGATGACAGGGGCTGCAAGTTTCCTTCTAACTGAGCAGCATGTGAGCTGGACTTAAACCCAGCAGCGTACATCTGACCTCACCCTTGCTAGCTGTATGACCTTGGGCAAGGCACTTCCTTCCTTGTACCTCAGCTTCCTCATCTGTCAAATGGGAATTGTAGCAGTGATTAATTCGCAGGACTATGTTAGGATAAATGAGATAAGACACACAAGTTTCACCTTTTATAAGAAATAGTACTTAAATGTTGACCATCATTATTTCTTAGCCCAGCAGGACAGTATTATGCAAACCTGTGCTTGCATGATGTGATGTTTGCTGACGAGCTGGTAGCCAAAGCCAGTCCAGGGTCAATGTGGGAGAGCAAGGACAGGGGGAGGTCTGACTCCCTGGGGTCCACTCACGGAGCAGACTACCACGTGGGCCTTTATCATGATTCCACTGTTAATTCTGATGTTGATTATGGAAATAGAGGAGATGCTCCTTATCTTGCTAAGTCTGTGCTTTCTTTTCACTCAGGAATGGAAATAGTTCTGAATTATCGTTTTATCCGTAATTCAGTGAAAATACTTTGGGCAACTCAGTAGCAAAAAGACCGCGAATCCAGGTGTGCTATGCATTCCCTTTGTCAGCAATGACTACAATGTCTGATTCTCCAGATGTTCTTCTCTCCTTGTGTGTCCGATGGATTCCTTTTTTGTCCCTCTTTCCCATACCTTTTGTCCTGGACTCCAATGCCTGGGGAATGACAGGGCAGGAGAAGGAGAGTTGTCTTGAGAAAGAAGCTATCTTTGGGGTAGAAGAAGAATCCATGAACTGCAAGACTGCCCTGTGAGTTGCTAGAGATGAGGAAAAAGTAGTCATACTGACATGTGTTTTGGGAGGCTAAATTTTACACATTTGCTCAGTGGTACGCAAATTTTCCTTTGTAGACTGCTATCAGCAGAGAAAAGCACCGTGATGTCCACGCCATGTTGAAGTGGTGAGCAAGAATGTGGAATCACCACGCCCAGAACAATGACTTCTGGCATCGTCTCCCTATTAGTGATTGCAGCTGATGTCATTTTGCCAAACAAAATCATAAGCAAAATGGATGTTTTGGGTCAGAGTGTGGCAAGGAATATACAGCTGCATTTCTTTCAATAAATCTGCCCTCTTCTGCCCGGACAAAGACATACAATCCATGGTGATTGACGTTTTCACCACCAAGTTATACTATGTCTGTTTGTAGAAGAAATGTCTCCATTCCAAAATTAGCTAACCATCAACATAACATAAAATAACGTGAACATGGTGTCATTTTGCAAAGATATTGATTCATGTAGACTTACTGGATTAATAACTGGTTTCCCATAAAAAGAGTAGTCACTATGTCTTTGGTAGACAGAAAAAATATACACTTTAGAACAATATATATTGGTACATTTAAGCCTGATTGCTAAGCTCAAATAAACAGAAGAGTTTTCAGAGGCAACATTGCAAATGAAGAGAGAGGTGACATATGGCAACATACAAATGGATCCAGGGGTGATGGAAAGCTAATAAAAAAAGACAACTATTTATTTATTTGGGGCATTTGATTTTACTCTATTGGATTACACAAAGCTCTAATTTTTCACTGCAGTCAATCTGTATAAAAGTTCAACTGACTGAAGCATATATTTAATTCCCAAGTGCCTTTTCTTTCAACCCCTGCTTCTTCAAAGTTGGACAACCTTTGGTGTCTTGAGCAGCAAAGGGATTTGGCTTATGTTGGAAGCAACCAGACCCGAGGAGACATTTAAAGGCGGTGGGTGATTTACTCAGTTCCTAACGACGACCAATCTACTCTTTCCTCCTTGAGGACTGGATTTGCCAATACGTTGAGAAAATATGTTTCTCGGCATTTTTTTTTAGCGTATTTTCTTCAATGAAGTTCCATGGTTATAAAGTAATTGAAATTAACCTTCCTAGTTACTCATGGCATTTAGAATGAAATCCAAACTCCTTACCAGAGACTGTGGGTTCCACATGTGTTGGTCCAGCTCGCTTCTCTAAGCTCACCTCTCTCTAATCTTCTTGCTATGCTCAGGTTGGTCCTTTCCATCACATGAACAGTGCCCATCACTGCTCCTCTTTTTGGAATCTTCTTCCAGTCTTTCACATGGCTGCATCCATCTTGTCATTTGGCCTTTGCTCCTTAAAGACACCTTCTCTATGCATCTAATTTTCTAGAAGAAGGCCTAACTCTCCATGATCCAGTTTCATTGCATTATTGCATTTTAATACCATCGTCTCCTCGTTCTGGAGTATAAACCCCTTGGGAAAAGGAGGGCCCTTATGGGGCTTGTCGATGGTTGTTCCAGCTACCTGGGAGGCTGAGGTGGCCCCAAGCAGTATTGACAGACAGAAGGTGCTCAATAACTGAATGGATACACTTCTGGGAGGAAGATTCAGAAATAGAAAATGATCTTCTTGACTCAGTTCCAATTTGCTGCCATGTCTTTGTGGGATAATTGTCTTCTTTAGATCTCAGTTCTTCTTCCCTTAAATAAGAAGAGTGGTGTTTCTATGCTGTCCAGAAATGGTGCACAGATTAACTCATTCTAAAACAAAACCAAATAAAGCTATCTAGTTATTTATTTGCTTTCAAAGAACTTTTCTGGTTTCTTCACAATAGGATTAAGAGGTAAGAGTTTGTTTAACATAGAAAAGCAACTATGTGGCCTTGAGGCCACATCTGCTCTAGGGGTTAAAGCTCACTCAGTATGTAAAGCATCCCTTTGGAAATGGTCATATGAGTCTTCAGGGCTTTGACAACTGGTTCTCCCATTTGTCTTCCATTGTTGAAACTGATCATTGTTTCTGCAGTTGAATACTGGATTAAGTAGTTGTATTTAAAAAATGAATATTTTAAGGTACTAAAATCATAGACGATGAGATGGCCACCCAAGGAGACACAAAGGAAATGGGACCCAGAAGAGACTGCACATTCATGCTTCCCATTTTATGGCTATTTCTGGACAAAAGCCGATTGAATGAGCTGGCAGAGAGACTAGCCCACTTCTTCAGCCATTGCATTTCCATGCCTGGCCTCCACCCTCTTCAACTGGGTATAGATGTATTTGCGTTGACCCAACAGTGGTGATTCCCCCTGCAGCTTCAGTCTTCAGATTATTTGTAGCTGGATCTGTTGCTTCTCTGGAAAGGATTGCAGACAGCCAGTAGCCTTCCAATGCCCTGGGTGGATTCGCTGGCTGCAGTCCAATCTGCAGGCAATGGAGGGGAGTGCCTCCTTGGATATCTTTCTCCAGGTGAAACCATTTGGCAAGGTCCCAGGACTCTAGGAACAGTCCGGAACCCCCTTTCTTTGACAACGTTGGGAATGCCTTGCCCTTCACCTGGATTTGTCTGCTTTGGAGGTTATCAGACCTGAAATATTGAAGGCAGTGGTCCAGCAGGATGTAAGGTCTTTTCTAATTGGCAGAACCTGGAAATAATATGGTGAATTTGGAACCAAAGGTCCCCTATTGCCAGTGACTTTGGATTCTAGAAATGTGAACTCAATAGTACTGATTGAATAGTCCCTAAATCCCTGCCCTTACCTTGCAGGTCAGCACATCTAGAAGAGTCTTTATGGACAAAAGATCTGGAGTTGGCACTTTTGGCTGCCACTCGACATCGCATGGCCTCAAGCTGTCACCCATCTTGGGACAAGAAACTGAAGTGTAGGATTGGAAAATGAAGACTTTTTAAAAGATTAGCCTGGGAGCAGTGGCCCACGCTTATAATCCCAGCACTTTGGGAGGTCAAGGCAAGAGGATCAATTGAGGCTAGGGGTTTGGGGGGCCGGCCTGGGCAACATAGTAAGACCTCGTCTCTACAAAAACAGGAAAAATTAGCCAGGCATGGTGATGTGCTCTTGTGGTTCCAGCTACTTGGGAGGCCGAGGTGGGAGGATCCCTTGAGCCCAAGAGTTTGTGGCAGCAGTGAGCTGTAAAATTGTGCCACTGCACTCCAGCCTACGTGACAGAGTGAGACCCTATCTCTAAAATAATAAAATAAAATAAGAAGATTAGATACCTGCTGGACCTCATTTGCAACTGGTAAAATCTGAAGCTGTCTTCCAGCAACTGTTTATATGAAAATAAAAGAAGAGAGAGAGGAGGAGCTGCCCCAGAAGGAGAATCTCAGCCAGTCACACCCCGCAACCCACTGGGGCTGCTTCAGAAACCACCTCTCCAATTTTTCCTACCTAGCCTGCATGTTGGTTCCCAACCCCCACTTCCACAGTGATTTTGTAATTTTCATTCCATCCTTCCTGAAGATAAAAGACACCATGGGCGGGATCCGTGAATAAAAGTCGTTATTTATCGATGCTGGTTTTGGGGAACATTTTTCCTTCTGATTCATGAACCACTTTTCTACATTCGAAAAGCAGTTCATAAATCGTTCAGCACCGGCAGAAATTAATAATAATGAATCCATTTACATAAAATAGTCTCATCCTGCCAGGTGCTGATAATATTTGAAGCTGGAATCTCTTTAGGAAGCTGGATGGCATACGTGCGTGTGTTTTCCCATACATCAGACCTCACACCTTCCTTTTGTGAGTTTAACCAGAAGTTTAATTATTTAGTGGCTCCAGTCTTGATCACTGGGAGATGCTATTTGCAAAACTGGGGAAAGATAAAAATAAGAGAAATATTACAGTGTCTTAAAAAGATAGTTTTAAGCCATGAGAGAGTTCATGTCTAGTGAAATTAACCCTTTGAATAGTATGGAGAAATGCAGTTACCCACAGAATCATTAGGTCCTAAGAAGGATCGTCACTATCTTACGGCTCATACGTGCTCACATTCACACAAGCATAAACACACACAGAAATTTTTTGCAGCAACAAAATGAATGCATGTATCACAAACTCTATTTTCAAAACTATATGACAAAGAGAATACATTCTAAGTAGGTCTTATGAAAAAAAAAAAAAAGAGTACCGTGATCAGACGAACTGGTGTAACATCCAATGAACACAAATGAGATAGGGTGCCTGCCTCCAGAGTAGCATCCTTCCCAAGTGGACTGAAGAGTTTGGCAGAAATGTTTTGCTGTGTTTTGCTTGCGTTTTTTTTTTTTTTTTTCCCCCAGCAGGAACAGAGGGTTAAGCTCTCTTACTCCTCAGTCATTAGAATCTGATTATCACTGTTTCTTACATGGTCCTTTTCTTGTGTGGTATATCGATCCCACTTTATCCTCTCGTGCTACTCCTATATCTGCAGGAAACCGCGCAGTTGTGTTAAATGTGCATTTTCATTTTGTTTGCATGCATGCATTTTTTTTTTTTTTTTTTTTTTTTTGAGGCGGAGT
This sequence comes from Aotus nancymaae, assembly GCF_030222135.1. Lineage (NCBI taxonomy): Eukaryota > Metazoa > Chordata > Mammalia > Primates > Aotidae > Aotus > Aotus nancymaae. The sequence goes on along the minus strand of NW_026988441.1, from coordinate 20,827,002 downwards.
TTTGCTCGTTACCCAGGCTGGAGTGCAATGGCGCGATCACAGCTCACCGCAACCTCCGCCTCCTGGGTTCAGGCAATTCTCCTGCCTCAGCCTCCTGAGTAGCTGGGATTACAGGCACGCGCCACCATGCCCAGCTAATTTTTTGTATTAGTAGAGACGGGTTTTCACCATGTTGACCAGGACGGTCTCGATCTCTTGACCTCGTGATCCACCCGCCTCGGCCTCCCAAAGTGCTGGGATTACAGGCTTGAGCCACCGCGCCCGGCCGCATGCATGCATTTTTAACTTACACAGAGGATATTATGTTATTTACTTGGTTCTGTACCTTTCTTGTTTCATGAAGCACAGTGACTTTCACATATACCCAAGTTGTCCTGCAAACATGAAATCTGCCGCTTCACCATGATTTCACATGCCCTTATGTTGTTGCTCTGTAAACGTAAAATCTGCTGCTTCTGATTGTACACAGTTCTCTCTAACATCCATCCATTCATCCAGTTGGCTGCCTCCAAATCTCCGTCCCTACAGACAATGCTGCAGGAAGAGTCTTTTCAAACAGGTGCAAGGATTTCTTTGGGGTATATGTCCATGAGCAGAATTGCAGGGTCACTGCAAGTGCATATATTAAATTTGACCAGGTTGTGCCAGATGCTTCCGGGTGGCTTACAGCTCCAGTCTACATTTCCACCAGCAGTGTGGAGAGTCCATACCCTTGCCAACATGTGGCATTATCCAACTGTGTTGCCAGTTCGAAAAGAATGAAGCGCTATCTTGTTTTAATGGCATTTTTTTCTAATTGCTAATAAATCTGAACATCTCTTTACGTGCTTATTAATTAGCCTTTTGAATCTCTGCTCTAATGGCCTATTTATAGCCTTTGTACATCTCTTTCTTTCTGGAGTTTTTTGACCACTTCTTATTGATTTGTAGGCATTTTTTATCAGTTTTTGACATCACAAACATCTCCCCCAAATCCATCACTGCCTATTAACTGTCTGTAGTGTCTTCATTTGAGTAGAAGTTCTCCTTTTTCCTCTATAGTTGTATAGTCCTGTGGTAGGCAGACTTCCAAGGTGCCCTCCAGTGATCCCTGCCTCCTGGTGTTCATGTGGTTGTGAAATTCCTTCATATCAAGCATAGGCTGAGCTTAGTGACTTGCTTTTCATGGACCGGGTATAGCAAAGATGATGGCAGGCCACTCCATGATGAGATTACAAATGAGCGTGACTTACAGCTTGCTGGTAGACTCTGTTGCCCTTCCAGCTTGCACACTTTGACAAAGATGGCTACCATATTGGACAAGTCCATAAGACAAGAAACTGAGAAAGGCCAACAGCCATTGAGAAATGGAGGCCCTGAGTCCAACAGCCTACAGAAAACTTATTTATTTATTTATTTTTTGAGACAGAGTCTTACTCTGTCACCAGGAGCCAGGCTGGAGTGCAGTGGCGCGATCTTGGCTCACTGTGATCTCCCCCTCATGGGTTCAAGCAATTCTCCTGCCTCAGCCTCCCAAGTAGCTGGGACTACAGGCTGCACCACCATACCCAGCTAATTTTTGTATTTTTTAGTAGAGACGGAGGTTTCACCATGTTGGCCAGGATGGTCTCGATCTCTCGACCTCGTGACCCACCTGCCTCAGCGTCCCAAAGTGCTGGGATTACAGGCGTGAGCCACCGTGCCTGGCCTAGAAAACTGTTTTTTGCTGCAATCACATGAGCCTGGAAGTGGATCTTTCCCCAGCTGCGCCTTAAGATGACAGAAGATCCGGCTAATACGTTGATTGCAGCCTGGGAGAGAAACCCTGAAGGAACCAGCTAAGTAAGCCACACTGGATACCTGATCCATGGAGATAAAGAGGGACATTGCTATAAGCCATTCAGTGTTGGGTTAATTTGTCACTCAGCAACACATGACTCGTAGCAATTCTAAAGTTGTAGTTTTGATGCTTAAGCCTTTAGTTTATCTAGACTAACACTACTACTCCTCTGTAGTGTTAGGAAGAGGTCCAGCTTTATTTTTCAACAGAATTGGTCTTGAATTCCAAACCTGCTATTTACATTCTGTCTCACAAGGTGAGATAATGGATGAAAAATTGCTTAAGGCAATGTCTCCTTCCCAGAAAGAAAAGGCAGCTACAAATGTAGTTATTTGCTATTATGCAACTCAGTGAGAGGCCATTATAGAGGTTGTTCTCCAAAATTCCCTGAGAATGGGTCTCTTCCTGATTGATAATTTCACAAAGCTGCGTTTGTAGGAGCTCACCTGGGATCCTAAACCATTGAGAACTTAAGGTTTTGTCCAGAAGTCTCCCCTGAGAGACAGGTTTCTTTGTAAGTTCACAGGCTGCTTTAAGGTAAAGAAAAGAATCACCTGAGTTCTGTTCCTGACTACGGCTGACCAGTTGTGCTCTATGGAGGGGGTTCATTTTCCTTTTCTTTCTTTCTTTCTTTCTTTCTTTTTTATTTATTTATTTATTTTTTGAGCCTGTCACCCAGACTGGAGTGCAGTGGCACAATCTAGGCTCACTGCAACTTCCGCCTCCCAGGTTCAAGCAATTCTCTTGCCTCAGCCTCTCAAGTAGCTGGGATTACAGACGTAAGCCATCATGCCCTGCCAATTTTTGTATTTTTAGTAGAGACGGGGTTTCACTATGTTGGCCAGGATGGTCTCGAATTCCTGACCTCAAGTGATCCACCCACCTCAGCCTCCCAAAATGCTGGGATTACAGGCCAGTTTCCTTTTCTGTCTCAGTTTCTCCATCTGTTTTACAAAGAAGGTAAGTAGGATGACTTCACTTTCATTCCATCCACCACTCTGTTCCCTGAGAAGCAGCAGGAAGGCCTTGGAGAGTGAGAATTTTCAGTCTAGAGCAGCAGAAAAGCAAGTTGGAATTCACCTTGTGAGACTGACCTTGGGCAGAATCAAGTCAGGGCCTGATTGCTCTGTCCTTCCTCTGCCATGTCCTGCTTCATCCTCAGTATCCCCCCTTTTACACGGGACCTCCGACTCCCCCAGGTGAGTCAGCTCTGTTAAAACAGCTTACAGGCCGGGCGTGGTGGCTCATGCCTGTAATTCCAGCACTTTGGGAAGCCAAGGCAGGAAAATCACTTGAGGTCAGGAGTTTGAGACCAGCCTGGCCAACGTGGTGAAACCCCATCTCTACTAAAAACACAAAAATTAGCTGGGGATGGTTGCACATGACTGTAATCCCAGCCGCTTGGGAGACTGAGGCAGGAGAATCGCTTGAACTCAGGAGGCGGAGGTTGCAGTGAGCCAAGATCGTGCCACTGCACTCCAGCCTGAGTGACAGTGTGAGACTCCGTCTCAAAACAAACAAAAACAAAAACAGCTTACATATCTCACAATGGCCTCTTTCCTCTTATAAGAGTTGCAATGCATTTGGTCAGAGATTTTTGCCTCTAATTTTCAAGTCTGTGCCTGTTAAGGGGAGAGATGAAGTGTGTGCAATTCTGAATCACTTTAATGCTGTTCAAGGAAATATCACTCAGTCAGACTTTTGGAGTCATTCCTCCTGGAGAACGAGCCCCAGTGCTCACCTGGTTGGTAGAGACAGATAAAGGAGACACCCCACACCAAAGTCTTTCCAGATGAGTTTGAAACTTTGCAAACCACCTGGCAGAATCCTAAGTTCTAGTCTGAGCAGCTCACAAGACATACGAAAGGTCATCAGAGAATGTGTGCTTTTGAGACAGCTTCTCAGAAAACTTGTGGGAAACATGGCTAGAGTGGTATGAACATATCCCTCAGGTACCACCCCCTGGGACTTCCACATTGAACAGGACCACTGGTAGCGCTGGTTGGAGAGAGAGAATGTTGCAGACTGATGTGGCATCTGATTGGCTCCTGGTTCCTTCTCTTAGATGATCTCTTCAGTTGTCACTGAGGATCCCCAAGCTGCAGTGAAAAACCAGCAGCTACAGACCTGCTGAGCCCACGGCGGCTGCAGAGCACTGTGCTTGCTGAGCTCTGCCACTGAGCTCCACGTACTATCTCACGTGATCCTCAAAACTGCCACGGGAAGTAGGTGCTCTTATTTCCCCCATTGCACAGGTGAGTCATCAAAGGTGTGTTCTGGAGTCAGTCAGAGAGGGATGAGATGACAGCACCAATAGACCGATTTGTCTTCAATGAAAGACATTGTGCACACACACACCAAGTGACAGATTGGGAAAAGGCATTTGCAATGTCTTTGACTACCAAGGGATTCTATTTAGGTAATACCAAAAACATCAGCAAACAGAGAGCCAAGAAATAACTCAAATAGAAAAGAGACAAAGTGCATGAAATAAAAGAAGAAATCCAAAATGTTCACTAAAAAATAAAGAGATGCTCAAATCCACAAACAGTCAGAGCCATGGTCATTAAAACTATGAGGAGGTACCCTCTCTGTATCATAAGATTGGCAAAATATTAGGCATGTGGATGGTGCTGTTCCAAGAAGGGGGTCTGGATCCAGACACCAAGAGGGGGCTCTTGGATCTCACACAAGAAAGAATTCAGGGCGAGTCCCTAAAGTGAAAGCAAGTTTTTTAAGAAAGTAGAGGAATAAAACAATGGCTACCACATAGAGCAGCCCAGAGGGTGGCTGGTTGCCCATTTCTATGATTAATTCTTGATGATATGCTAAACAAGGGGTAGGCTATTCATGCTTCCCCATTTTAGACCATATAGGGTAACTTCCTGGCATTGCCATGGCATTCGTAAACTGTCATGGTGCTGGTGGGAGTGTAGCAGCGAGGACGACCAGGGGTCACTCTCATCACCATCTTGGATTTGGTGGGTTTTAGCCAGCTTCTTTACTGAAACCTGTTTTATCAGCAAGTTCTTTATGACCTGTATCTTGCGCTGACCTCCTCTCTCAGCCCATGACTTAGAATGCCTTGACTGTCTGGGAATGTAGTCCAGTAGGTCTCAGCCTCATTTTACCCAGCTCCAGTTACTCAAGATGGAGTTACTCTGGTTCCAATGTCTCTGACAGTGCTGAGCTTTAATAGGCTGTTGCGGGTCTAGGAGCTCCCACACAGAGTCAGTGGGGTATAGGTTGATGCAGGTATCTGGAGAACAATCTGGCAGAGGGGAGTCAACATGAGAATCTGCATTCCTGAAGCAGGCAATTCTGTTCTTTAGTACACATTCCCAGGAAATTCTCACACTGCTCCCCATAGGGCCGTGAGCTAGGGCGTTCACTGCAGCCTTACCTAGGGTGGTACAGAATTAAAAGCAACTTAGATGCCCATCTCTGGAGCAAGGATAGGGGGCCGTCATCTGGCAGATGCCCATCTCGGGGGGATCATGCCACCATCAGAAGTCACAGACTATGTGAACCCATGACAACAGGCACAGATGTGAAGGCACAGTGCTCAGCGAAGACAGCAGGAAACAGAATAAGATGCTGAATGCACTCCCGTTGACACAAATTACCCAAAATGTTTGACAGCCTTTATTGCAGAAGTAGTATGGGAGCTGGTTCCTGGAATACCCACCCTTTCATTGGCGGGCTACAGGAGATTCAAGAATAGAGCTGGAGTGACCTTAGTGGTGAACAACCAACCCTCTGGGGACGTGGAGAAGAGGCATTTTGCCAATCAAGATGACAATATTTTCAATATTTTAACCACAGATCTGGCTGCACTGGTGCATTTTGGCTAAATATCAACCCTAGGTGGAAGGCCTGAGCACCATACCCTGGGTCAGAACGGGAAAAGGACACACTCCTGTTCATGGTAGGGGAGGAAGAGACAGTGGGGTAAGAGTCCGGGTCCTGTGGGAGTCCAGACTTGCAGGGCGTAGAGAGGAGTGATGAGCCGGCTGATACTCGTGGACATGGCATAAGGGGCTTTTCAAAAAAAGGCTTCAACCCAAAGGAGTAACTCAGGATAGAAATTCAGACACTCTGAAATCTCTGGGAGCTGAAATTATTTGTGTGTAGGGAAAGGCCTCTCCAACTTGTCCAAGTGACAACAGCATATGTCCACCCACCTACTGCTCTCCATGTAGGTCCACCATGGTGAGAGCAAGTCTGACACCACCCACTAAGTCTGGATGGGAGTGACGGATTCCTCCTGTTCAACCACAACACCCCCCAAAGGGATCGTCCCCTGCAGATGTTTTCTGTAATCTGCTCTGTAGGCAGGTGCCAGGTGTGGATTTGACAGTTGGGGAAGCTGTGATTTGGAGGCACAGGCCATTGGTGCTGAGTTTGAGACCTAGTCAAGCTGCGGTTCCAGGAGTTCCAAGAAAGTGGGTAAGAGGTTGAACATCGTTTGTGGCTGGGGAGGGACACCCTGCATGAGGGCTTAGATCAGACGCTGAGATGCATCTGTTTGTGCTCATTCTGCAATGACAGGGACACATTGATCCTATGGTTCGCTGGTTCACAAGGGGCTGGGAGTAATAATCAAGCAGTGAGTACATAAGACGAACACACCACAATCCTCATCATTAGGGTGAGTGGAGTCCGGAGCCTCTGCCCTGTCACGAAGGCAGCAGACTGCTGGGAGAAACTGGGTGCATTCCAAACACAATCAAATCCTGCAGGCATTACGAGTCTTCTCGAATCCACACTGCTTCATGCTAGGATGCTGGAATGCCAAGGGGCCATTACCCCTGGCCCTTCTAATTCTGTCTGCTGTGAACACTCCTTTGGAAATGGTAGAGAATTTGCATTTATCAGAAAATTGCTTACTTACTCTAATCATCTATTTGTAAGGTTTTATTTTAGCTAGATAATGAATAAGACTAAATTGATGTCAGGTATGGAGTAATTTTAACCAATACCTTCAGAAGTCTATAATACCAAATATTGGAAAATTATATGTAGAGTAATCTAAATAATGAGATGTTAAAATTTCTTGGATCCCAGGAACTCTTCAATTCATTTTGTTCCTTTCTCTCTTTCAACCTCACTGTGGGAGGCGCCATCTCTGACATCTTTATATACGATGTTCTCATTTCAAAATGCCACTGAACCTTCAAATGAACACTTGCGTATGGTCCTTGAATACAAAAATACTTAAATCAAGATTTTTATATTTTGGTGCAGCCAGCCAGAATGCACAGAGAGAGATGGGAAGGTTTAGCTCAGAATCCTACCCAGGAAGGCAGAAAAGGTCCAGCTAAAAGAAGGGGATAGGCGCTCAGCCAACAAACAGATGCCCGTGGAGATGCTGAAGACGGAGGGAAGAGTGCCTTCCCTTAGCCTCCCGAAATCTGGAGCAAACACAAAATCCAAGTTGTAAAAGAAAATTCCTTCTTCGGAGACCAAGGACCTCAAAAGATGTTCCAGGAGGACTAAATACCATAAAATGGAGATGGCATGCACTGCCTGTGGCCACCTCTTGTGTCTACAGAGAAGAAAGAGGAAGTAGTGTACACAGCAAGGTGAGGTGGGAGGAGCTCAGTCAGCTCATCCTGAAGACCTGGGAGCTCCCTGGCAAGTTTTCTTCACTGGTCTAGTCTCGGAGCAAAGGGAGAAAATAGACACCTTGCATGCGGGTTAAAGAAGAGTTAAGGGGATCCACATGCCTGGATGAGTCCTTGTCCACTACGTGCGCGGAATGGGGCTGGTGCTTGACTGACCTGGTCGAACTTGATTATAACAGTGACAGATACATTTGCTAGAGTCATGCCTTTTTATTTTATTCATTTTATTTTTATTTTTCCAGCCATATTGAGGTGTAACTGACAAATACAATTATATATATTCAAGGTGCATAACATGATATGGTATATGGATATAGCATGAGACAATCACCACAACTCACTTAGTTAACACATCCTTCACCTCACATAGTTACCTTTCTGTGTGTGTGGTGGGAGTACTGAGGATCTACTCATTTAGTAAATTTCAAGTATACCATTCATTATTCTTAGCTGCAGTCACCATGCTGCATATTCAATCCCCAGAATTTATTCCTCTTATAATTAATCAACATCTCCTCATTCCCCTTCCTGCCCCCTCAATCCCTAGCAATCAAAATTCTACTCTCTGCTTCTATGAATCCAACTTTTTTAGAGTCCACATGTAAGTGAGATCAGGTAGTATTTGTCTTTCTCTGCCTGGCTTATTTCAGACAGACAATTCTATTAGACATTTTGTAATGCCTTCCAGGTTCATCCACGTTTTTGCAAATGGCAGGATTTTCTCCTTTTTTATGACTGAGTAATATTCCATGCTGTGTGTGTGTGGGGAGGGTCACATTTTCTTTGTTCATTCACTTGCTGGTGTACACTAGGTTGTTTTGATGTCTTGGCTTATTACAAATAGCACTGCATGTCACACCTTTTCATAGATGAGGAAATAAAAGCTCAGTAGGTGTAACTAACTTGCCGCAATCCTTCAGACAGGGAGTGACCAAGCCGGAGTGTGGACCTTGATCTAACTGGGTCTGAAGTTCACACCCTCGAGGGAGTCTCCAGGGATCAAGGGAAAAGCTCTAGGGTAAGTGGCTGAGCCACACATCCCATTGAAGGAGTAGCCTCTGAATGTTTAGTAGTGAATACACTTTGCCAAAACGGGTCAAATGTTTTGGAAGATTAAAATTTGGAGACAAATGCGGAAACGTTTGTGTGTGGAGTAAAAGACTCTGGTTGATTTTGGCACCAAGCCCATGTTGGTTTTGTTGGGACAGTTCTACTCCTCCTTATTCTCAGGCAGTGGCCTGCTAGCCTTGCCAGAACTGCAAGGAACCCAACCAGTGAGGGGAGCCACAGGCAGGGGTTTGGGGCTTGGCCAGACCAGAAGCACAGAGTGCAGGCAGGTCGCGTGGGCTGGAAAAGTCACATGAAGAGCAGATTCGATGCACTTTCTGCCTTAAATGTCCCTTTCCTTCATTCTCTGTTTTTCTTGACTTGGTTTTGTTTTTGGGTGAGGTACTAGAATCTAAGTACTCAACATTCAAAATTCAGCTCAAATACCACCCCGCCCCCAAATAACCTCTTCAGATTCCAAGAGGACAGACTAAAGGCTCCATCAGGGCATGGGCCCCCGTGCACTAATGTTGTGCGGCACCGTGTGCTTGTCTGTCTCCCACCGCTAGGCAACGAGCTTTGCGGGCAGAGACACAACCTAGCACCACGGCTGTTGCAGAAGAATTGAGGACAGACGAAGCGCACGTGTGCAGGAAGCCGTGGTGCAGGCAGGGGCAGCAGGCTGCAGCCTGGACCAGTGCCTGGAGAGAGATGGGCATCCAGACTGCTGGTCACCCATGCAGCCAGTGAAGAGTGAGAGCCCAGCAAAGTGGCCTTTTTGGGAATCAGATATGAATTGGTTCATGCGGCAGGGGCCATGTTGGGTAACCAGAGGGCAGTGTTTCTCAGTACCTGAGTCCTTGCCCTGTGCTTGTCTGCATGGCCAGTCTCTTGGGAAGTTCTTATTTGACGGGGGATTGGAGCCTGAAAAATGAAAGTAGTGACCTCACTTCCCACCCTACATTGATCCATTGTCTATTGACTAGAACCAAGACTGGAAAAGTCTTATTCCGTTCTCAGATCCTCCCAGGCCTCAGCAAAGGGTCAGATAAAGTGAGACCAAGACACAGAGGAAGAAGATAAAAAGGGAGAGAAAGATAGAGATGGGCGAGGTGTGGTGGCTCACGTCTGTAATCCCAGCACTTTGGGAGGCTGAGGTGGGTGGATCATGAGGTCAGGAGATCTAGACCATCCTGGCCAACGTGGTGAAACTTTGTCTCTGTTAATAATACACAAATTAGCTGGGTGTTGTAGCACGTGCCTGTAATCCCAGCTACTTGAGGCAGGGGAATCCCCTGAACCAGGGAGTGGGAGGTTGCAGTGAGCCGAGATCGCCCCACTATACTCCAGCAGGGCAACAGAGTGAGACTCCATCACACACACACACAAAAAGACAGAGATGGCAGACAACAAGACAGTTGTGAAGCGAAGGGAGAGTTCCATGCAGGAGAGGGCAGCATTGGAGGGAGATTCACCTAAAATCCACCTGGGAAGCCAAACCCCAGCCCAACCTCTGTTACCAAGAGGGTCCCACGTCACCCAGTTCTGTTCTCCTATGCATAGAAAAATTTAAAAATATATTTTATTCTTTTCTCTGATACTCAATTCCCCTGAGGAATATTTTTGTTTTGCTCTGTTTTATTGTTGTTGTTGTTGTTGTTTTTAAGGGGAAGATGTTCATGGAAGGTTATAAAACACATATAATTTACTCATGGTAATTGCTCACGTTATTTATGTGCTGTGCTGGCCATGAGACCAAGAAGAACAACTTGATCAATGCATTAGTCTAGTCACAGGGTTCCTGCTCTTAGTTTCTTTTGTTGGTAATTTCCATACTCGGGCAGCAATGCGTGGAATCATCTCGATTTACAGATCTCTGGACCCTGGGAAAAATCTCTTTGGAGCCATTTCTGTCTCCTGGGAAATTTGATATTTATTCAATATTGAGTTTCAAAGCCCTAAAATATGGATTTAACAACTCCAAATAATGCCTTAGAAATTTAGTGGGTCTGTGTGACATTTTTCCTTGTTTAATTCATAATTTTAGGGGGCTCTGAAATGGATCGCAGAACGTTTTTCAGAACAACTTTTGGTCAACTTGAAACCACGGTTTGGCAGACTTGACGTTTGTCAGGAAACACATAAACAAAACCACTACTCTTTCTTTTCTTCTCAAATCCACAAAAGTCCTTGGCTTGGCTTCGCCCAGGGTTTGTAACATAGTCTTCTAAGGTGAAGTATTTATGGCAAATCTATTGACAGCTGCGGGAGAAATTTCCTGTAACTTCAATTTACTTTGACAGACGGAGACGCAACACCTGCTCTTAGCTGAACCTGCTGACCAGCCTCCATCTCCCCAAAGTTTTGGAAGAGCAGGAAAGATGGTATGAGCAGAACGTCTTTCTCTTGGATAAGCTCCCAGATTTGTTCTAGTGCCTGGAGGGACAGGTTGCAGTATCTCCAACTGCAAAGCAGGTACAAGGAGACACAGTCCTTCTGTTGAGCAAAGCCCTTCAGAGGGGCCCACAGGCAGGCGAGTCCTCCTCCCCTAACACAATATCACAGACGGTCCAGCCTCCAAGTTTCAAAGGGCAGAGCCAAAGGGCCAAAGAGGAGATGGCAGGCACAGCCTGGATTGTCTGAGATTTCAGATCTGCAGAGGCAAAGTTGGCAAGTGTTGGGACCAGCATTCTTCTACCGTCGACACTCACTTAGTAACAGTATCTATCTCTTTTGGGCTGGCACTTCACTTTTAGTGTCTCATATAATCTCAACAACCTGGCAGGTAGATGCATTAAAATTCTTATTTTGCAGATGAGACAACTGAGCCTCCGACAGGTTGAGGAGCACCTGCAAGGCCTCAGACAGGTGGTATCAGAGAGAGAGGGTTTAAATCCAGATTCAGTCTGATTCCGCAGGAGCTCTAATACCTGAACAGGTGAGTCACTGTCACCTTTCAGAAACAGCCAACAGGACAGGCTGAAGTTTCTTAGGCAGTAGGGTGACCGACTGCCTCGGTCTACCAGGGACTGAGGGGTTCCCAGGACATGAGACTTGCAACATTAAAATTGGGAAAGTTCTGGACAGACTGGGACAAGCTGGTTGCCTTATCTGGAAGTGAGAATAAAACATAAGCTACTAAGAGTGCTGTGACTTAAAACTGTAAAACCAAAATAAGTTGCAAACCAGTGGTTTGTGGGTAGGATATGAGCCTCTGGTGAGTTTCATTTGACCTGCATAGAGTTCCTAAGACATTTTACATAGATCACGTTTACATAGATCACGTTTACACAGGTCACAACATCATGCCAGAGATGTTGCCTAGAAAGTCGGACCTGGAGCTTTCAAAAAATAGAAAGATTGGGTCTTGGAAGGCTACAGTCCCAGCAAGGGTGATGGCTTCTTCTGTAATTCTCAGTTCCTGCCTGGCCAAGCTTATTTATTAGGTCATGGGCTTGGCTCTTGTAGACAATCAATGTTTTCTACAAGGAATGTTACCCCGCAGTGGCCAGGAAGCAAATGCCAACAGATCTCCAAAACATTTGATCATACCAAAGGATTGCCTAGAATGCCTTGTGTTCTTTCTGTTGCCTTTGAGAGAATATCAAGTCGGGGGTGGAGCAGGTGAGCTCCGGGTAGCAAGGATTCTGACATAGCAAAGGGAAATGCCTTATGGGACAGACTTAAAGGTCCCAGATGCCCCCTCTCAAACTAAGATGGCAATATTCCAAATATTCATTGACCCACAAGCATCCCACAGCAGGTGTGAGATCTGGGAGAACTCATCATATTTCATGTCCAGGGAACAAACATCCCCTCTTGGGTGGTGTCACCAGGCCAGACTTCTGCACAGAGCAGGTGCCTATTCTCCCAGGGCCATTCGACATCGAGGTACAAAAGCTACAAGAGAAAGCTCACAGCAGGGGGCTAAGCCCTGGAGGGGAAATCCGGAGGCCTGTACTCTAATTAATTGACGATCAATTTGCAAGTTCTTTTTCTCTAGGCCTGAGTTTCCTTCCAGGTAATGCAGAATTCCTTGAAGCTTTTCTAGTGTGTTTTACTTTGCAATCTTTGGTCAGGAGTCTTTCGCATGGTAACAGATGAGTTAAGGTAAGAGCCCCAGGCTGCTGGGCTTCCCCCGGCCCTACCCCATAATCCCAGAAGAGATTCCATGGAGCGGGGTGGGGGGATACAGTTTGAATCACCTGGACTAGACAATTATTACAGCATCTCTTCCAGGTTGAATATTCCAAGGTCCCTTGCAAAACAGGGGACGATCTTGTTAAAAAAAGAATCCCAAACAAATACCCAGGAAGTTTACAAGACCCTAAAGACTACTCTCGGTGAGAGGCTCAGGGGCTGGGGGAGTACCTTCTCAATTCCCATGGAAAAATGAACATGATCCGATGGCAAGGGCTTGGGGAAAGAAGATGGTCCCTAAGTTTTACTGTTTGAAATTTGTCAATCAAAGATGTGAACATATCGCTGACAATTATGTAGCATCTCAGAGCTCAGAAAGCACGTTTGCATTGATTATTCCATTCTTCTTCGGGCCAGTTGTGTGAGGTGGACAACGTCATGTTCATTTGAGAAATGCAGCCCAGAGAGGCTCAAACCCAGCACTTTTAACTCCCAATCTCCCTCCTTTCTCAGCACCTCTTTATTAACTAGAATGTAGTAATTCTTTATTAACTAGAATGTCCAATTAACCAGAACATGCCTGTGTCTTAGGGATCATTCCAGACTGATTTTCCTTGTAGGAAACTCCCAGGAAGCCACAGTCTTTCCTGCACCTCCTTTTGTTAGCTGTATGTTTTGTTTAGGGGCCCAGTGAGGCTTGCATTTCAGAGTCTGTGTTGCAAAGCTCATCGCTGTGGGCGAGGTGGTTATGAGCTGGGGCCTGGATCTTCTGCCCCTGCCTGGCAGACCAGGAGCCTCAGTGGCTCCCTCTGAAGTTCTACTGCATGGGAGCCTGACACAGACCACAGCCCCGGGTGATCCCTATTCTTCAGGACCAAACCAGGGAAAATCTTCCAGATGTTCTTGCTACTCACCCCGACCTTGTGGTCTTACCCTTCTAACTGAACAAGAGACAAACAGCTCCTCTCCTCTTGGCCGTGTGCGGCTTAACAAATGCGTATGAAGACTGTATAAATAATTCACGTCACTCAAGAGGTGGCGAGCTGAACAAGTCCCTTCTGGTTACATTTATTTAAAGATAAGGTGAAACTAAGTGAGTGATGGCCCAGTTACAGAGGCCAGGGTCCAAAGGGGATTGGGACACTCTAAGTTACACCACCAGAGTGATTTGTGCAGAACTGTGTCAACTTAGAGATCCTGGCACCTTGGGGGAAAAGGAAATGTCTTATCTCTAAGAAAAGTGATACAGGATGAGTGTTTTCCAAGTAAGGTCTATAAGATAATTCTGCAGAATCAGTTTGACTCTGCCAGGAACCAAGTTTCTACTTTAATCTAAGAGGAACTCTGAATTAGTAACCTTGCAAATGTTGTCTTCCCTTGGAAATATCACTAAGGGACTTTTCTAGGCACCGGCTGGCTCCCTGGTGTGGGTTCTCTTGGTGCACACGGTGGAACGTTCCAGAAGTGTGGTGAACCTTCCAAGGGACTCCAGAAGAATTGGAATCACTGGATGAGAAAAATATTGTTTTGCAACTTGAGTGAATGCAGCCTCCATGATCAAAACCTGGACTAGAAAAGCCTGTGGCGTGGCCCAGAACTGGGAGAGGTGGAGAGGAGAGCTTTCTCCTGCTGTGAATTTACCCACTCATTCCTGTAATGTAGCCACATGCTTTAATTTTTCTCTTCTCCCATTTCCCACAGCGCCCCCTAAATATTTCCGTGGAAGACTTTTAGAACTTTATAATAAGGAAATTGTATCTCCAGCTGACAATAAAATTTACGAAGCAAAGAATGACTCCGTTAATACTTTCCAAACATCTTTGTTTTGGAATGACCAAGATGCTGAGAACCTTCCAATTCAGTAACCCT
>NW_026988441.1:20575000-20807500 GCF_030222135.1 Aotus nancymaae | reverse complement strand
CATATTATATTTTTACTGTATCTTTTCTATGTTTAGATATATTTGAATACACAAATCCTTACCATTATATTACAAATGACTATAGTAATTGGTACAGTAACATGCTGTACAGCTTTGTAGCCTGGGAGCCATAGGCTATCACACTCAGCTTAAGTGTGTAGCAGGCACTGCCATCTACATGTATGTAAGTTTCCCTTATGACATTTACACAATGATGAAACTGCCTAAGGATGCCTTTCTTAGAATGTGTAACCATGGTGAACTGATGCATGACTTTACCTACAGGGGCCTGGCAGGTAACATAAATGAGTGACACAGGTCAAGGATAAGAGAAATACTTTCTCTTCTTTTCCTTGAAATAGCCTCTTTAATCTAGGTCTTATTTTTCCATTTTTGATAATGGCATGGGTACAAGCCATGCTTCACATTCCTCTGACGTTTTTTCTGTAAATGCAACATTGCAAGCATAAAGATGAACGTCAAGGAACTCAGGTGTCAGGGAGATGAAACTCCACCAACAGGTGCCGTAGTTGGTAAGTATGACAGGGAGGGATGTGGGTCCTTTTCCCAGCTTACAGTTAGGTTTGTTCTAGCAGCCGAGAGCACACGGGCTGACTCCAGCTGAGTTCACACATACAGAAATGTTTTTCTCTCACATAACTGGATCTTTAGAGATACTGGGCTTGATGCATATTCTAGTAGAGGCTCAATAAGTCCCCTGGGAATCCAGGTCTTTCTTTTTTGAGGTCAGCTTTGGCTCCATCCTCTGGCTGACAGTGCATGCGATTGCTGGCTGATGGTCCATTGCAGTCAGGACTGATGCTTTCTCTCATTCTCTTTCCAGGTGAACAAGAATAACTGTTTCTCCAATCACAGGACATTATAAGTTGTTCCCTTCATTCTGATTAGATGCATGCAGGTCACTTGCCACACTTGGACCAATAACACCCCAGAAGAAAGCCATGCTGATGGGCTTAGAAGGCTGTGGATGCTTCCAAGTCTAGGGAAATAGCAGAATCGAGGCTCTGTTAGAAAGGTGTGCTGGAGAGACCAGGTGTTATGACTCAGATCTATCAGCTTATCAAAGGAGCAAGAAAGCTGGCTCTTGGGTGAAATTTTCCATTGTTTAAATAAAGACAGCTAATGCAGGTTTTTCTCTAAAAGCATCATGTAGGTCAATCACGTGACACAATGAAGCGTGATCAAGCAAGACCTGAATCTGGTCCTTGAGCCTGCGGTTCTGGGTTTCCAGGGAAATAGGAAACTGATGAAATGGAGAAAGCCAAGAGTGGGTGGAATATCATCAGAGAACTCCACAGGATGGTCAAGAACTCTAGACTTGGGAAGCTCCTTGAGAGTTTCTCCTTCCGTCTTGTGACTGTCTGGGAAGAACACATGTAATAGATTTCAGTAGGCCCCCAACAGCACCCCAGAGACTTTTAAAAGGTCAAGAGCTTTCTTAGGAACTTAACTTACTACCGGAGAGTAACTTGGGTGCTGGGGAAAATTAGGATTAATGTTCATTAGAAGTTAAATCCTGCCTTTTTTTCCCCCCCTAGGAAAACTCTTAATGTTAGCAGAAGCCTGGATCAGCTGAGAAAGGTACAGGTTTTCCGTTCCAAAAACGCTTTTGTTGCTAATTAAAATTAGTCTAATTTTGAAATGATCACATCATTAAAGAGTATTTCAACTGATATTGATTTGATGATACCTACAAACATCTCAGAATAAAGAGGCTGGTGTTTTAGCATTAAAAGGTGCTCTGATTAAACCTAAATCTGTGAAATTGATGACATGAGCTTCTGGTACCTCTTCATTTGTTTTTTTTTTCCTTCTGCATAAAATAATTATGAATACTTCACTCCATGCAATCCATATTTATTTTATTTTTTACAGGGATGGGGGAGGTCTGGATTAAGTGCTAGCTTTTTGCTTGTCTATGGTATTGCTCTAGCAATATCTTAATTAAGTCTGGAGTCAAGATGAAATATGTGCCCCAAGTATGTTTCTAATCCTTTCAAACTTGCAGGTTTGATGTGTGATCCTGGGCCAAGTCTTTAGAATGGTGTCTCTTATGTCAATAAATCTTCTGAGACGTGTCAGCCAGGTCATTGACATCTTTGGTGAAACGGAGAACTGGCTTTCAGAGAGGCTGCAGGTTGACGGCATAGTCCCAAAGGATTTTCACCTTATTCCCTGGGACAGGGCTTTTTCCACAGTCTACTCTGCATAAATATTCTGTGCATTCACATATCCTTTCCTCTACTTGCCTAGCAGGTCAACTCTCCACCTTCTCCTCTCAGTCTGTCTAAATTCTAATCACCTGCAAAAGCCAGTCCTGAAATCAAGGAGCTTTCTCTCCTTTATCTCTTGCAGGAGTTACCAATGATGCCAACCATTTGGATGCTCAATCAAAGTACTTTAGCAGATTTGTATTAAGTACCTGGATTCATTCATTTGACACATATCATAGAACCCATGCTCTCTTAGGGTAATGAGAAAGGCAGACAGGCAGATGTGATCACTGCTCCCAGGGGATCTACATTCCCAGGGGGTGAGGTAGGGAGTCAACGGTGAGGCGCACATAGCACTTCAGATTGTAAAATGCTCACAAAGGGAGTGAAGAGGGCGGCAGGACAGGAAGATTGCTGATAGGAAGGCATGTGAACAAATAACCTGTTACCCCTTTTACCTTGCCAGAGTGAGGAAGACATGTCCAGTAGGTGAGGATTTGGCTTCTCATGTTTGGGTTTATCTGATGAGGAAAGTCAAGGCGGGTGGGCATTGGCCATGACCTGAGGTTAGAGCAGAGCTTCATGAGGATGGCCTCTGGAGAGGATGGCTTTGGGGCTGAGACCTAGGGATGAGAAGGGAAGAATCTTTCCAGAAGTCCTTGTTGCCTGGAGTTCACTATGCATTCATCTAATCTTTCCACCTCCTAGACTGAGAAACTGAGAACCTCTTAAAGGCCAGATGGGCTCAGTTCATCTCCATAGGGCCCCTGAATTTTGGCAGTGAGTGAACCTGCTAGGTGGTGCCCTTCCCAGTAGATACTTGCTGAGCTTAACTGAAGGAGACACTGTACAGACTCTTCCCATTCCCTAAAGAGAGCTAAGGTGAGAGCAGTTGAGGATGGCAATGTGAACCTGAGTGCAGAAACCTCACTCCTAGAAGTGATTCTTTTTCTCAGACTTCATGTCACCAGTATTTCACAAGTTGAAATGCAAAACCACAGAGGCTCTTCACCATCTATTTGGGAGTGAAGAAAAGCTTCTAAGCTTCTTTTCTGCCCTGAGTTTCTCCATCTCTCTCTCCATGTCCTTCTAGACTTTAGCACATCTCTCATGGCCCAGCCATTAGGCCCTCCTGGACACAGTGTAAGGCTGAAACATGCAGCTTATGGTGTGATTATTTGGGGCCTCACTGTGTTCTTCTTCTAAGACCAGCCCCTCCCAGAAGATTTTGCCTGATTCCTCCTTAGGAGTCAGTGCAAGTGCCCTGGAAGAACGAGCAGTCCAGACCATGGTGTCTGTTTGCCCAACAATGTTTTAAGACTCTCAGCCGGGCGTGGTGGTTCATGCCTATAATCCCACCACTTTGGGAGGCTGAGGTGGGTGGATCACAAGGTCAAGAGATCAAGACTATCCTAGCCAACATGGTGGAACCCAGTCTCTACTAAAAATGCAAAAATTAGCTGGGCATGGTGGCATATGCCTGTAGTCCCAGCTACTTGGGAGGTTGAGGCAGCAGAATCGCTTGAACCCGGGAGGCAGAGGTTGCAGTGAGTTGAGATCATACCACTGCACTCCAGCCTGGTGGCAGAGCGAGACTCCGTCTCAAAAAAAACATAAATAAATAAAAGACTCTTGAGTACAGCGGGGACTGGCTAGAGTTGCTTCCTTTGGCCTCAAAGACTGTCACATGGCCATAATCTGGAGAGTTGTGTTTTGAACACCTGAGTCAGAGTGACCAGCAGCAACTTGTCTGGACATCTTGCAAAGAACATTTTTCTTTCTTTTTTGAGACGGAGTCTTGCTCTGTCTCCAGGCTGGAGTGCAGTGGCGCAATCTCGGCTCACTACAACCTCCGCCTCCTGGGTTCAAGCAATTCTTCCACCTCAGCCTCCTGAGTAGCTGGGACTACAGGCGCACACCTGGCTAATTTTTTTTTCGTATTTTTAGTAGAGACGGGGTTTCATCATGGTGAGGATGGTCTCGATCTCTTGACCTTGTGATCCGCCCGCCTCGGCCTCCCAAAGTGCTGGGATTACAGGGTGAGCCACTGCACCCGGCTGAACATTTTTCTTTTTTTGAAACAAGGTCTTCTTGCTCTGTCACTCGGGCTTGAGTACAGTGGCATGATCAAAACTCACTGCAGCCTCGAATTCCTGGCCTCAGGAGATTCTTCTGCCTCAGCCTCCCAAGTAGCTGAAACTGCAGGTGCACAGCACCATGCCTGGATAATTTCATAGAGATAGGATCTCACAGTGTTGCCCAGGCTGATCTCTAACTCCTGGCCTCAAGCAGTCCTCCCACTTCAGCCACCTGAAGAGATTATAGGTGTGAGTCACTGTGCCCAGCAACGAAGAACATTTTACCACGCTCCAAGGTAAGGAAGACGTGTCCAGTGAGTGGTGAAAGACAGTGACTCGGCTTCTCATGTTTGAGGTATATCTGATGAGGAAAGTCAAGGCTGCTGGGATCTGGCCATGACCCAAGAATTTAGCAGAACTTCACTGGATGTTTTGAATCAGCCAATATGGCTTCAGATTGGATGTCCATTGGGTGCTGAGCTGGTTCAAAGCCTCTGGGCAATCATGAATCTGCACAGTCATAAAAACCAGAGTTTGGCCAGGCACGGTGGCTCACGCCTGTAATCCCAGCACTTTGGGAGGCCGAGGCGGGTGGATCACGAAGTCAAGAGATCGAGACCATCCTGGTCAACATGGTGAAACCCCGTCTCTACTAAAAATGCAGAAAATTAGCTGGGCATGGTGGTGCGTGCCTGTAATTCCAGCTGCTCAGGAGGCTGAGGCAGGAGAATTGCCTGAACCCAGGAGGTGGAGGTTGTGGTGGGCCGAGATAGCGCCATTGCACTCCAGCCTGGATAACAAGAGCGAAACCCCGTCTCAAAAAAAAAAAAAACCAGAGTTCACATTTCCCCACTTTGTGAGCTACTAGCCACAATGACCAGGAGGTCCCATGAGTCCTTCCCCATACCCTTCCCTTGAAGGCAACCCCCTGGCTTTCATCTTCATGTTTGGCCACCTTTGAAAAAAAGCTAGAACAGTTAACATCTGAGGCCACTTTCAAGACGTTGTGTCTCAAACTTCTTCCCCCATGGTGGTGGCACATTGTGAAGGAGGGAACAAAGAAACCACTTTTCCTATCAGGGAAGTTCCAAAGATAAGATAATTTTAATTCTTCTTCTGACCTATAAAAGAAAATGTCAAATAAACTCTAGCTACATCCATTTTCATCTGCATATGATATTTACAATGATTCCAGAACAGAAGACAAATGCACACAATGAGATCCTTGTTCAGGGTCAGCTTCTGGAGCAATGCAAACTGACACCCCGAACTCTTGGAGTGTCAGCCAGACACCTGGTGGGCAAGTTCCTGGACCTCCCATCTTTTAGTGACCATGTAGGAACTCAGATCGACTCACCTCTCACTTCCGCCCTGCAGTGGATATTTTAGCATGGAGATCAGATAAGGAAGCAGCCCTTTCCCATAGAGAGAAAGAAACCTCAAAACAGAGGATCTGGTAGTGGTTTCTTGGAGCAAAGTTGCAAAGAAAACTCCTGCTTTTAGTAAATGAATAAAGGAAGGTTCCTGTCAGGAAGGATAATGGTGGGATTCTGAAGGATCTACAGGAGCTGGAAAGTCAAATAGAATCGGTAAAATCACAAAGGTGGGAATATTCCAGGACGACATGGAGCACCACGAGTAGGTGGTCTTGGCTAGAGTGGTTGAAAGGTTTATGAAGGAGAGGACTGGAAGAGAAAGTGGCAGAATAATATCAGGAAGATGCAGGAGGTTGCTGGGCCCTACCCAGCACTCACAGAGGAATTTAGAATAGGTATGAAGCATGTATCAATGCTCCGATCTATGGAATTAAATTGAAATAAGCCCTCTTTGGTCTGGGTTTGGACTCAAGCCATTCAAAGGCTTAAGGGAATAAAACAGAAAAAAAAAGATAAGAAATGAGCTCAACCTGTCAACTGTGATGATAACAGTGATTGCAACGTTGATAAATGCTTCAGTAGAAATATAGAATTTGGAAGAAAATGAGATGAAGGCAGCATGGACTGGAACTGACAGTGATGTTGGCAAGCAGGAAGGCTTGACTGCTCCCAGGCAAGCATCCCCAGTCACTCCACACCTTGGGGTTCCCACAAGCCTGGGTTCAGGGGCTCAGCTTTTCAGGATGGGAAGCCATCCCACTGTATTTGTTTAGCTGGTTTCAAAATCTCCCATTCTGGAACTGATGGGAAGCCAAGGTCCTGAGGTCACTTTATTAATTTTTGAGAGAGCAATAAAACAATCTAAGATGGAAAGTCGGGGCAAAGGCAATTGCCTGTTCACAGGGTCTCTCCCACACACCTCCTTGTCTTGGTTTCATGGAGGCTGTATGCAAGAAATAACTAAGAATTGTCCAAGGCTCAGGTTGCCTAAAGTCAGCTCTCTGTGTATCTCCAAGCACCCTGGCAAGAGTTCCTGGGAGTGGTGAGTCCACTGTACTGAACGGGGGTCAGTGCTGAGGTTAAAGATGTTTTTTCTTTCTTCCTTTTGGTCAACACTTTTGAACTTTTTATCGATGTGGAATGTGCATATGGCTGTGGAGAAATAGGAAAGCTTTCACACTGTTGGTGGTGATGTAAATTAGTTCAACCATTGTGGAAGATAGTGTGGCAATTCCTCAAAGACCTATAACCAGAAATACCATTTGGCCCAGCAATCCCATTACTGGGTATATACCCAAAGGAATATAAATTAACCTATTATAAAGACACATGCACATGTATGTTCACTGAAGCACTATTCATAATAGCAAATACATGGAATCAACCCAAATGCCCATCAGTGATAGATTGGATACAGAAAATATGGTACATATACACCGTGGAATACCATGCAGCCATGAAAAGGAACATCATGAATGGAGGGACATGAATGGAGCTGGAGCCATTATCCTCAGCAAACTAACACAGGAACCGAAAACCAAACACATGTTCTCACTTATAAGTGGGAGCTGAACAATGAGAACACATGGACACAAGGAGGGGAACCACACACACTGGGGCCTGTAGGTAGGGGCAGGGGGAGGGAGAGCATCAGGATAAATAGCTAATGCATGCAGGACTTAATACCTAGCTGGTGGGTTGATTGGTGCAGCACCACCATGGCACATGTATGCCTATGTAACAAACCTGCATGTCCTGCACATGTATCCTGGAACTTAAAATAAAATTAAATTAAAAAAAAAGAAAGAACACGTCTACATTAAAGCTGTCTACTCTTAAGGAAAAAAAGCCATCTATTCCTCTGTGAGTGCTGGGTCTAGGCTCTGGCCCACATGCCTCCAAACCCCATGTCCCCAGACCACAATCATGCTGTGTGTACAGCCCCTGAGGAGTCTCTCCTGAGACTCTTAACTTTCTTTTAATGACTCTTCACTGTCATCCTCATGTCCCTGCTGGCTCAGTCTTATCCTTTAAACCCTTACGATGCCTCATTCCTCCAGGAAGGCTCCTAGGAGGACCAATCAGAGACAGAAGTCAAAGGTTGGAGCCCCTGGCTTGCTTCTGGGGGAACCTGGGCTGGAAGGCAGCAGATGACATTAGAATGTCCCTGGCCACCGCTTCTCACTGGGTACAGAGTGAATACCACCCAGGAAAGGGTCCAGAGGGCAAGGCTGGCTGGTGTGTGCTGGACTCTCCCCCATATCCCAGGCTGGGCAGCCCCCACTGGATTTCCATAGTGATGATGACAACTATGATGAGACCTTATTGATCATCATTGGGTGGCCACATTCGGTGCTCAGCATTTTCTATGTAATATCTTAGGTAATTCCCCTACAACCTGCTGTTCCGCAATCAAATCTGTTGTAACATGTCTGTTCTCTGAAGGGGCGGGGCACAGACATAGGTGATGGCTCCATCCAGAATTAAGTGCCTGGGATGACGCAGAGGGCTGTGTCTTACACAGCAGAGGAGAGGATATCACTGAACTCTCTAGACTCATTTTACAGCATTCTCCTGTCATTCCTTGGGAAGTGTTCAACAAAGCTTCTTCCCTTTGCATTCATCTGAGCCCGGCTTCTGTCAGTGTATGCGCTTTTCAAAAATGCTGTCAATCCCCCACTTCTTGAATCAGTTAATTAACTAGTTGACTGTCTGTTTAAGCGGAGGAAAACCCAAATTGCGTAGGATCCCGCCCACCTCTCCACAAGTCAATTCAGTAAACATTCACCGCAGCCCTGCTTGCTTGCCCAACACAGTGGTCACATGGGAGGGACGTGGAAGAGGTGGCCAGCTAGGTCTTGCCCTTGGGAGACAGGTATGTGCCCTTCCCTGGCTACCAAGCAGGAAAGGGCCTGTCTGGTGTCAGCTCTGTCCTTATGTAATCTAGGAATGACAGGAAGCTGTTCTGGCGGCGTAGAAGTGCATAGAGCTATGCCTTGCAGAACCAGGTTTCAGCTAAGGGAAGGGTGTTTCCCGTTCCTTCTGCAGCTGTGAGTGCAGTGTGCACAGTTCATTGGGTCTGGATAACTCGCAGAGGAATTGAAATGTGTTGGGAGAATCACAGGAAAGGCTGAAGAACGTGAGAAGGACGGGAATCCTTGGGATCCAGGTGACAGGAATTAATAGGCAGCTGCTTCAGAAAATTCTGCTGGCATGAGATGAGTGCCAAGTGTTGTCCTTACCTGAGTCTATCCAGATTGAAAGGGGAGGGAGGGAGAGAGCGGGGGAGGGAGCAAGAGTGAGAGAGAGTGAGAGGGCTGGGGAGAGAGAGGGAGACTCAGTGATGCCCAGTCCCTAGCTGGGGAAGGGCAGAGGCCTTGGCTGGCCATCACCCCAAGACTGACCACAGTGCCTGAAGAAGACTGCCCCAATCCTGGTGTTTTCCCCAGAAGATGGAGATAGATACGGATACAATGTGGATAAAGTGACAGATACCTGCTCCGGGGCGCGAGGGTTGAGGGTGCAGCTTCCTGCCTCAGAGAGAAGTGTGTGAAGGGCCTGAATTTTCCCTGACAAAGAGCTAGACCAACTGGGTGATCACAAGCACTGGGTTCCTTTTAAAGTCTAAGGAATCAAAAGCCACCCCCTCAGATGGCTGGGTCTGGGAGAATTCTGAGAAATAGCCAGGGCATCTCTGCAACATGAATGAGAGACTGGAGGTGAAATTTAGTGCTCTGGAAATTACAGAGTCCAAAGAATGGTGGTTGTGAAGTGTCCTTGAAAAACTAAACATGAAATTACTGTATGAACCGGCCATTCCAATTCTAGGCGCATACACATAAGAATTGAATCACATAATCTATGTATCTATGTATGTGTGTATGTGTGTATGTGTGTCTGTGTGTATGTATGTATATATATATCTATCTATCTGTCTATGTATCTACCTAAAGGTTTTCATCCTGCCTCCTAACTCCCATAGTCATTATCATAATGTTAGGGCACTTTAGGCCCAGAAGTAGACCTCAGAAAACAGAATCTCTCTCTGACCTTCTCCATCCCTCCTGCCACCTGTCCCATATCCTGGAGAAAAGAATACTGCACAGAGAGGCCAAAAAGAATCTGAACAGACAAGCCCGGCTGGGGTTGGATCCTGCCCTTTTTGTCCAATCACATTTCTACATGTTGATCATTCACGCCTATCCAGTGAAGTCTCCATAAAAGGCCCAAGAGGACTGGGTCTGGGAGCTTCCCCCTGGCTGACTTTATGGAGATTCCTGGACAGTCGTGCCCAGGGAGGGCATGAAAGTTCAGTTCGCCTTCCTTTGTACGTCACCTATGTATGTCTCCATCTGATTCATTTGTGATCGCCTTTATAATAAACTGGGACGTGTTTCCCTGAGTTCTGTGAGCCACTCCAGCAAATTAGTCAAACCCAAAAAGGGGGTTATAGGGATCCCATCCTGAAGCCCTTCAGTCAGAAATTCCAGGGACCCTGACTTGCAATTGATGTCTGAAGTCAGGGAAATCTTGGGGACTGAGCCCTCATGCTGTGAGATCTGACGCTATCTCCAGGTAGATGGTGTCAGAATTGAATTGAATTAGGGGACACTCAGAGAAATGCAAGTCGCAAAGTCTCAATACTCTGAAGATAGCAGTTTTG
The DNA here is from genome assembly GCF_030222135.1 of Aotus nancymaae. Taxonomy (NCBI): domain Eukaryota; kingdom Metazoa; phylum Chordata; class Mammalia; order Primates; family Aotidae; genus Aotus; species Aotus nancymaae. The sequence continues at coordinate 20,797,149 of NW_026988441.1, read as the reverse complement.
ACCTGTCACACTGGAACATCCAATGGTTTGAGAACATACACTGTTGGGGGAGGTTATGGTGGAAGAGCTACATGTAATCCTGGTTTAAAGCAAAATAAAGCCAATCCTGTGTAGGGCAATTTGGCACTGTTTATAAACATATAAAGTCAACATTGCACACTGCAGCGTCCACTGCAGACCTGATGGCACACTTGGTGGTGTGAAGAACTCCCCACATATTTTGGGGTCACTGAAGTCTCCTGTGATGATTGTTGTCAGAGGGAGATCAGGAGAAAACACAGTTGGAGGGTTTTTTTCCCCCTAAACACCTAGCAATCTCACTACTGGGAAATTATCTTACAGATATACTAGCAAGTATGCAAAATGACATAATACCAAGTTTTGGTATAGTAGAAAAATGCATAATATCAAAAAACTTAAAACAGTTCAATATGCATTTATAAGGGGCTGGTTAAATAAACTATGTCATATCCACAGAAAAGGGACAGTGCGAAGCACAGAAAAAGAGTGAGGAAGCCGTGCTGATAATGTGACAAAAAGCAACGTTCAGTGTGCACAGTGAGCCACGTTTTCTTGTACGAGAGACAAGGAGGTCAAAATGGTATCTGTACTTATTTCTTTTTGCCTAAAGAAACCCTGTGAGGATAAACACAAAACCAGGCTAGGCACGGTGGTTCACACCTATAATTCCAGCACTTTGGGAATCCAAGGTAGGAGGGTTGCTTGAGGTCAGGGGTTCAATACTAGTCTGGACAACATAATGAGATCCTCTCAAAAAAAAAAAAAAAAAAAAGCCAGGTGTGGTGGTGGCCACCTGTGGTCCCAGGACTCAGGAGGATTCATTGAGCTCAGAGTTCAAGGTTGCATTCCATCCTGGGTGACAAAGCCAGACCACATCTCAAACAAAACAAAACATGTGACTAATAAAGCCAAGTAACTAATAAAAATGACTTCCTATAGGTGAATCGACTGGATTGGGACTGAGATATCTCTGGGTATACTTTTTTACATATTTTTAATTTTTAGATCATGTTAATGCATTACTTACGTAAACCTTAATTTTTAAAAAACGGTTAAAAATGAACTTAAAAAAATTTATAAAACTTCATTGGAGACATAAAAGAAGTTTTAATTAATAAATTGGCATATTATGTTTCTATCGAGCCTATGGAAAGGCTCAATACTCTGAAGATAATCAATTTCTTTCAAATTAATCAATTAATTCAATACATTTGTAATCAACAATGCAACATATAGAATCTGACAGTTACTTTAATGTTCATAAAGAAAATAAAAGAATTCTAGAATTGTCAGGACATTTTTGGATAAAGATAATGAGGGGTTTATGTCATCAAGATAAACAATTACAGTAAAGTATATTTTAAATACATTGATTATATTTTATTATTACATGGAAAAAGAAAGATACATCAATGGAAAATAGTGCAGAATCTCAAACCAGACTTGTGTCTGAAAATTTACAGAATAATAAAAATAAAGCAAGATCCTTATTTTACAACATTAATGCAGCTAGAGGCAAATACGTTAGAATCTACAAATTTAAAAACAAAGCTTCAAAAGCACAAGAATAAAATGCAGAATAATTTTTAGGGTTTGGGTAATAAAGACTTCCTAAAGCAGGAGAGAAAACCTAGACATAATAAAGTAAAAGAGTAATCAGATTTTGCTAGCAATTTAAAAATAACCATACATACAGTTGTTCCAACTTACCAGTGACAAACAGAAATTAAAAATTGGTTGAGGAGGGGTAACACTGGGAGAAATGTCTGATGTAGGTGACGGGGGGATGGAGACAGCAAACCACTGTGGCATGTATGTACCAATGCAACAATCCTGCAGGATCTGCACATGTACCCCAGAAGTTGAAGTAAAATTAAAAAAAAAAAATTAATTTTACTTCATACCAGAACATTTTTAAGACACAGAAGTAAAGCATTAATAAGCAAAAATATGCATTTAAAGTGCCTTCCATGACGCCTGCTTATTCTTATTTCCTGATGTCCTGTAGAATTCTTGTTCCCTGATGTCCCGGTGGCAGACTCAGGCTGATGAAAGTGATCAACACCCAACTACACAGCCATTTCAAACAACAGGATTTATTTATGGAGGACAGGAAGGAGGGAGCAGAAATTCTTGTCCAGAAAAGAAATTCCTTAGAATTTCACTGAGCTCGTTTATTCTTGTCCTACTCCATGATTTGGAATACTTACTTGGACCACCTTCTATTGGTTTAGGGAGGGTGGGATGTTCTCTGTCCTGGACAAGGCTGATAGGGAGCAATAGAAATAAAATGTGAGCCTGAAGTAAAGTTAAAAATTCAGTGCCTCCATTGCCCTGGCCATAGTTTTAGCATTCAGCAGCCAAATGTGGCCAGTGGTTCCATATTGGACGAGGTGAGAGGCCAGTCCTCCCGTGTGGTCTTGGTATTCTTGGGAACCGCTGCCCCAGCCAGCTGGGCTCCCTAGCCATGTGCTGGGATCTCAGCTCTTCTCTGCATCCTGAACACGTGGGAGCTGCAGGCACTGGGACAACCAGGCAGGGGCTGGAGCTCTGCCAACTTCCAGGGCAGGCAGCTGGTCCCACTTGTCTCAGGCACCTGGCTGCTTGACATTTACCCAGCAGCCTCAGCACCACCATGCAAAGCTGGTGAGGACAGAGCAGAGCTCCTGTGGGCTGTGAAGGGCTCTGCAGAGGGACTGCATTCCTGCGGGATGAGCCTGACCTTCGGATGAACCCAATGGGATGACATAAGCCATGATTTCACAACATGACAGTGGTCAGGATCTTTCTGTGAGCTGGGGTGGACCTCAGTTTCTGCTGAGAGCATGGAAGCTGCTAGGGAAACTGAGGCAGCCCACAACTTTGCCCTGCACTAAGATCTCTCCTCCGAGACCGGCCCCAGAGCCTCAGCATTGTCAATCCCTGGGACACGCATATCAGTGGTGAGAAGTTGCATTTCCTCTGAAAACGGAAGGGCTGCTTTTCTACATCTTGAGAAGTTGCTATTTTTCTCTTTCTTTCTTAAATCAGTGATGAAGCTTATGTTCAAGATTCATTCTTGAGGACTGTGCAGAAGCTTCCCTCTCTTTGTGCTTTGGGCTGGGAAGACAACATGTTTCCATCAGTGTTCTGTGTTCTCATTTTGGTGAAATTGAAATTTCATGGATTAAGTCATCTCTCCTGGGTACCCAATGCCTGCCATGGAGACAACCCAATAAAAGGCATGGTCCCTGCCCTCCAGGATCCCACAGTTTGGTGGAGGAAGCCAAGGGGGACTTCTTTTTATTTAAAACAGTGGCTCACAACCTACACTGCACAGTAGAACCCCTGAGAAGTTTTAAATAGCACCAATGCCTGGGACTTACCACAGAGGTTCTGATTTAATCGGTCTAGGGTGCAGCTTTAGCACTGGGATTTTATTTTATTTTATTTTCTGAGATGGACTTTTGGTCTGTTACCCAGGCTCACTGCAATCTTCCTTCCTGGGTTCAAGCAATTCTCCTGCCTCAGTCTCCAGAGTGCTGGGATTACAGGCACCTGCCACCACGCATAGCTAATTTTTGTATTTTCAGTAGGGACAGGGTTTTGCCATGTTGGCCAGGCTGGTCTCGAACTCCTGACCCAGGTGATCCACCCACCTTGGTCTTCCAAAGTCCTGGGATTACAAGCGTGAGCCACCATGCCTGGCCAGCATTGGGAAGTTAAAATCTTCCCAGGCAATTCTACTGTGTAGTCTCTGTAATGGTGACAGTTTTACATCAAGTCCATTATCTTAGGAACCATCAACTGGGCCCCAGGAACTCTAATTGCATCCCAGGACTTGTCGTTTAGGGTGGATGTGGTGGCTCACACCTGTAAGCCCAGCACGTTGGGAGGTCAAAGTGGGCAGATCGTTTGAGGTCAGGTGATGATTTTAGATGTGTAATGCTCCCTATCCAGATTCCAGCGAGAATAACAAAAGGACTATAGTTAAGAGTGACAAACCAACATCTTCCTTGGTAAATAGGGAAGATGGGTACTACAGAAAGATCAGAAACTGCAAGGATTTTCTAGTAAAATTAGCAGGAGTCTAGGCATGGTGGCACATGCCTACAATTACAGGTACCGGGGAGAATGAGAAAATGAGACAAGAGAATCTCTTCAGCTGAGGAGTTCGTGGCTGCAGTGAGCTATGCTTGCACCACTGCATTCCAGCCTGGGAGACAGGATGAGACCCCCCATCTCAAAAAAATATAGTAAGTAAATGGCAGGTCAAAAAATGAAGAAAAGACCCAAAAGAAATGCACAGCTGCTTGTCTGCGAAAGCAGTAGGTGTCAGGAGACTAGAAGAGATTATGGCAGATCCATTTACACTTCTGCATTGTAAGTATTGAGAACAGAGCTGGGGCAGGTCACGTGTTTGACGTGAAGTCCTTGTTCTTTAGCTGTTATGGATCGACACTGTGGGATGTAGCTGCTCGGGGAGGTTCAAGGGTGAGTACAGTAGTGTCTCCTTATATTCGGGGGATACATTCCAAGGTCCCCACTGCACACCTGAAACTGTGGATAGTACTGAACCCTAAACATGCATATCTATGATGAGGCTTAATTTTTTTTTTTTGAGACGGAGTTTCGCTCTTGTTACCCAGGCTGGAGTGCAATGGCGCGATCTCGGCTCACCGCAACCTCCACCTCCTGGGTTCAGGCAATTCTCCTGGATGAGGCTTAATTTATAATTTAGTCACATAGTTAGAGATTAACAACAATAACTAATAATAAACTAGAGCAAGTAAGTAAAATAAGGGTGGCCAGGCGTGGCGGCTTATGCCTGTAATCCTAGCACTTTGGGAGGCCGAGGTGGGTGGATCACCTTAGGTCAGGAGTTTGAGACCAGCCTGGTTAACATGGTGAAACCCCGTTTCTACTAAAAATACAAAAAAATTAGCCAGGCTTGGTGGCAGGCACCTGTAATATCAGCTAATGGGAGGCTGTGGCAGGAGAGTCGCTTGAACCTGGGAGGCAGAGGTTGCAGTGAGCCCGGATTGCACCATTGCACTCCAGGCTAGGAGACAGAGTGATACTCTGTCTCAAAACATTTAAAAATAATAATAATAAGGGCTACTTGAATACAAGCTTTGGAATACCAGGACAGTGGATCTGATAACCTGAAAGTGACTAATGGGTACACAGTGTCTACAGCCTGGATACACCGGACGAAGGAATGATTCACGTCCCAGACAGGACTGAACAGGATGGCATGAGATTTTTATCAGCTACACAGAACTCCAAACTATTTAAAAGTTATGAATTGTTTATTTCTAGAATTATTCATTTAATATTTCCAGACCAAGGCTGACCCTGGGTAACTGATACTGCGGAAAGCAAAATCTCAGATAAGGGAGGACAACTGTAATAGCAGCCGCAAATACAATAACCCCAGGCATGAGGGGCTCCCATCAGGGACATGATTCTTCCCAAGGTAGTGGACCGGACCGTGGGGCTGGGAAGCAGTGGCATTCCACACTGGAAGTGGAGGCAGATCTAAAGGGAAAACTCCATATGGAAACCTAATCCTTAGTGTTTGGCTTCAGCAAACACAGAAAAGGAACTGTAGAAAATTGAAATTTTCCTGCCACGATCATCTCCCAGGATGCTTTCCGCTCCTCTCCAGTCTCTGTGGAACTAAACTGGTTTGTAAACTTCTGTCAACCCATCTTTCAGTTTCAGATCTGAATGTATCCAGGTGGACAGGGAGGGATGGGGGGAGAATCAGCTCACACTGTTTGGGGCATTTACCTAGTTTGGTAGACTTCTTGTTTTAGCTTGAATAATGTGACCAAAAAAAGGTACCTATGAAAAGACTCTGCATTATTTAAGCAAAAGAATATGGCAGTTATAACATACTTAAAATATACTGCATTATTTACCATGTGCTTTCAGTTAAATTCAGAAAAAAAATAAACTCTGTAAAATGAAGAAAAAGATGGGAAAATGAGCAAACAGACTGAAATGAAATGGAGTTTCCTGAATTACTAAAATCCTGTAAAGAAACAGATAGAAGCACAATGCAGGTGAAAATGGCAAAAGTGACACCAGAAAAAAAAAATCAAATGAGGGATACAGAAGAAAAACACAGTAAGCTTCAACAGGGCAGAATTTTCAATTTTCTTTTTCAGCTAAGAAGATAGACATTCTGAGAGTCAGGATGAGAGACACGGAGGAGATAAAAGAAGTATTGAAATATTCATTCAAATATCAAATACTCAAATATACAAATATCCAGATTTTAAATATAGGAAGAAATGGTGTACAATAAAAAAAATATACCATTGATATTTCCCCAAAAAGAGACAAGAAAAATATAACTGAGTAAATTATCAAGGATATAATAGCATAAATGTCTTTTGGATTTAACAAAAACTTTAACCTGAAGATTCACATGGCTTTACATTTGCAGTATCATTGACGAGGTTCATGAAAAGTGATTAGTTTTTGTGCATAACTTTGGTAAAATACTTTTATTTCAAAGGAAAAGAAAAACTCCATGAAGGACACAAGAGCCAACTAAAACAGAAGAAAGATTAGGCTGTTTTCTAACTTGTGCTCTGCAGTGTTAGGAGGAAATGAATGATGAAACCAGACTCATTCTTGTCAGCAACATGATGAACTTGATGTCCAGAGAAAAAACTTTTGCTACAGAAAATTGTAAAATGTGGCACACATTTAAAATTTTAAAATAAGGCACAAAAGCAGAACAGGAGACAAAACCTAGGTGTGTTCTAGCTGGGTGGTCTGATCAGAGGCGGCTATACATAGAACCCTAGAAGTGAGCTAGAGAAGAAACACACCCCACAGAGGAAATAAAATATCCTTGTAGCTTGTCTTTGGCTGTAGTTAGAAGGAATACAAAGAAGAAAGATTTTACTAAGAATTTCTAATATAAATCATTGCATGAGTTTGGGCTGAAATTTATACTACCAGTGCGGCCTGAAAATCTCCATGAAATTTTATTTTAAAGTGATTTTAGACTGGCAATCCTCATATGTCTAGGAAAACTAAACTAAATCTTCTTTGGAAGAACCACTTTAACTTCAGTTTTCAAAAAACTCTAATAGATAAAATTCCTGATATTGTGTGTCCGTAAATAGAAATTACAGATCACAAGAGGGAACAAGCCCATCATAGCAAAAATGAGCAGAAAAAACGAACTACAGAATTATCAGACATGTAAAACCTATAGCTACCATAATGACAAAATTTGGAATATTTTAAAGTATGTTTATTAGATTAAATAAATAAAAGGGTCTCAAAAGTGTGATTATGGAGCTAGAAACTATGAAAAACGACCAGGAACCTTTGAAAAAGAATTATAAAATCCCTAGGACTTAAAAAAAAAACAACTCAGTGCCCAGGTTAAACAAACATAGAAAATAGAGTAGTAAAGTCTAACATTTCAGAGTTCTAGAATAAACACATTGGGAGAATTGGGGAAGAGGTAATATTTCAAGATAAAATGACTGCAAATTTCTGAAATTCATTAAAAAATACTAATTGTCAGATTCAGAAATCACAACTACTCCCAAACTGAATAAATCTACACCTGCAAAACCCTCAGGGCAAAAAGTGGACAGAAAATGAAGAGGAATGATGTATATTAATGATAACTTCTCTGGAAATAGAAATATCAACAGCAATGCTAGAAGCTAGAAAATAAAACAATACCTTAAAAATTTTGAAAAAAATTATTCTAAACTAGGAGTTACCAGGTGTAAAATTATATCTTGCAAGAATGAAGCTGAAATACATATATATTAATAAGAAAAAATTGTAGAGTTGTAAAAGAATAGATTCTTAAAAAGAAATCTTCTAAAAACCATTGTTTGTAATTCAGAGAAAAAAATATCTGAGGTGTGGGAAAGAATGGTGAGCAAAGAACATTATATACATATGGGTAAAACTAATTAAATAATACATGTGTAAAACAAATATGATTTGTAAAATATACAGTACAAACTAAGTAAAAATAAAATATTGGGCAAAAACAGCATATGTTGTTATCAGGTGTTAAATATTCTAAGCTGATTGTATTAATCTGAAAGAGGGAAAATCTATTAATTAACTAGAAAAGGGAAAAACAGAAGATTAGACCAATCACCTACATTTAAAATACATAAAAAGAATAGAAACATAGTGAAAAGAAACAAAACACAAAAATCCCCTAAAATTAAACAATAGAAATATTACAATTATAATAATCTTCACAATAAATGTAAATGAATTATACTTTATAGGTGAAGAACAAAGACTTTTAGACTCCAATTCAAGAAAAACATTCTGTTTACAAGAGGAACACCTAAAACATTCAGTGATAAAATTTTGAAAGTAAAAGAATGAAGACAGGTATACTGCATAAAAACCAACCAGCCAAAAGGAAGCTAGTGTGGCAATGTCAGTGATATAAAAACTTAGACAATAATTCAAAATGAACTACTGAGTATAAAGTACAACACGCCCAATTGTGCCCCAAACTTCTAGGAATTTAATGCATAGCTTTACAATATACAAATGAAACAATGAATATTACTGAAGCAGAACAAGTAAATCCATCATCTTGCAGAAAATTTTAACACATCTTTCTCAGTGAATTATAAATCAGGTAGAAGACAAATGATTGAATATATAGAAAATTTAATCCATAAACTAACAAACTTAATTAATAATATAAAATAGCACTCTTAAATTGAGAAAAATTCTTTCCAAAGCTATGTGGAATATTTATTAAAATGAAACACATGCAATAAGACAAAAATTTCAAGGGACTGATTTTATACTGAACACAACATGATTAATTTGGAAATTAAAACGATTTTTATACTGAACACAACGTGATTAATTTGGAAATTAAAATGATTTTTAGAATCTCAGACATGGAACTTTTATCCGTGTGTGTGTGTATGTGTGTGTGTGTGTGTGTATACATATATGTTGTAGTTTTTCATCATGGTGAATATGGCACATATACAAATGTATTTTGTATAACAGATAAATACAAAAGAAAGCTCAATAAGATACTTCTATATATCTATATGTATACACATGGACACACATATGTGTGTATATTCATATATATGTGTATGTATATATGTGTATAGACACACATGTGTATATTTGACCTATCACCATTTTAAAAAATGACCATCCTATTTCCACTGAATTGTTTTGTATCCTGTGTCATTAATGATATGTCTGTATAAGGTGGTTGTTGACACAGTCAATAAGGTTGACTGAAAATATAGCTATATATGTATGTTTGTGACTATTTTAAAATATTTTCCACTTTTTCTAAAGTAATAAATGTGTCTAGTTAGAAAATAATGCAGTATTAAATAATTTTGCTTCACTCCTTCATTTGCTCCTAGTCCTACTTCCTATAAGCGATGGCTTTTCATATTTTTTCTCTTCTAATTAATACTTATGTTGCTACTTCTTGATTTATGAATGTTTCACATTATATACTGATTTCTTGTTTTATTAGTTACATTTTTTGCTTTTACATATCCACCCCCCATTTCCCTTCCTCCATCTAATCAATATATCTACATCAAAATTTGTGATTAAATCACTAATTAATGTTTATATTGATACGACCATATTGGTTTTTTTGCCTAGCGAAGCAGTGTGCAATAATTGTTTTGTACAACTTCCTGCTATTTTGGCACTGACAATTGCTTTGTTTTATAATTTAATTAGTGTTCTATGTATAGGGAGCCATTTCTCCCTAAGCGCTCCAAAAGACCTGTCAAATACCTGTCAGTAATTTTCCAAATGTTCAGACACATTTTCAAGCACCTATATGCATCCCCGCCCCCAGATCTACTTTTTATTCCTGGTGTTCTGAAACTGTGTGATGCTGCATGTGGCTGGCATAGGTCTTTTTAATTTAGTTTAATTAACTTTTTGCACATTCCCCTGTATGCTTCAAGGGCTCAATCTGACCGTTACTCAGCACTATTTCTCTGATGATATTCTTTCCACAGTTTTCTCCTACTGGTCAGGTGTGGGAGCTCCTGGGTGGATCTAACAGGTTTTTCACTTTCTTTCTCCTTATATTCATCTCTTTATCCCTTTTGTTCTACCATCTACTTTATTCTCTTCCATCTATTGTCTGTTCCTCCAAGTTCTTTTCTATGTGCTTTATTTGTTAATTTTCAATTCATTATTATATTTTTTTAAGAGATAGGGTTTCACTCTGTTGTCCAGGCTGCAGTGCAGTGATATGATCATGGCTCACTGCAGTCTCCTACTCCTGGGCTCAAGTGGTCCTCCTGCCTCAGCCTCCAGCGTAGTTGGAACTGCAGGCACATGCCACCACACCCGACTAATTTTATTTTGTATTATTCTGTAGAGATGGAGTCTTGCTATGTTGCCCTGGCTGGTGTCAAACTCTTGCTTTCAAGCTATCCTCTTTCCTAGGCCCCCCAAAGTGCTGGGATTACAGGTATGAGCCACTGTGCATGGCCTGCTTTAATCCTTGTGCCCCTCCTTGTCTTCGTCTATGCCTTTCATGTCGAGTCTTTTCTCTCAGGTATCAGGACTTTGGGCTGCCCATTCATATTTAGGAGCAAGGCTTTAAGCACATTGTAAGCTCTGGGTATCTGCACCAGCTATCCACAGTGAACCTCCACCATGGTGCAGTTAGATGGCCAGCTTTTTTATCTCTCTGGTACACAGCCTCCCCCAATAACAGGGGCCTTTTTATTTGTGACCATTTGGTTTCTTCTGAAAAGAATCCTGCAATCTCCCACCTAGTGGTAGGGGTTATGCCAATTGGCTGACTACTGGAACAGGGCAAGGGAAGAGAGGTGGGGTGTGAGCATTCTGGATGTGAACTTATTTATTCCTTTCCTAGCTTCCCCACATCTGCAACCTCTCAGTTCCAAAGATAATAAAACCCTTATTTCCTGCAGAGATAGGAACAGATATTTCCATGACCACACATGGAAGGCAAGGAGATTGGAAAAGGCATGGGGGTGGCACCTAACTGCTCAGTACAGATGTGCAACCTTGGAAAGTGGTGCCTCCAAGTCCCAAACCTCCCCACAGTCCCGTGGGGAAAATTAAATTGTTTTTAACTGTGACTACCTCTGAAGGCACAAATATTTCTGTTTTCTTAGCCCTCCTGACTCATTTACCCCCACTCTGTTTTCTGTCTTTGAAATCTAACTTACATCCATGAACATGTTGATTCATCCTCTATTATCTTTCTCTTTATGGGCTATGATTACTTCAGTGACTTTACTATTGCACCAATAGAGTTTTGGGAGAGTAAAACAATTCTTATTTTATCTAAATCTCTTTACACACACGCAAACATACACATAATTATTCTCAAAATAAGCAGAGAATGCTTATTTTAAAATAAAACTTGTACTTTCGCAAAGATTAACACAAAGAAAATCTCAACCAACTATAAAATGTGAAAATACAAGCCCATTTTCTGTGACTAAAATACAATAAAATGCATAGCAAAATAATAATCCTATCCACTTGTCAATAACAGCAACTGTTACCGTTATTACTACTAGTAGTAAATAACTCCTGGAATGAAGAGGAATTCAAAATAACTTACAAACTCTTTCAAAATGAATGGTAATGAAAACACTACATGTAAAGACCTGTGAGTACTCACATGAATATGTACAGTCTGATACACGTATCAGAAAATAAAGAAGGTTGAAAAATAAAATACATAAACCTAAAACTCAAGAAACTAGAAAATTGATGAAAAAATAAACCTAAATTCTTTGTGACTATTTAATAAAGATAATGGGAACAAATTACCAAAATAGAAGTTTAAACAAATAAACTAAAACCCAGAAGAGTTGTTTAATGAGATTAATAATTTATTTTATTTTTAATAAGATTAATTAAAATTTTATTAATAAGATTAATCAAATTTTTAACAAACCCAATCAAGAAGAATAAATAAGGAAAAACTAAACATTAGAAAAAATGGGATAGATGCATAAAAGTTGAGAAGATTATGAAAAGTTATGTGTAATCTACACAAAGCTTTATGGTTACAAATGTAAATACTTAAACCAATTTTTTGAAGATAATAAAAGTGGAAAAAAATCAACTCAAGATAAGATCTACTACCTAAATATACTAACAACCATAGAATAAAATAAAGAGGACTGACATATCAATCCCTAAAAATGTTAACAGGCTCACATGGCTTTATGGTAAGTTCTACCAAATTCTTATTGTGTGTATATGTGTATTTGTGTGTATAATGTCTTTTTCAAGTCTTCGGGAGATTTTTTTTATAAAGAGATTAGTGAGAAATTATTTTCCACATTCCCAGAAGCTGGAAGAGATGTAAATGAAATGAAACTGATGAGGACTGACCCTGTGCTGGGAAGAAGGGTCCTCACTGGTTGGGATTAGATACGCCACCCCCACCCTGGGGACCTGAGTAAGCTGACTGGGCTGACTGTTTTCTGAGACCTTTGACAAACGAAAAAGCCACCTGCCTTCTCCTTTAACTTTCAGCCTGGGTTGTCTGTTTACTCTGTCAATGACTTCTACTCTGAAGACGGCCAGCCCAGTTGATTGACAGTCAGTCCAGTCCAGACCCCTTGATGGGGGCACACATGGTGAAGCTAGGAGAGAAAGCAAGTTCTCTTCCTGTGGGGGCTTGTGAGCATGGACACCTCCCATTTCAATGGTCGTCAGCCCCATAAGGACCTTGTGTCTGACCTTCCCACTGTTTACTTCCAACATGGGGAGCTTCCTTGACCTCCCAAAGGCAGGGGGGCAGGAGAAGCACCATCCAGGGTCTCAGACTCTGGAATTACCTTGAAGCTCAAGAGAGCTTTCAGGCCACATGTTGCATGTGGGACCTGCTTTACAGAGGGGGATGATGTCCGGGGCCTCTGTCCCAGAACCTCCCAGCTTGATCCCTAGGCTTAAAGTTGTTATTGTTCTTATTTTATTTCAATATCTTTCGGGGTGCAGGTGGTTTTTGATTACATGGGTGAATTCTATAGTGATGAATTCTGAGATTTTAGTGCACCCATCACCTGAGCAGTATACATTGTACCCAATATGTAGTCTTTTACTCCTCAAGCCCGTCCAACTTCCCCAACCACCAAGTTCCTAAAGTCCATTGTATCACTGTATGTCTTTGAGTCCTCATAGCTTAGCTTCCACTTACAAGTGAGAGCATGTGGTATTCGGTTTTCCATTCCTGAGTTACTACATTTGGAATAATGGCGTCCAGCTCCATCCAACTTGCTGCAAAAGACATTGTTTTATTCCTTTTTATGGTTGAGTAATATTTCATGTTTTATATATACTACGTTTTCTTTATACGTTCATTGGTTATCTTAGATCTCAGAACTGAAATGGTAAAAATTCTAAAGATAACATTGGAAAAACTCTTCTGGACATCTAGGCAAAAAATTCATAACTAAGACCCCCAAAGTAAATGCAACAAAAACAAAAATAAATAAATGGGGCTTAAGTAAACTAAAAAGCTTCTGCACAGCAAAAGAAATAACGAGCAGGGTAAACAGACAACCCAGGCTGAAAGTTAAAGGAGAAGACAGGTGACTTTTTCATTTGTCAAGGGTCTCAGAAGGCAGTCAGCCCAGGTGATTGACAGTCAGTCCAGCTGATTCACCTCCAGCTGTCCACACTTACTGATTTCCTAAATAATTTCTAAATCTTCACCACCCTTTTCTACAGACCGGGTTTGCTGGGATCATACCAGGGTGGACTAGGGGAGCTTGAGTCTTCACTCTCATCATCTTCCTTCCTGACCAGAACCCCAGGCCACTGTAAATAAAGATGAGATCTAAGTAAAAAATGATGCACTTGCTATGAACACCCAGCTTCAAGAGAAACGCCCTAAACACCTCCTGTGGAGAAATCTCAGTGCGACCTTTGCTTGTTTCCATATGCAAATGAGGGCTTCACCAACTTCCACCCCTCTTTGCTGCCTGGCGTGTCGTGATTGGTAGGACTGTACTTCTTACTCTCCATATGCAAATACACCTCGTATTCACTAATGCACAATATTAACCCAACCCCACAACTGGGAGGTCAGAAAAACAAAGGATTTCTTTTCTAGTTCTTGTCAATCAACCAGCCAAGCTAGTTTATTTAATTTTATACACTAGCTCAAAGTCACAGCCAATGTCTGAAAGGCCTGAGGGGTTTCTCAGAGGTTTCCTAATTTTGTGCAACCAGCTCCTGACTTTCATCTGCAGCAAGGTGGGCAGTCAAGATGAATGAGCGAATAGAAATATGACACAGGAAGGCCCTGAATAGACTCAGTGGTCAGGAGACATTAATCTTGACGTGTGTGATCTACTTTCTCAGAGGAGCTAAAGTCACCCTTTCTGCCCACCACACCTCATTTATCTGGTTAATCTCCCATAACTTGGGCCTTATGATTAACCCTGTAAGTAAGCTCTGCTCTGGTGGGTCTTTGCCCCTCTGAGTTTCCAACGTGGCACAGATTATTGAGATCCCTCCTCTGACCCGTTCATAGACATCAGCCCTCACACCATCTGGGGCTGCCCCTCTCCTTTGTGACTTTGACCTTAAACAGCCCAATCCTATAAATATCACCACTGAGGTCAATGTCAGGTGCAAAGGGCATGGTTTGGCATGCAATCCCTCAGTACCTAGTTGGTGCCAGGCCCCGAGGGATGTGCTGTTGAGAGTGTGGAGATGATTTATGCTCAAAGAAAGGAGACCTTCACTCTTTAACCTGGCAAGACGTGTTCTGCAATTGAGAAATGTTCCTAGGAAGGATGGCAGGTGGAAGCTTGCTGCTGGCTCATGGAGGCAGAGGTGATCGAGCAGCCTTGCTTAGCCGACAGGCGTTTGTCAGGCGGGAAAAACAAGGGTGGAGTGGAATCACAAGTCCTATGTGATGACAACTTTAGTGTGAGGGAAAGAGCCTGCAGAAAGGCTGTTTTGAGATGTTAACCTGGGTCATTCCTCTCTCCTAACTCGATAAGGCACGAAGACAGTAGCCGCTGAATTTACCATTGTGCAAAAATTTCAGATGCACCATTGTATCATTGGTTCCACGATTCTTGAGGCCCTCAATCACACTGAGGATTTTAAAAAGGATTAAGAGAATGGAGATGGGGAGAGGATCGTTTTCCAGATGGATTTCTCTGGAAAAACTTGGAGATGGGTACCGCATCCCTCCCCATAACCTCATCTCAAGACAGGACGGAAGGGCTTCAAAGGGGTTGCTTGGGGAAGTTGGTGTGTGCCCGCAGCCAGGTGGACACAGGTGCTGGTGGCTGCTTCTACTTGGGAAACCTGGAAGTGGCTGATTTGTCAGCAAAACAAGAGAGAGAGAGAGAGTTTTAGAAACCGTGGGACAGCCTGCTCCCCAGAGTCCACACGAATGCCCGGCTGTGCAGGAGTCAATGCCTTCTTGCAGGCCACCACAGCCACTCCCACAGAGAGACTCCCTGGGGATGGGCCACCAGGAACTCAGGGGCTGAGGCCAGGATGAAAGGCATTACCAACTTCATGGACACATTTTTCAAAGTGGAACCCACAAAAGCCGCCCTCAAGAGCCTGTGTCAGTTTGAACAATCTGCCAGCCAAGTGAGAATCTCATTAAACCTTCCAGTCTTTCTCCCATGCTCCAACTGCTAAGGACCAAGAAACAGCCACCTGGAAGTGGGAAAAGAGGGGAGCATGAAGGCAGGCTTCCTCGGCTTCCCCGGCAGCCTATCTGCCAGGGAGAGGTCCCAGCTGTGCAGGTGGGGCTGGTGAAGGGGACAAGTCAGCTTTGTAGAGAAAGTTGGAAACTGGCTACTACATAAGACTGGCTTTTAAAACCACTCAGTTGGCACTTCTGAGCTCAGACTATCGTAAGAATTTTCTATTCTAGAGTGACTTGGAAAGTCATAGGGCTCGTCTGAGTTTGCACCCAGGAGATGAAGAAGAAATAACCCAGCAAGCAGGCTTACAGGACAGAAGGAAGGAAGCAAAGGTGAAGTTGCATACCATGTCTCTGTTTGTTTCACACACTGGGTACAGCACTTAGGCTTTGAATGAGAGTCTCAAGGGCTGGGGGCTGTGGGGATAGGCACACTTTTCATGGGGGCCTTTATTATCACAGTGCTGATAAAGACACCCCCAAGACTGGATAATTTATAAAGAAAAAGAGCTCTAATGGACTCATAGTTCCACGTGGCTGGGGAGGCCTCACAATCATGGCAGAAGGTAAAAACACATCTTACATGGCAGCAGGCAAGAGGGAATATGAGAGCCAAGTGAAAAGGGAAACCCCTTATAAAACCATCAGATCTTGTGAGACTTATTCATTACCTTGAAAACAGTAGAGGGTAGCCTGCTTTCATGATTCAATTATTTCCCACTGGGTCCCTCCCACAACACATGGGAAGTCACGGGAGCTACAATTCAAGATGAGATTTGGGTGGAGACACAGCTAAACCATATCAGTGCCCTAAATTTAATGATTACAAAACCTAGAACCCTCCAAGGTACTGAAGACACATTCCCTGTTATTGTAGAAAGCGGGATAAGTAAACTTCACTTCCATACCTCCCTCCTCTTGCATTTTAGTGCAAGCAGTGGTAGAAACATATAGAAAGGGAGAAGTCATTTTTCAACGTTGTTATGCAGTTTTCAAAATTCTAATGACTGCATAATAGTCTACTTAACCAATCTCTGATGGATGGACATCGGGTTACTTCCAATTTTTCACCACTAGAAACAATGCTATGATGAATATTCTTGTGCATAAACCTTTGTGGTTGCCTCTGATTATATCCTATGGTGAAAACAGCAAAAGTGGGGCTACTGGAAAACTCGTAAGGCTGTTGAACATAATGTCTGTGTCCCGCAAACCTTTTACCAATCTACATTCTCATACTTCCACCTTACTCTAAGTTTCTTCTCAATGGATAAGAAATATTTTTAAGTATTTTCTAACCTGATAAAAGATGGCTAGTATGTAAAGGTTTTAATTGATATTCCCTTGAAATCTAGTGAGAATGGAATTTCAGCTCGGCGTGGTGACTCACGCGTGTATTCCCAGCACTTTGGGAGGCCGAGGCAGACGGATCATTTGAGATCAGGAGTTTGAGACCAATATGGTGAAACCCCATCTCTACTAAAAATACAAAAATTAGCTGGGCATGGTGCCATGTGCCTGTAATTCCAGCTACTAAGGAGGCCGAGGTGGGAGGATAGCTTGAACCCGGGAGGCAGAGATTGCCGTGGGCCTAGATCACGCCGCTGCACTCCAGCCTTAGTGACACAGTGAGACTCCATTTCAAAAAATTTCTTTTTCTATGTAAAACAAATGTATTTCCTCTTTTACAACTTTCCTTTGTAGTTTCTTTGTTTTATTTTATCTTAATTGACAAATAATTGTATACAATTACGGGGTACAATGTGATGTTTTGTTACATGTATATACTGTAGAAAGATCAAATCAACCTAAGTAACATACACATCACCTCAAATATTTATTTTTTTTTTTGTGGTGAGAACATTTAAAATTGTCTCTTTCAGTTATTTACAAGTCACTGTTATAGTCACCTTGCTATACAATTTATCACCAGAATTTATTCTTCCTGGCTAGCTGAAATTTTAGCACTTTTGATCATCATCCTCCCTTTCCCCACCTTCCACACCCCCATCCCCTGACAACCACCAATCTACCCTTTACTTCTACCAGTTTGACCTTATTATAATTTTTTAAAATTTTATTAATTAATTAATTTATTTATTGAGACAGGATCTCACTCTGTCACCCAGGCTGGAGTGAAGTGGTGCAATCTTGGCTCACTGCAACCTCTGCCTCCTGGATTCAAGCGATTCCTCATGCCTCAGCCTCCCAAGTAGAATTACAGACATGTGCCACCACGCTTGGCTAATTTTTGCATTCTTAGTAGAGATGGGGTTTCACCATGTTGGCCAGGTTGGTCTCAAACTCCTGATCTCAAGAGGAGGGCAAAGGCTGAAAAACTTCCTACTGGGTCCCATGCTCACTACCTGGTTGACGGGATTAATCATATCCCAAACCTCAGCATCACACAATGTACTTTTGTAATAAACCTGCACGTGGACCCTTAAATCTAAAATAAAAATTAAAAGAAAGGTAAGGGAAGTTCAGGCCTCATATAGAATATTAACTGAAGCCTAATAATAACATTTGAATATGAGGAGGGAGAAAGCAAGAGGGATCATTATTTTGCCTAAAAACACATGCTGGCAAACTTTCTAAGGGGCCAGTTAGTGAATATTTCTGACTGTGACCATATGGCCTTTGCCACAACTCACCTCTCCCACTATAGCATGAAAGCCTTCATCAACAGTGTGTAAACAAATGACTGTGGCTGCGTTCCAATAAAAGTTTACTTACAAAAATAGGCAGCAGGCCAGATTTAGCCCACAACCCATAGTTTGCTAACCTCTGCCTGTCAGTAGAGTGGATTGGATTGAATTGGATTGGAACGAAATCAAATGGTATGGGATGGAATGGAATCGAATAGAATAGTTGTGTACCCTTCCCAAAGCAACGGAAGTTTAACAACAGTCTAAGAATAGCATGTGTATATACAGATTTACTGACAAAATGATTCTGAGTTTCATTTGAAGAGTAAAGTAAGGGTAAATCAACTTTTTAAGGAAAGAGGAGAGACTTGTAATAACAGATGTTAAAGTGCGTTATAGAGCCATGGCACTTAAAACAATGTGGTATTAACAAAAAGAACGGACAGATTAATGGATAAGAATTGATAACCCGGAAGCATTCCCTAGTGTACACAAACATGTCATTTATGATAAAACCAGCATCTCGTCAAAAGAAAAAGACAGACTGTTCAATGAATGGCATTGATAATTACTAGACAATTAGGAAAAAACCTTCAAGTCATACCTATCCTATTCTACAGCAAATCAATTTTAGATTAAGTAGTTAAATTTCAAAAGTTACTTGAAAATACAATAGCAGTCAGAATGGGAAAGAATTTTCAAAGCATAAAATTAGGGTGACATACAATAAATGGATAAAACTAACTTCTTCATCTAAAAACGTATCACTATCATAAACAAGAAAAAAATAAATGAATAGGAATTTTAAAAAATGCTATAGGTAAAGAATTAATTTCCTTTCTACTTTTGAAACTACTTAAAAATCAATTTAAGAAAAGAATCTATCTACCAGAAAACAAAATCAATTAGTGATCCTTTCTAAATCGTGGTAATATTAGCAATTTTAATTTTTATGCTTTTCTGTATTTTTCTATATTTTGCAATACAGGTGTATTACTTTTATAAGCAGAATAAAGACCAACAATATTTTAAAGCACACATTTACCCCAATAGGAGTGGTCTGGGGGAAGAGGTTGTGAAAAACATGAGATTCTAAAGAATATGAACACAAATGGGTAATAAACACATAAAAATGGGCATAGTCAGAACTAATTAAAGAAATGACAATGAAACAACAATTTTGATGTATAAAAATGGCAGAATTTTTACAAAAGCATATAAGATTCTCTGTGGAGAATATATAAAGAAAATGTATTATCAAACATGCTTGTCGTCAAGTAAATGGATAAAACACTTCTGGAAGGCAATTTGGCAATATAGATAAAGAACCTTAAATATGTATATGTCCCTATTGTTGGACATTTTATTTTAGGCTCCTTGTCTGTTTCTTCTTTTATTTTTTTATTTTTATGTTTATTTTTTTGAGACGGAGTTTTGCTCTCATTACCCAGGCTGGAGTGCAATGGTGCAATCTTGACTCACTGCAAACTGCCTCCCGGGTTCAAGCGATTCTCCTGCCTCAGTCTCCTGAGTAGCTGGAATTACAGGCGTGTGCCACCACCCCCAGCTAATTTTTTTTGTATTTTTAGTAGAGACAGGGTTTCACCATGTTGACCAGGCTGGTCTCAAACTCCTGACCTCAGGTGATCCACCCACCTCAGTCTCCCAAAGTGCTGGGATTACCGATGTGAGCCACTTCGCCTGGCCTGTTTCTTCTTTCAAAGGCAAGCTCCCTAAGAGTAGATTCTTACTGAATGGATGAATGAACAAGTGGACAGGAAAGAGCTTGACCATCTGCACTGGAAACAAAAGCTAAAGCCTGGAGCATCAAACCAATGACCACACTGAAATGCGAACCAGGGAACTGGGCCTTCCCATGGGCCAGTGTGGGACACCTCATGTCCATGATCTGACCACATCCTGCACATGGACATAGAGCAGAGAGCACCATGTACAGCAGGGGAGATTTTAAGGAGGAAGTGGAAAATAAAAGAGGAACTCAGGCTGGGTGTGGTGGCTCACACCTGTAATCCCAACACTTTGGGAGGCCAAGGTGGGTGGATCACAAAGTTAGGAGTTTGAGACCAGCCTGACCAACATGGTGAAACCCCATCTCTACTAAAAATACAAAAATTAGCCAGGCGTGGTGGCGGGCATCTGTGATCCCAGCTACTCGGGGGACTGAGGCAGGAGAACCGCTTGAACCACGGAGGCAGAGATTGCAGTGAGCCGAGATTGTGCCATTGCACTCCAGCCTGGGTGACAAGAGCAAAATTCCATCTCAAAAAAACAAAAAAAGAGGAACTGAATCCCGATGCCCGTGAGACATGGAGGCTCTGCTGCCCTGTGGATTCCATTTTATGCTTCCTTTCCTGCCTTTTCTTCTTGTCCTGTTCTTTTCCTTCTCTAGTAAAGCTCTCTGTATGCTATACGTGATAATAAACCGCATGGCTTTGCCTGCTCTCATCTTTAACCAGAAACATAATCTCCTCATTAACCTTTGGGGGGAGGTTTGGCTCTGCCCGTCAAGGGTCGGAGGCCAGAATGTCTGGGCATGCCGGTGGCCTAAGCGTCTTTGGTCAGCCTGAGTTAATGGGAGATCAGCATGTGGGGCAGAGCTCTCATTTGCTGGGGGTGGAGGGAGCACAGTCATTATTGGTTTCTATGGCAAAACACTCTGGGTCATTTGCATTTAAGAGCATTGCTACTTATTTATTTCTGTATTTATTTATGGTTTAGAGACAGGGACATGCTCTGTTGCCCAGGCTGGAGTGCAGTGGTACAACAGTAGCTCACTGAAGCCTTAAACTCCTGGGCTCAAGCGATCCTCCCACTTTAGCCTCCTGAGTAGCTGGGTTACGTGTGCACACCACCATGCCTGGATCATTCTTTTTATTTTTTCTTTTGTAGAGACAAGATCTGGCTATACTCCCCAGGCTGGTCTCGAACTCCTGACCTCTAGCAATTCCCTCACCTTGGCCTCTGAAAATGCTGGGATTACAGGCATGAGCCACTGCACCTGGTGGGAGCACTGTTATTTAAAAGTTTGTGCATATTCTTCCTGTGACTAGTGTGGAATCCCAAGGTCCCAGGAAATTCAGACTCGTGTTTTGTGATGGGGAGGGGCTGTGTTCTTCCTTCTGATCATACTCACCCAAGGGGGAGGAATAAAATGAGGAGAATATCAGGTGAGCCACTCCATCTGCTATCATTTTGGCAACAAGAAGCGGAAGCTGACTCAGCGCAATGGCTCCTGCCTGTAATCCCAGCTCTTTGGGAGGCTGAGGTGGGAGGATGCTTGAGCCCAGGAGTTGGACGTCAGCTTGGGCAACATGGCTAAACCTCAACTCTTTAAGAAGATATAAAAATTGGGAGGGCATGGTGGCATACACCTGTAGTCCCAGCTACTCTGGAGGCTGAGGTTGGAGGATCAATTGAGCCTGAAAGTCAAGGCTGCAGTGACCCATGATTGCACCACTGCACTCCAGCTTGGGTGACAGAGCCAGACCCTGTCTCAAAATAAATGAATAAATAAAAAATGGGAGCTATTTCTGCAGCGTTCACAGCAAACATAGCTGGACTTATTACCTTAAATCTGAGCAGAGGCTCAGTTGGCCAAATTCTCGCTGGGTAAGTTGGTCTAATACTAGCAACATTTCCTGGATATGAGAGTTTTCAGAGCTCTTAGAAGGGGGTTGGGCCAGGCGCAGTGGCTCATGCCTGTAATCTTAGCACTTTGGGAGGCCGAAGTGGGCGGATCAACTGAGGTCAGGAGTGCAAGACCAGCCTGACCAACATGGTGAAACCCCATCTTTACTAAAAATACAAAAATTAGCCGGGTGTGGTGGCAGGCACCTGTAATCCCAGCTACTTAGGAGGCTGAGACAGGAGAATCACTAGGACCCGAGAGGTGGAGGCTGCAATGAGCCGAGATCGTGCCACTGCACTCCAGCCTGGGCAACAGAGCGAGACTTTGTCTCGAAAGAAAAAAAAAAAAGAAGGGAGTTGGATCCACAGGGTGTCTGACTCTCGCTATGAGGATTTACATATATTATCTCATTTAATCTTCACAGCAAGCCTTTGAGGCAGGCAGCATGAGTCAGCTGAGGCTCAACGAGATAAAGCCACCTACGCAAGGTAGGGCAGCTGGTAAGTGAGATGCCACCTACACCCTTAGTCCTACTTACTCGGAAGTCCATGTACTCTGATGTTTGCTGTTACCACACTTTGTGGTTCTGCCACTACCAACCTTGTGAAACTTGTGAAAGCTGCAGACACGCCACAGCTCAGCCTTCCCAATTATAAAAGGAGCATTAAAAATATCTCCAAGAGGATGGATTTTTCTAGAGCTCTTTCTACCATCTATTGATGGCCCTTAGAAAATACTTAGGAAAATGAGAAAGTATTTTTAATAGGAAAAGGTCAAATGAAGAAATCTTTCAGATGGCACCATAAAGCTTTATAAACCCTCTCAGCTTCTGTTCTAAGCCCTTCTTCCCACTACTCAAGCTAAGAGAATCCCATCTTGTCACAGTTGCCTCTGAACCATTTTTGCAGAGAGCCAGGTGTTCATTCATTCATTCATTCAGTCAGTCCATTAATGTTTCCTGAACAGTTCTGACCAAAGCATAGGGGAGTCAGCCACTGCTCCTGCCCTCCAGTTGCTCCTTGGCTTGTGTCTTAGTCTTCTGGGCTTTCATAACTAAATAGCATACGCTGGGCAGCTTTTTGCTTGTTTGTTTTTGAGACAGAGTTTCGCTCTTGTTGCCCAGGCTGGAGTGCAATGGTGCAATCTCGACTCACTGCAACCTCCTCCACCTCCTGGGTTCAAGCAATTCTCCTGCCTCAGCCTCCCGGGCAGCTGGGATTACAGGTGCCCTCCACCACATCTGGCTAATTTTGTATTTTTAGTAGAGACGAGGTTTTACCACGTTGGTCAGGCTGGTCTCAAACTCCTGACCTCAGGTGATCCTCCTTCCTCGGCCTCCCAAAGTGTTAGAATTACAGGTGTGAGCCACCGCACCCGGCCTGGACAGCTTTTAAACAACAGAAAGTTGTAGCTTCCACAGTTGGGGGCTAGAAGTTCAAGATCAAGGAGCTGGCAGACCTGGTGTCTGGGGAAGGCCCGCTTCTCGGTTCATAGAAGGTGACTTCTATGTGTCCTGAGGTGGTGGACGAAAACAACAGTGGCCTCTTCCACCACTTATAAAGACAGGAATCCCATTCAGGAGCACTTCACCCCCATGCCCCGCCCACTTCCTTACACCATTCTATTGGGGATTAGTTTTCGACACATGAATTTTGGAGAGACTTGAACATTCAATCCCCAGCATTAATAAATATGTCTTGCAAGTAGCTTGCAAGTGTAGGAAGCAAGTGCTTTGGGAGCTCAGAGCAGTGTCCCTGGCCTGCCTTGACTGGACATGCAGCTTACCTTGGAAGACCATGCATGATGAAAGTTCTCAGGGGTTTACTCTTGGGGTTGCACCTTGGGCTTTGTCCGATGCTCCCCTGTGAGCCACTGCTCCCATATTCTCTGCAAGGGTTCACCTCTGGCTTTCAGGACACAGTGAAGACTTCAGTATTCTTAGGCAATGGGACCCCTCCAAGCGGACAGATAGGTTTATACGCAGTCTGTGGGGTCAAGTCGGGGTCCTAGTGTGACCGTGAGCATCTCTGCGTGCCTGGACTTCTCTCTAGCACCAGGGAACCCAGGATTGCCACTGTCAAGTATCTGGTAGTTCAGCTCAACAAACACGATGTTTTAGTTTCTCGAATTTTTCTCGCTGGACCTTAGAGGCAGAGGACTGAGTTACTTATACTCTTCCGTTCAAGACACTTTATTTTGGTGAGTCAATTCTAGGCCGTCTTTTTCTTGCTTTTACTTTTATTTTAGAATCAGAGGGCCCCTGTGCAGGCCTGTGACACGGATATATTGCATGATGCTGAGATTTGGGATATGCTTGATCCTGTCACTCAGGTAGTGAGCATAGGGTCCAATAGGCAGGTTTTCAGCCCTTGCGCCTCTTCCTCCCTCCCCCGCCTTATAGTCCCCAATGTCTGTGGTTCCCATCTTTACGTCCATGTCTACCCAACATTTAGCTCCCACTTATAAGTGAGAATACGCTGTATTTTGTTTTCTGCTTCTGTATTAGTTTACTTAGAAAAATGACTTCCAGCTGCATCCATGTTGCTGTAAAGGACACGATTGCAGTCTTTTTCGTGGCTGGGTAGTGTTCCGTGTTGTGTATGTAGCACATTTCTTTATCCGACCCACAGTTGATAGGCACCTGGGTGGATTCCATGTTTTTGCTCTTGTGAATAGCACTGTGATGAAGATACGGATGCATTTTTGGTAGAACGATGTATTTTCCTCTGGGTCTAAAGCGGGTAGTGTGATTGCTGGGTTGAATAGTAGTTCAATTCTTCATTTTTTGAGAAATCTGTAAAGTCCTTTGCACAGTGGTTGCACTAATCTAATTAATATTCTGTCTGATCTCTGTTGTTTTTATTTTTAACTCTTCCCCAACTTTAAATTTTATACAGCAAAGTTGGAAGACATTTACAGTGACCCCCTGTGTACCTACCACCTAGGTCCTACCTTTGTGCATGATTATAGTTCAAAAATATCATGTTTAGTAGAGACAGGGTTTCACCATGTTTGCCAGGCTGGTCTTGAACTCCTGACCTCAGGTGATCAGCCCACCTCAAGCTCCCAAAGTGCTAGGATTACAGGTGTGAACTACCGTGCCCAGTCTATTACGCTTCTCTTTTATGGTCACTGCGTGTTTTGCCTCCATCCAAAATCTTGTGCCTACCATTAGTTCACAAGGAGATTCTGTTTTCTTCTCAAAGCTTTATGATTTAGCTCGAATGTTTAAGTCTATCATCCATCTTAAATTATCTTTGTGTATGGTATGAGGTAGGAGGGGAGGCTTACTTTTTTCCACATGAACATTCTGTTATTCGGTGCCATTTGCTGAAAAACTTTTTTTTCTCTATTATACAAGTCCTCCCGTATCCGTGACAGAGATGTTCCCAGACCACCAGCAGATACCTGAAACCACAGAGAGCTCCAAACCCTACATACACTGTTCTTTTGGGCAGGCCGAGCATGGTGACTTATGCCTGTAATCCTAGCACTTTGAAAGGCTGAGGTGGGTGGGTCACCTGAGGTCAGGAGTTTGAGACCAGCCTGGCCAACATGGTGAAACCCCGTCTCTACTAAAAATACAAAAATTAGCCAGGCATGGTGGTGGGCATCTGTGATCCCAGCTACTCGGGAGGCTGCGACAGGAAAATTGCTTGAATCCAGGCAGTGGAGATTGCAGTGAGCTGAGATGGCACCATTGCACTACAGCCTGGGTGTCAAAGCAACACTCTATGAAAGAAAGAAAGAAAAAAAAAAAGACAGAAAGAAAGAAAGAGGACACGGCAGCCCTCACTCCTTCTCCTCCAGCCCCCCGGGGTGCTGCTGTTGGCGTCTTCCTGCTGCACCACTTCCACAGCCACCTGGGCCTGGCAGTTTGTCACCACTAAAAGCCTCATATCCTGACTCCCCCTGCACTATTAATCTCTGAGAAAGAAAGAAAGAAAAAAGAAAGAAAGAAAGAGAGGAAGGAAGGAAGGAAGGAAAGAAAGAAATAGGACAATTAGACAACAGACTGAAATCAAAGTCGTGGGCATGCTGTTTCTCTCGCTAAATATCTTACTGTACTGCACTCAGCCTTCTTCTTGTGATGACATGGGATGATAAAAGGCCTACGTGATGTGATTCCGTGACTGTCGATCTGATCACTGAGACAGCCACTGAGTGACTAGCTGTGGGTGGCACTAGTGGTATGCACATGGGTATGCAGGACAACGGGATGACGCCCAGCCTTGGTGGGACAGAGCGGTTCACGCGAGATTTCATCGCACTACGCGGAACTCCCAGCAAGTACCACTTACGGATGGTTTGTTTCTGAAACTTTCTATTTAGTATTTTTGGACCGAGATAGACCACAGGTAATGGACAACGTGAAAAATGAAACTGTGGGTGAGGGGGCGCAACTGTGCTGTTTCGTCACCTTTTTCAAAAATCGAATGAATGCATACGTGAGTCCATTTCTAGGCTCCCCCTCTTCTTTTTAAAAAGTATGTTTTCCTGGCTCGCGGCGGTGGCTCACGCCTGTAATCCCAGCACTTTGGGAGGCTCAGGCGGGTGGATCACCTGAGGTCAGGAGTTCGAGACCAGCCTGACCGACATGGAGAAACCCCGTCTTTACTAAAAATACAAAATTAGTCTGGCGTGGTGGCACAGGCCTATAATCCCAGCTACTCGGGAGACTGAAGCAGGAGAATCGCTTGAACCCAGGAGGCAGAGGTTGCATTGAGCCGAGATTGCACCATTGTGCTCCAACCAGAGCAACAAGAGTGAAACTGCATCCCCTACCCTCCAAAAAAGAATATCTTCCTTTGTTTTTCCTTCTCCATTCCCATGTCCTGTCCTCAAACATAAGACACATTGTTTGTGTTAAAACTGTTATGTGTTAAAACCGTAATGTGTTAAAAGTGTTCTTTTGTAATGTCCTTGGAAAAGATGAATTTTTATTCTGTGTGTCTTTATACCAATGGGGTTACACTATACATCTTATAGTGTTAACTGTTGACCTAAGAAAATAAGTTATATATGATATCTATATGTCTTTATCTATATCTAGCCATCAATTGATTCATCTACTGATCAATTGATCTATCTCTTTTAATAAGCCATTAACATTGCCATGAGCTTACACTTTTAAAACATTTTTCGAATTTTTTTTGAGACAGAGTCTTGCCTGATCACCCAGGCTGGAGTGCAGTGGCATGATCTCAGCTCATTGCAACCCCTGTCTCCTTCAAGCGATTCTCCTGTCTCAGCCTCCCAAGTAGCTGGGATTACAGGCACACACCATGATGCCCAGCTAATTTTTGTATTTTTGGTAGAGATGGAGGTTTCACCATGTTGGCCAGGCTGGTCTGTAACTTTTGGCCTCAAGTGATCTGCCCGCCTCATCCTCCCAAAGTTCCGAGATTACAGGTGTGAGCCACTGCACTGACCTCAGCTAACACTCTATGTCAGGGTAACACTATGTTTTGGGTATCATGTCTCACTTCTCTATTCTCTCAGTGGTGGACATCTGCTCACCTCCAACTTTCTACTACCAAAATAATGCTGCAGTAAGATGGCCGTAAATCTCCTGTTGACTTGAGTGAGAATTCCTTTGAGGTGGAAAACCAGGGGCAGAGATCCTGGGTGTAGAAGACAGCATTTTCTACAAATGATGACCTTATCTGTCCCATCCTCACATGCTTTCTACGATATGAGCTTGACCCTCTTCATTGAGAGGTAAAGTTACCATTCACTGTTCTTGATCCTGGATTGGAACCACCAGAATATATAGTGGAAATAGTGCTACACAATGCCAAGGCTAGGTCATTGTATCTATGAGTGTGTGCATATGTGTTTGTGTGTGAAAAGAGTGTTACATATTGAAGAAATATTTCTGAGAATCAATAGATGTACATGTTTCACTTGAATTTCCTGGATTATACCCCAGGGCCCTTTCTACCCACACAATGAGAAAGGTGTGGTTTCTGTTCTGGGGACTGGGCGGTGGTGACAGAAGGCAGATGGTAGGGACTGGTGTCACGGAAGTGGTCAGATGGGGGTGCACTCTTCTTCCTTGGGTTTTTAAGCCTTCCTGCTCTCTGGAGACATCCAGATTGGGCTGGTGGAAGGGGAAGGGACCAGGAGGACAGGACAAACAGAGCTGAGAACAGAAGTGCCTACGTGTGGGGAGCCAACCTGGAGAGCCTGGCCTTCTTGGCCTCTTCCTCCCCTCCCAAGGGCACCAGCCCCTAGCAGCAGCCCACGATGGACACTCGCAGGCATGTCGGGGCTGTGTGTGTCGGGGGTGGGGTCTCTGCTGCTGGGCTCATGGGTTGGGCAGGACTGACGTTGCTGCGCAGGAAAGGGCAGGGATGAGAAGCAGGGGCCGCCCGGGTCCAGCCGGATGCAGGCTCTGATGGACACGGCAGCCCTCGCTCCTTCTCCTCCAGCCCCCCGGGGTGCTGCTGTTGGCGTCTTCCTGCTGCACCACTTCCACAGCCACCTGGGCCTGGCAGTTTGTCACCACTAAAAGCCTCATATCCTGGCTCCCCCTGCACTATTAATCTCTGAAAAACGCGTTGTCAAACCTAATGAAAAAGGGGAAGCCACCAAGGAGAAGGTGTCCACACCTCGGGCTGACAGTTGTCAGGCAGGCGGGCAGCAGCGTCCTGCTGGGGACAGCACTGGAGGAACAGAAACAGTGGGAAGTGCCTGGGGAGGTGGGCAAGGGGACTCGGGACCCCGTGCATGGGGTGAGCTTGTGCCTGCCAACAGCAGGGGAGGGAGGACCAAGGACAGGAGGCCTGGGGCCTGGAGGAGACACTGCCAGGGACACGGGGCAGCACTCCCAAAGAGAAATGCTTACCTGACCAGGGCTTCTCACTGTGGCTGAAAATCCCAGAAAAGGAAGCCCCCGGCAGCTGCCAGCTGCATCTCCAGCCCTGTCCGTTCCTCTGAGACCAAGCCCAGCGGGGAGGACTGAGCTCCAATCAGAGACCATCAACGGAAGGGCCTCAAGCCTCACCTGGCCCATTAAAGGGTTTCACTTGGTCTGTTGAATGTTGGAATTGTTTTCAATGTTATACAATTTTTAATAGAGATAGCGTGTGTAAAGAGTGAGATTTGCAATTTCTCTTGAAAAATAAAAAAAAAAAAAACTGACTATTTTGGAGTTGGGGTTGTGACGAGCTGCAGCCCCAGGGTCGTGGCTGGTGGGTATAGGCTTGCCGGCTGCCCTGGCCACAGCACTCCTGGCAGCTGGGCACATCCCTTGCCGCTCACTGGGGCAGCCGTGGAAGTCTTGGTTACTCACAGACGCCAAGAATCTTCAGTGTCCTGCAGCTGCGTGTGCATTTCTCTTTCTGCTCACCCTCAGCCATGTGTTGGTGCTGTGGGGCAAGCTGGGGTTTTGCTAGCATGAAAATCAAAGGCAGTGTCTTCCAGCCGTCCCATCGCAGCCCCTCTCCTGTCCTCTGCTCATTCCGGGGCTGATTCTCTCTCTTCTTCAGCCAGCATTACAGTCCACAGGCCTCCCTCCAATGGCTCTCATGAGCCCAGAGATCACAAGGTAATCTCCCGCTGGACCCACCACACCTTTGTAGATTGCCCAGGCTGGAGACGGAGAATCTGGAGCTCTTTCAACAGGCAGTGCATTTCTGTTGGCAAGTAGAGTCCTGAGCATCTCCTGCCATTGTGTGCCGAGATGGGGGAATGAGGGGAAAGACAGCACTTGTCACATCACATGCCCAAGGCTGCCAGAAAGTGGCCAAGCCCAGAGAGGTAACATGTGTGTGACAGAGGAGTGTGGAGCAGTCTGGAGTCAATCAGGAGGGCTTCCTAGAGGAGGAAGAGCTTAAGCTGGACTGGTGAGTGAGTGGTCCAGAGTGAAGAGCTTGCTTGTTGGAGCAGGCTAGGCTTGAGTTCTAGGATTTGATCTTCCAGGTATAGCTACATGCTATTGTGTGTGGCATTTAGGATCTCTAGACCTCCCGCTCGGCATCTGAAATGAGAATGATTCTAATGTCCACACCCTTTCCAGTCCCACCTACTGCAAGGCTCAGCCGCTGTCCTTCCGGAGTGGTTTGGTCATGTTTGCTGGAATGAGTCCCTCCTGGGCTTCCTCAGGGCTAGTCCTCTCTGCTCTGTGTACCAGGACTCAGGATAAGCCACATGGGAGATCAAGAATCACTTCTCATTTCGCTGAAGATGGGGGAGGCATTGTATGGATTACGGTGGGAGCCACGGTTGGTGCCAGTAGGTGAGATGGAGAACAAACCCATGAGGTGTTCGCAGCAAGCTGAAAAGTGAAATACTTGGCTGAAGTAGTTTTATAACATTCCTCCTACCTCTCTACGCCCTGAAAGCCCTTTCCTACATTTGGGAGGGATGGCTATGATGACTGGGGAAAAAGAACTAGAGAGAGTTCTACCAGTTGTCTGTCAGGCAAGATCCTATTGAGGGAAGCTGGGCAGAAAGTAAGCTGAGGGTCACAGTGGTCCCCAACCTGAATGAGAATCAGCAAAGCTGCATTACAATTTCAAAAGTATATGTGTGGCATAAAATAACTGTTGGCCTCATGGTTAACCTGGAGTCTTTCTTGGCCTCTGGGAAGGATGGTGTCTTCTTATGCCCTCTCCTTCAACTCTCAGGAGGAGAAACTACACTTTTGAGTGGAGGGAAGGGCATCTCTTAGTCCATAGGGCAAGTGGGAGGCTTTCTCTCTGTGAGGTCTCTTGGATCTTCCAGAAGGTTGGAAGGGGCCCTTTATCCTTGCAGGAGTAAGGGTGAGACCAAGGGAAAAGACACCGTCAGTGCCTGGGTAGATTTTGGGACAGCACTCACCGCAGATCACCCTCTGGAGGTCCGGGGCACCCACCACAGATCACCCTCTGGAGGTCCCGGGCACCCACCACAGATCACCCTCTGGAGGTCCCGGGCACCCACCACAGATCACCCTCTGGAGGTCCCGGACACCCACCGCAGATCACTCTCTGGAGGTCCGGAAAGTTCTTGAACACAGGCACATGGATTTTCACATCCTGAGACGAACTCACTGGTGTCATTTCCCCAGCTTCTCCGAGCCTGCTCTTTCCAGGGATGCAGAGGAATTTTCCACCTCAGTGACCTTCTCCACCTATATTTCATGATTCCTTTGCCACCATCTCCTTGGAGCTTTGAGCTGAGGCCACATCGCCACCCCCAGCGTCTCACTGTGCCTCCACCCCAAGCTCTTTGCACCTGCCAGGTGAGACAGGGCTGGTCAGAAGATGCTCTGATGAGATAAATCACCGTGTCCTCATCGCCCAAGGACTCTCAGAGCTCCTGTTCTGTGAGATTTCTTCTAGAAAGTGAATTTCCCCCAAGGCCCCAGGAGCAAGGGCACCCTGCCCCTTGGGGACCTCACTGGCCCCTCTTAAGGTGATTCCTACAAGGTGACTTTTTTGTTTGATGCTGGTCCACACTGGAGGGCCAGGCTCCACCTTATCAGTATTTGTGCCCCGAGGGTGCCAGTTCAGAACTGGCAAAGGGGCATTCAATGACCCTTTTGCAAAGAAGATGTGTGAGTTGCCGAGATTCCCTTAGACCTATGCTACACGCCTGTTCAGAGAATGAGCACCTGCAGGATATAATAGGTAGGAGAAGTTGAGACTGTGACCCGCAGAGGGCTCATCAGCACTTTGGCAACCTTGGGTCTCTACATATGGCTCAGCCAGGCTGTGATTCACCTACTCACGTGTCTCAGTCACTCTACTAGGGCTGGGTGGCAGAGGGAGAAAAGGTGGGAGGGGAGGGAGAGAAGGAGGGGAGAAGGAAAGGGGGAAAGGAGGAAGGGGGAAATAAAAGACTGATTTTGCATAATAGAGATGGAGAGCACTGCGGTGGAGGGTGGGTATGAAATTCATACTTTTAAAAACACACAAAAAACGAAAGTAATAGGTGTGCAGGCACGTTTGCTGTTATGTTCATCACTGCCCCTCTAATGTCGACAGCCAGCCTTAAGGTCCAGATGCCTCACCTGGGGTAGCCTGCAGGAATCCGTCCTCTGCTGCAATCCCTACGGAAGCCTGGGGACGGTGCACTGGTGAAAGCCATCCCGGGTGTCTTACTTTTAGCAGCAGAAGAATGTGGAAACCTCTCGTCAACCCTGGGATTCAAACCATGTAACCCAGGTCTCCAATTCTCTCTTGCTCTTGTCTTCACCTATGCGGACTCTAGAGTTACAAATCCCTCCTGGACAGCGGAGGTGGAGTGTGGCCAGTTGCCATTTTTACAGGTCTTCCTTGCTGTTGTCCTCAGCTGGTCAGGTGACCCTCAGATGCATGTGGCTGACTGCGTGTGACCTGTGAGGACCAGGGCACCTTGGTGGTTTCCTCAGTAACCTGAGCACGCTGGGAAGGCATGGTTTTCACGTGGGCCAGGTAGGGGACAGCCACTTCAACTCACCAGGTAAATGGCAGTGGGACAGGGCACTAGTCTGACCACATTCAGGAAAACCTCACAGAGCACAGAATAAGAGTGATACATGCACTGTCTCCATATAACACAAGAGACTGCATCACCCCATCTGCTGCGACACAGACGGTCGGATCTGCAGTCAATTCAGAAGACATCAACTCATCAGTCTGTCATTTACCATCACTTTTTCTTTTTCTTTTTCTTTCTTTCTTTCGTTTTTTTTTTTTTTGAGACAGACTCTCACTTTGTTGCCCAGGCTGGAGTACAGTGACACAATCTTGGCTCACTGCATCCTCCGCCTCCTGGGTTCAAGTGATTCTCCTGCTTCAGCCTCCCAAGTAACTGGGACTACAAGTGCATGCCACCATGCCTAGCTAATTTTTGTATTTTTAGTAGAGACAGGGTTTCACCATGTTGGCCAGGCTAGTCTCGAACTCCTGACCTCAGGTGGTCCGCCCACCTCAGTCTCCCAAAGTGCTGGGATCACAGGCATAAGCCACTGCACTGGGCTCATTTACCATCATGTAAACAACTCAAACTTGTGAGCCTTCTTCTAACTCTAGCTCTTTTCAAGAGCAAAGGCCACCGGGTGTATATCAGATCTCACTGTCCATCTAGGGCCGTGTCTCCCACACCTCGGCATGCCTCAGCATCACCTGGAGGGCTGCGCCCCAGCCACCAGGGCTCCTGACTGAGGAGGTCTGGGGTGAGGCCTGAGAATCTGCATTTTTAACAAGGTCCTAGTTAATGCTGCTGGTCTGGGGACAGCACTCACCAGAGTCAGGGAACTGTGGTCCACTGGAAGAGTGTGAATTCTGGGCCAGGTCAGATTTCCCCAAGATGTTACTTCTCCTCCTGCTTTCCTTCCCTCCCGAGAGTCAGGCTGGGAGGATGGAGGGCAGCTGGGACAGAGGTGTTTGGAGGTAATGCGTGGCGTATGTTCTCCCTGTTCTCCTGCCCTGCTCTCCTTCACTCCCTTCTCTGGCTGTAGGGCTCGCTCCTCTGCTGTGGGCTTTCCTCTGTTCCTCAGTCACCCGCTGAACGAGGGTGCCCTTTCAGGTGATGACACAGACACTCCACAGACATCTGCTGGCTGTCTGGTCTCCAGATGCCCTGTGGGGGTGTGATTGGAAGAGTCTGGGGCGATTCCAAGGGAGTGAGCCGAGACAATCGTCCCAGTTGGTTGGAGGAGGGCAAAGAGGTAAGACTAAGAGGAGAAGCTCTGTAGGATGAGCACGCAGGAGCATGCCAGGGGCAGGGTGGGCACAGGAGAGTGAGCATGAGTGGGGGACAGGGGCATGTGCTATCCTCCCAGGCAGCCAGAGCCCAAAGCCATGCACAAAGGGAAAATCACCAAGAGCCAAAATTACCACTGAATAATCAGTCTCCCAGGATCTGCAAGTCAATATTTTTGTTGTTGATGTTGACACAGGGTCTTTCTCTGTCACCCAAGCGGCAGTGCAGTGGTACCATCAGAGCTCAGTGCAACCTTCACCCTCCAGGCTCAAGCGATCCACCCATCTCAGCCTCCTGAGTAGTTGGGACTACAGCCGCACACCACCACGCTTGGCTATTTTTTTTTTTTTTTTTTTTTTTTGTAAAATAAGGTCTCACTTCGTTGCTCAGACTGTCTTAAACCCTTGGGCTCAAGTGATCCCCCCACCTAGAACTCCCAAAGTGCTGGGATTGCAGGTGTGAGCCTGCGCACCCGGCCCCAAGCTGAGACTGAGGAAGGTTTCCAATGACACCTCCACCTCAGGCCCCCCCTGAGACAAAGATTCTGTCTATCCCGGTGGACCGGGGGGCAGAATCTGCTCCTTAATTGTAATTGTAAGCTTTTGTTTTTTATTTTTAAACTTATTTTCTTTCATGTGAGTTACATGGATGGTTGAATCCTCATGATTTCTTCTTGCACAGGATACAATATCCCCAAATCCACCTTTGGAGCAGTGATCATACAGTTTATTGTGCAAATCAGGCATTTTTTTTTTCTTTTAACAGAGTTAAGATCACAAAATTTTGTATCTTGCTTTTTTCACATTATAGGCTATAAATACTTCCTGTTTGACTGAAGTATCTACTTAATCAAAGGCTGATGCCTGTGTGGTATTCCGTTTTATGAGTGTCTCATGATTTATTTCATCATGTCCGCGTTGTGGAACATTCCGTCTTTTATTCTTCTGCTTGTCATTGCCGTTTTTATATAAGAAGGACATCTTGGTGCGTACATCTGTGTGGTCATTACGGATGGTTTCCTTTAAAGAGATTCCTGGAAAAGCATCCCTAGGTGAATAAAATGACTGTCTTTTAATCCCACATAGGGTCATGGTAGCTCCTTCCTCAACTTCCTAAAGGAGAAAAAAATCAAGAAGTTGTGAGACGGGGTTCCGTCGATGTCTTATGCCAGAGACCTCTAGCAAGAACACAGCCACGCCCCCCAGGGAGAGCTGGAAGGCCCTGCTTCCTTTCCATCCACACAGTCTTCTAGAACCCTAGGAACTAGTTAGAAAATGCTGATGTAATTGGCATTCAGGCTTCCAAAACAAAAATCAAAAGACTGGCCAGAAAGAAAAAACCACATCTGTGTCTTCAGACACCAAGGCAGCCTTCAAGTCTTCTGAGCACAGATGCTGAGAGGTCAGAGAATGGGAAACCCAGGGTCCCCCCACATGCCAGTGCTGGTGCCCAGCCTTGGAAGACATGGGTCTCCTGCCAGCTTCCCTCCCGACCTGTCCCAGAGTCAGAAGGTGAACATCCTTAAGCCTAATGGGGTGAATGCTGACTACACCAGGAGCTCGTTTGTAACATAAGGCGCCTACTACAATCCCACTCCTCATGCAAAATTGCCAATTTATGGCAATATTCCTTGTTTAGAAAACAAGGCTATCCAAACGCTATAATTACAACGTGCACCAGAAGCCGAGAGCTCCCTACATTAACGCGCAGGCCCCAGATACATTCGTCAAATAGAGTTTTTTTTTTCTCTCTCTCTCTCTTTGCCTTCTTCTCTGGGTACTTTTAAGTTCAGGGACAGAGAACATGTCTTCATTAGAAACATTAACATTCACAGGCTGTAGTAAATTTTGACAGTGAAAAGGTCTCTGTAACCTTTAGTTGTGCAGAAATTTACTTCCCAAGAAAATTACATCTGGCACTGTCTTAATTAATGCTAGCTTTCTTTTCTGAAAATTGTGGGCTTGTCAGTAAAAAAGGCAGGAAAACCTGAATTTAAAAGGCTGGACACAAAAGACGCCGAGAAATAAAGCTCTGTGAGATTTCATAATATTGCTCTGTTTTTGTTCTACAGTAAGAAGATGAAAAGATCTCATTTGATTTTGCCAAATGCGGCAACATACATGTAATGTAGAATTGATTTGCATTTTCTCTCTTTTGTCTCTGAGTTTTATCATGTAAAGTGTGTTTGGGAAGGTATTCTATTTTAAAAGCAATAGGTCAAATAAAATCCATACCTACGAGGAAAAGAAAATAATGTATGACTTCATTTTTTCAGCCTTTCTCTAACTGCTAGCATTAATCGAAGCTAACAGGAAGAACGTGGATGTTTTCACATGTGAATTTTGATTATCTGACATTCTCTCTCCCTGCTTCGAATGGGTTCTAAGTATGATGGGAGAGCTTGGCTTTGCATCCGGATATTTCTATTTTGACAATAAGATGCTTTGGCTTTCTTTGGGGTTTAAAAGTTTACCCTAGGTTTATTTCTTTTTTTTCTTCTCTATTCAGCTTTGCATTTTGATGCTCTAGCATTACTTTTCTCCAGTTTGAGAAAGACGCCTCAAATACGAGGTCCTAAGCCCTTCTTTCCAACACGTGCTTTGTGTCACGTGACATGAAACATGCTTTTGTTAAAAAGAATTTTACTTCAACTTCCAGGATACATGTGCAGAAGGGGCAGGTTTGTTACACAGGTATACATGTGCCATGGTGGTTTGCTGCACCTATCAACCCATCATCTAGGTTTTAAGCCCCACATGCATTAGGTATTTGTCCTAATGCTCTCCCTCCTCCTGCCTCCCAACCTCTGACAAGCTCCAGTGTGTGATGGTCCCCTCCCTGTGTCCATGTGTTCTCATTATTCAACTTCCACTTATGAGTGAGAACATGCGGTGTTTGGTTTTCTGTTCCTGTGTTAGTTTGCTGAGGATGATGGTTTCCAGCTTCATCCATGTCCCTAGGAAGGACATGATTTCATTCCTTTTTATGGCTGCATAGTATTCCATGGTGTATATGCACCAATTTTCTTTATCCAATCTATCATGGATGGGCATTTGGGTTGGTTCCACGTGTTTGCTATTGTAAAAAGCTCTGCAGTAAACATATGTGTGCATGTGTCTTTATAATAGAATGATTTATATTCCATCGAGTATATACACAGTAACATGCTTTTAAAAATGTCTTTGTTTCCCTGTGTGTCCAGGAAACTAAAGAACTAGAAGGCATGTGGTCTTTGAGAAGCTCTATAGCCATCAAGACCACACTGGGGCTGGGCACGGTGGCTCACGCCTGCAATCCCAGCACTTCGGGAGGCCGAGGTGGGTGGATCACCTGAGGTCAAGAGTTGGAGAGCAGCCTGGGAAACATGGTGAAACCCCGTCTCCACCAAAACCACAAAAATTAGCTGGGCTTGGTGGCGGATGCCTGTAATCCCCATTACTCCAGAGACTGAGGCAGGAGAATCTCTTGAATCCAGGAGGTGGAGGTTGCAGTGAGCTGAGATTGCGCCATTGCATTCCAGCCTGGGAGACACTGTGAGACTTGAAAAGACCATCCTGGATTCTGATGATGGGAGAGAGAAAGGGTGACTTGTCCAAAGTCACACTGCAGAGCTGGACTCAGCTCCCAGCCTCCTGGGTCCTGTCCTCACCACTCCACAATGCCCTCTACAACGGCACACAGAAAGGAGGACTCTCACCTGTCCAACCTGCGTTGTGAGGCCTAAAAGAACAGCGGTGGGATCATTGATCTTGATTTAGGGCCAGTACCTACAAAAATGTGGGGCAGTCCTGCCATGGAAACTTGAGGGGATTTTAACGGTATCCAGCCAGCATGATGTCCAGCCAGGGCCTGTCTGGGCACTTTCAGTCCTCCCGAGGTCAGGGACGAAGGCCGTCTTTGGCTCGAGTATATCTTGACTGTCTCTGTGACATTGGCTGGCCGCCCCTTTTAATAGAAAGAGAAGGACTCAGGCTTCATCAAGCCTTCATATTGAGCTGAAATTTAATTACATGGTTTGTTTCCATTTTAAGTTCTTTTTAATGGTTATTTTATATTTATGGTAAGTGCTATTAGTTTTCTATTCGGAGTAATAATATCAAGCATCTTTTAAAAATTAAATCCATTTAAGTAAAAAAGAATGAATGTAAATTAAATAAAAATATTAAGTGAAATAGAGCACCAGCGGTTCTCCGGGTGTGGTCAAGAATGATGAGGGTGGTAGAAGAAGGCCTGATTTCAAGTTGGGCAGAAGTTGCTTTAGAGGGCAGTGAGGAGCAGGTGGAGGGGAGGCTGTGTTCTAGACCCCAGGTGGGGCATGTTTTCCTCAACGTTCCAGGAGCTTTTTACATGAAGGTACCCATTATACATAATTTACGTGTGCTGATCAAATGATGAGTGGGTGCCTCTCGCTCATTTAATAACTCACAGTGGAGCCTGTTGGAGAGACACCCGTTGTCTCCGTGCTTAACAGACTCTCCCGCTGCTCCATGACAGCTGGATAGAAGGCAATATTTTAAGATAAAAAAGATTATTAAAATAGTGCATTTGCTGTGTTCACACTTCCGTGTGCTATTCCTTTATCTGAGTTGTTGTCGAGTGCCATGTAATTTAATAAATTATAACATATTTATAAATAACACCTCGGGTTAATGTCCTCATGCATTTTTCACAACTTAGCATTGTACACAGAACACATGGGCACATGGGGGAGAAGGGGTCTAAAATGCAAAGAGAAAGGAGGGTGCTCACAGCGCCAGGTGGGGGTGAGCTGCCCCCCAAAAGACAGCAGCTTGTTCAGGGTCACCCATGTGCAGTGGGGCGCTGTGGGGGCCTAAGGGCTATTGGGGGCTGGGAGATAGCCTTAGGGGCTGTGGAAGAGCCTTGGAGGCTGTGGAAACATGGGGTCTGGGGTGAGTCTATGGGAAGTCCATGGGGATCAGTGGGGGTCCTTGGTGTTCAGTGTGGGTCCATATGGGGAATGGTAGGAGGGATCAGAGTCCAGTTCTAGACTCTGTCTGAACCTCCTGCAAGCCTATCACCTCCTCTCTCCCTCTCCCATCCAGGACCTCAGTTTTCCCACAAGGAGCTTAGGCCAGAGGCTCCTGTCACTATTCTAGGGTTCTAGTTTCCCATAAGAGACAAACCATTAGCAGGTGACTGTATTATGTTTAGATGTCTCAGGCTTTTTAGGGGCTGTAGGAGTGTGTGGGGGCAGTGGGAGTTTGTTGAGGGCTATTGGGGCCCATGGCTTTGGGAAGAGGCTCAGAGCGGACAGTGTCCAAGTTGCCTGCAGTGGAACTGACCATCTGCCTCTTCATATCCTACCTGCCTGGCTTGTAACTGCTCAGGAAATGAAACAGTGTCCATTTGAAAAATTAGAGAGACTTGACTCCAAGTGTCCTGGGAGTGAAGACAAAAGAGAAACTTGAGACCACCACTCCCCACACTCTAGTATGTGTGCAGAGCACCCGGCATTCTTGTGGAAACGTGGCTTATGATTCGGGAAGCCTGGGCAGGTGTGTGAGGGCCTGCCTTAGCAGTGAGTACCCAGGAACCACTCTTTGAGAAGTAACTTTGGACAGTCTAGTGCTCAGAGCCTGCAAAAGGAAGCCAGCAAAAAGCCACAGGCAGAGATGAGCTTTGCACTGGAGATAAAGCAGCTCCAAGCCACGCCCCGGACCATCAGGCACCCAGACCCAGAGGGCTGATTTTCACACAAGTTTGGGGTTCAGAGGGTGCGAAACCAAATGGAAAGATGCCATCCAGGAGAGATCAGAGTCCAGTCTAGACTCTGCCTGAACGTCCTGTAAGCCTTTCGCCCCATCTCTCCACCTCCCACCCAGAGCCTCGGTGTTCCCACCAGGAGCTTAGGCCAGAGGCTCCTGTCACCATTCTAGGGTTCTAGTTTCCCATAAGAGACAGAACCATTAGCAGGTGACTGTATTATGTTTAGATGTCTGAGACTTGGTGTGAATTGGGGAACTCATGTCCCAAAATACCTTCCTCACCTCCAGCCAAGTTGCCTGAAATGCTATCATTAGCGCATGATTCCTTTGAGGACAAAGAAGCTTATTTACAAAGTATAACCGCACACAGGGAGGCGGCAGACCCAGGCTTCTCTGAGCAGACTGTCTTCCCTCGCAGGCAGGCAGGGGATGAGTGAGGCTGCCTGGGGAGAGAGGACTGGCTTCAGAGGCACACGCTGCCTTCTCCCCCAGGCTGTCACCAAGAGCAGAGCACACAGGCAGCCTCAGGTGAGCTCTGCCCTACAAAAATAAAGGTGTCCAGCTCCTTCACAGCCCAGAGACAGTGTTGCTTCCCTAGGCAAACCCCAATCTGAGAGATGCCAAGCCTTGGGAAGGTGGTCTCAGCTGCAGCATCCGGGAGTCCCAGAGACTGTGGGCATGCATTTTCCAAGAAGTGTCCTCTTGTCCCTAGGCAGAGGTTGTTCTTTCTCTGTGGCTGTGCAAAGAGTGCTGTCACTGTGCTTCCTAACCACTCCAGACCCTCTCCAGCCACCAGATGCAGAGAGGGTGCTGGGAATAGTAGACACCCACTTTGGACTCATGGGAGCCCTTGACTAGGTCCCTGGACTAGGAGAGCTCCCTCCCTTCCTGGGCATCCCCAGAGGGCTGTTGAGTTGATGTTTAACATGGAGCAGAGAGCTCCAGAGATGCTCCCAGGAATTAGGGAAGCCAGAGCCTGGAAAGCTCCCTCTAGAACCTATGGACCAAAGGTGTTTCTTTTTTCTATTTTATTTTACTTATTTTATTTTTGACTTTAAGTTAAGGTGGACACGTGCAGGTTTGCTACATAGGTGAACTTGTGTTACGGGGGTTTGTTGTACAGATTATTTTGTCACCCAGATATTAAGCTTACTACCCATCAGTTGCTCTTCGTGATCCTCTCCCTCCTCCTGCACCCTACCCTTCAGTAAGCCCAGCGTGTGTTGTTCCGCTCTATGTGTCCCTGTGTTCTCATCATTTAGCTCTCACTTGTAAGTGAGAACACGCGGTGTTTGGTTTTCTGTTCCTGTGTTACTTTGCTAAGGATAATGGCCTCTAGCTCCATCCGTGTCCCTGCAAAGGACACGATCTCATTCCTTTTAGGACTGTATTGTATTCCTTGGTGTATACGCAGATTGGCTTTAGCCAGTCTACCACAGATGGACATTTAGGTTGATTCCATGTTGTTGCTATTGGACCAAAGGTTTCTAAGTGGAAACCTGGGACTTCAAAGGGCTGGTGGATGAACTAGAAGGGGGATTGTGAGCCCACAACAGTGACATGAAACATGTGCACCCATGCATTTCCATCTTCATGACAGTCTCAAAAAGGCTTTTGATGCTAAGATATCAACAATAAATAAAACAGGAGAAAACTCCCTTCATTTGCAGACTTGCCTAGGGTTCATGGAGCAAGGCCCTTTGGAATATTTTTCTCCAAACCAGCTTCACTCCCAAGCCTCTTTTCTGACACGTACTGTTGTCTCAGAAGAGAAAAAGCAAATCAGTTTCTTCCTGGGAAACTCAGGCCTCCTGAGTGAGAAATCAAATCCTTAGGCAGTGAGCTAGCTCTGGCATTCCAGCTGCCGGGCCCTGTCCAAAGCCTGGTGAAGAGGGGACCTGGGACTCGTTCCCACAGGCAGGGTCTGGTCCAGCTTTCCAGGTGGCCAGCCTGGCCTCGAAATACCTTCCTCCACCACTGCTGCATCTATCCCGTGGTTCAACTATTTCCTCGTGTCACCGGTCCTGGGCAGCCCTCCGCCCCACACACACCGTGCCAGCATGGTCTGGATGCTTACATACGCTGTGCACATCACTTGCGCCCTGTGCCGAGCTATGCAGCGGCTCGGAGGGGAACAATATATTACCACGTTCTTTTCCTAACAATTGGTAACATGTGACACTTGTATTTGCCCCAAGATAATGTACAAATATGTTTTACAGGGTTTCCTAATGATAATCATGATATTTCATTCTTCTTGCCCTTCTAATAACGATAACAGTCTAGCATTATTTTTTTTTTAACTGTTCTCAGCGAGTGTGACATTCAGTTCAGAGAATCGAATGTCAGCAAGAAATCCATATGCACTCCCTGAAGCTGGGAGAAGCCC
Organism: Aotus nancymaae; assembly: GCF_030222135.1. NCBI lineage: Eukaryota > Metazoa > Chordata > Mammalia > Primates > Aotidae > Aotus > Aotus nancymaae. The sequence continues at coordinate 20,755,361 of NW_026988441.1, read as the reverse complement.
CTTCCGTTTATTTTTAGGTTGCAGGAGAATGAAGTGATCTCACCTTATTCTTTTTTTTTTTTTTTCCTTCTTAGAAAGGTGTTTGGCATTCAGCTCTGCTCTGACGTTTATGAAGTCTGGTCTGAGGTGTAGGCATTCTACGTCTTTTTGCAAGCTGTCCTAATGAGAGGATGGGGGCTTGAATGACATTGGGTGGGGGCCGTGGAGGGAGAGAATTCCTACCTTAGAAGAAAGGTTTCTTTCAAAGCAGGCTTTATATGTTGAATGAGGAATGGCTTCCGCCCCTCAGCAAAAGACTCAATTAATTAGTAGGTAATGCAGCCACTTGAAGGTTCCTTGTAGACACTAGGTAGAAACACCTATTTCTTTCCCCAGCTACTTCACTGTTCTTCAGGGCGCAATTGACACGTCAATGTGTTTTTCCATCCTTGTCTTCCACCATTCGGAGCCTTGTCTTCAGGGTTAAATACCCAACAAATCGTATGCATATATATATGCTATATATAGATACACACACACACACACATATATATATACACTATAATTAACCAATAGTAGTTCCAGGCACTCTGAATACTACTTTTGAGCTGTCCACCAGAAACCATGCATAAGAAATGAAGATTGGCTGGGCGCAGTGACTCACGCCTGTAATCCCAGCACTTTGGGAGGCTGAGGCGGGCAGATCACAAGGTCAGGAGATCGAGACCATCCTGCCTAACACGGCGAAACCCCATCTCTACTAGAAATTAAAAAAAAAAAAATAGTCAGGCCTGGTGGCATGTGCCTGTAGTCTCAGCTACTCTGGAGGCTGAGGCAGGAGAATTGCTTGAACCCGGGAGGCGGAGGTTGCAGTGAGCTGAGATGATGTCACTGCGCTCCAGCCTGGGTGACACAGCGGGACTTCGTCTCAAAAAGAAAAAAAAAAAGAAAAGAAGATTGATCAAAACCTAGAAACAGAAAATATAGAAAAACACCCAGCAATGATAAAATTAATATGATGGAGGCTTAAGTTAGGACAGGATTTGTTGCTTCTCTTCTCTGATTTCTTAGTTTTAAACTGATGCATTATTGTTCAAATTATCTAAACTATTTTAACTTATTGATTTTTCCCCTCTTTTTATTTGTTCTTTTTTTTTTTTGGAGTGGCCAAACTTGACCAAAAGTGTCCTATTTTTAGTCAAGAAGTGGTGAGATTCTAGCATACGCTAAGCCCTTTATGGCTCGCTGGCTGTCAGCTCAGGAAATGGTGGTGGCCACAGGTAGGACACTACGCTGAAGCCAGGCCCAGGATCCGATTATTTAGGGAGCTGAGTGTTTTTGTTGATGAGCAAGATGAAATTCTCTGAGAGCTAAATCAATCTTCTGCAGAGACCCCGGAGCATTGATCCTGTTGCACATTGACAGGTTCAGGCTGTTTAGCTATTTGGAATGACCACAAAAAATGAGCAAGTTGTTAAGAGTTTTAGAGTTTTGGTATTTATTGGCAACTGGGGCACTCATATGATTAATCACACATTCAAAATGTGCGCGCGGTGGAAATTGACTGCAACGCAGCAGAAACAAAGTTTTTAGTTATCTTCGTATAATAAATTGAAGCTATATCCCTAAGCAGAATTGTCTTCAAGATTCCAATTTGCCTTGTTAAAAGTGTTGTTTATACAGTAGTTAGCAAAAACGCAAGTAATTACGTGCAGAATTCACTCTAAGCAATTCTTTATTTTCCCCCATTCTGTATCGGTTTTCCATCTTCATTACCCAATATTTGGTCCATCTCAGCAGAAACCTGACTGATGTCCAAATGGCAGCCCGGACGGTGGCCTTGGTGACTTTGGAGATGCTCAGAGTACATCTGGTCACAGGCATCAGTGTCTGGGACTCCAACAGACCGGCTCCAAAACTCCAGATTTGGGGCCGTGTTGGCAAGGACAGGACGGGAATGGCTTTGGTGCTATATTTCATTTTGCAAAACAATATTTACCTCTGGCGATGACGCCTCTTTATTTATTTATTTAGTTTTGAGCAGGAGCACAGTTTCGTATACACGTCGCGGTGTAGCAAGCCACATCTGTTTTGGTTGCACAAGCAGCAGGATTTTATTTCATAAATATCATCTGAGTCGAAAATACAGCTTTTGGAATGCAAATTATGTTTAAGTGAGTAAACATTGCAGCGACTGTGTGCCCCCCCTCCACAACCCCCCAGTTTAGGAGGGGATAGAGCAGCAGACAGTGGGTGCAGGCTGTTTGCAGAGATCCCCGGTCAGGGTCCCTGTAGAGGGTGGGCAGCCTGGAAGGGTTCCCGCTGGGGAGGAGAGAGGATGAGTGCCGTGCCTAGAGGGGAAGCCCACTCTGCAAAGCCCTGCTTCCCAGAGGCTCCTGCTCGCTCTCTCCGGAACAGAGACCTCATCCATATCTATCAGGAGAGGCCTAATTATAGAGCTCGGAGATTTTAATGGCACAGGGAAATTTAAATGCGGTGGAAAATATGAATATTCCTAAGCCAGCAGTCAAAATACGAAATGATTGGCTTCCGAATCAATGAATTATAATTTCACAGCGTATCCTCCAAGGTGGAGTCTCTCTCCCTTCCCAGGAAGAGTTTTGTGCAAGCAGACATGTTTTAATGAACTGTACTTCGGTAATTTGTTCGGCAGAACCTTGCTTCCCCCGCACCCCGATGCTGCAGCCTTCGTCAGCGCTCAGTCCCCATAAACAGATTGCAGGGGACAACAGAAACAATCGCAGTGTCCTGGGGACCACCAGGAGGCAAGTACCTGATGGGCATACTTGGAGTCGCGGCCCTGTCTTTCTGGGTGCCTGTACGAAGAGTAGCAGGGTGTGTCAAAAGTAGGGGACCAGGCTGTTTGTCTAAAACAATCTGGCTCCCTTCTCATGCACCCAAGTCCTCCATCTCAAAGCCACAATGCCCTTCGAACTAAAGCCTTTTCTGGCTGGAGCAGCCAGTGGGTCCCCCACGGGGGACACACCCTTCTCAGCCTCAGGCACTGACGGACTCCTTTCCTCTGCTCCTATATCTTTACCTGTGGAGGAGATAAGGATGTGCCCCAGCTGCTGTCCATGCAACCCTCAAACTGGAGAGTCATGCCATAAATCCTGTTTTATTTTATGGACAAATAAATGCTGAGGTAAAATATTCCGGGATCGTCACTTGAATACTTGCCATAGCAGCGGTCCTGTAATAACCACCGTGACATTAATTTACTGCATTCTGCCGTGGGAAGAAGGAAGAAGGAGGGAGAGGGGCATTAAAAGAGAAAAATGACTTTCCTTCGAATTTATTGGGATTGGCCTCCCTCATTTTCAGCCATCATTAGTTGATTAGGCCCTGATGACAGTGTGGACAATCGTGCGGGAATAGTTGGCGGAGAGACGCCCTAAAGGTACTCTGTTAATTGAGATGGTGTTCATCTTGTAGTTACTGAACAGAACTGCAGACCGTGGAATTGGTGGTTAGTGGGGTGGAACCAAGCGGGGGGCCGGGCTGTGGCCAGAGGCTGTGGGCTGGGGTGGGAGGACCTGCTGCTCCCCCTCCCCACCAGACCACGGCATCCACCCAGAGCCCTGGTCGCTCCATCTCTCTTCTGAGCACTGCCGATGAAACTGTCAAGAGAGGATAAAGCAAGCTTCCCTTTTATCCCAGGAGCGCTCCTGAGCTGCCGCTGCAGAGCCCACCAGGAAGATCCCTCCATAATCGCCAGCTTTGAGGACTGACTGCAGTCTGAAGGGTGTCATTCCGGGACCTGCAAGCTGGAGCTGAGAGCAGGCTCCTCTTTTTCCCAGGCTTACGTGGCTTGCCAGCCTCCATGCTGTAGACAGTCAATGGGAATACAGATGGGACTTCCATCCCCATCAACAACAGGACTAGGCCCTGTCCACACAGAGATCCCAGCCGGGGCAGAGCGAGGGCCTCTCCACCCCGGGGTGGAGACCCACTGTCATTTCCACGAGCTCCATGGGCAGCAGCCTTGGCCATGCCTCCCAGCAAGGAGGGCAGCTCCACTTCGTGATCTTTGCCTAAACATTTTCAGAGACCCAGACTCATTGCCTGTCCCCAGGGCTGGAGAAGTGCTTGCTAAAGGTATTTAGGAAAGAAAGTGGAATTTGACGTGTTTGAGTGATTTAGTAAGGGCCACATACTTTCCAAGGTGCTTGACATCCATTATCCCACTTAATCTCCTCCCACCCTATTTACCGTCATTTAGGGTCAGGGAACTGAAGCTCAGAGAAATGAGCCGGCCCAGTGCCCCACCGCCTGCAGGAGCCTGCAACAGGGAAGCGGGCAGGGGAGGTCTCCACTTCCTGAGAGACGGTGGTTGCAGAAGCCCCAGGATCAGACTCCCTAGGCTGGATCTGGCTGTGCCTCTCTCTTGCTCTGTGATCCTGGACACTGCTTCACGTCTTTCAGCCTCTAATTAATCATTTCTAAAACAAAAATGAGTACACAAGACCAAGATGCAGGTTCAGTATTTGTGAGTAATTTTTATTGCTGTAGTCTTTGTGGTTAAGGGGCTACCAGCAGTTATCTTTCTTAGAATCCCGATATCCAGGAGGGGGAGGGAGCACAGGACTTCTCCAGCCTCAGTCATGTGAAAAGAGAGTGTCTCCCACCCTCTCCAGCAGCCCACCACACTTGTCATGTCTAGACAACCAGACAGATGCTCGGGCCTGAAGGGTGACAAATCCACTCACAAGATACAGCTTGCTAAGTGGCAGTGGCCTTTTATTCTCTGACGTCTTTCCAGACCCTTGAAGGGATTAGAACTGGATTAGTTTGAGATGAGCCTGGCTCTGCCGTTATCACCTGTTTATAGGATAATGACATTATCTAGTTTGGCCGGTAAGGGCCTCCATACGTAGGAGCTTTGTTCTCTTTGATCTGGAGGGTCGCAGGCAACGTATCTTTAAATCTAAACAAACCCACTGAAGCCTCGAGATAAGTGGTCAGAATACCCAGTGGGAAGAATGGAGCCTCTCTTTTCCCTTCTTGCCCAATGCAAACAGTGATTTTAAAATTATGCACACTCACACAATTTTAGAACCTAAAACTCATCCTGCCATTTTCAACCCTAGCTTCCCCGTGTCTCCTTTCACACGTGCACAGAATTCTGAAGTTTGTAGAGCTTTTTCAACCCGTCTCAACTTACATGATGAGCACAGCCGTCTGTGAGCAGAGCAGGGTGGGCTCAATACCCACAATACAGGCTGGGACACAAAACACAAGGCTCAGGGAAAACAAGGAGTTTGCCAACCCTCATGTCTTTTCTAAGAGAGGAGCTGGGGTTAAACCCAGCTCATCTGGAAAAACCCAGCACTCGTTTCACTGCCTGAAGCCATCTATGACCCGACCTCTCCTCCCAGACAGCTCTCCTTAAAGAGGATCCTCATTACCCTTCACAGAAAACATCTGTTTAGACAGATGTTCCAGGAGGTCCTTGGCCCAAGTCCACTTTCTTGTCCCAAGGCTTCCCTAACACCCATCATCCATGTTTAAAAGTTATTTCCATTGAAGTGTAATTTACATGCAATATAGGGAATCTGTTTTAAGTGCACCAATTATTTGTTAAGTTTTGGAAAATGTGTACCATTGTGGAAATGATGCAGGGCAGGAGACCCCCAAAACTAGAGCTTAGCCTGGAAAGTTTCTTGGTTTTTGCTCAGGAAAGAGTTCAAGGGGTAGCCAGTGGTGTTACACAGCAGCTCCTATTGAAGTGGCCATACACAGCAGCAGCAGAGGGACTGCTCCTTGCAGAGCAGGGCCACCCACAGGCTATGTGCCTGGAGGAGCAGCTCAGAGGCACCTCTGCAGACACATTTATACCCACTTCTAATTATATGCAAACTAAGGGGCAGATTATGCAGAAACTTCTAGGACCAGGGTGGTAACTTCCAGGTCACTGGGTCATTGCCATGGAAAGGGGCAGGGTGTTGCCGTGGAGTGTTGCCATGGCACATTGGCAGGCATGTCTCAAGGAAAACTACTTTCCATCCCACTTCTGTTTTAGCTAGTCCTCAGTTTGGTCAGGTATTCAAGTCCCACCTCTGGAATCAAGTCTCACCTCCTGTCTTGGAACCACCACCATAATCAGGATTTAGAATGCATCACTCCAAAAAGTTTTTTCATGCCCCAGCCCTTTGCTTTCAATCTCCTACAGCTCCTAGTGAGTATTGATCTTTCAGCCACTATAGTTTTTCTTTTTTTAGAATTTCGTCTAAGTGGAATTATATAATATGTACTGGCTTCTTTCCTAGGTTTGGCTTCCTTTACTTGGCATGATGCTTTGAGAGTTAGACATTTTATTGTGTGTTTGATTAGTTTGATTTTGATTAGTTTGATTTGCTGTGTGTTTTTCTTTATACTGCAGAGTAGTATTCCACCATAAGGATATACCACACAATGGTTTATCAGTGCTCCAGTTTTTTCCATTCTTAGGGGAAGCATTTAATCTTTCATCATTAAATATGAACTTAGCTGTAGGTTTTTCCATTGATGCCCTTAATCTAGCTGAAGAAGTTCCCTGTATTCTTAGTTTGCTAATAGTTTTTATTCATGAATTGCTGCTCAATTTTGTCCAGTGCTTTTTTTAGTATATATGATTGCAATTAGTTTCTGCTGTGCTATTTAAAATCTTGCAAGAAAAACCTCAATCCTTATGGAAAAATTGGGGTGACAGACACCACACTGAAAAGCTTTATCAGTGACACACAAGAAAATATGAGAACCTAATAAAAATAGTACCACTGTTTTCCACATATTACTACATAGCTGATTTCAGCTGGGTGCAGTTTTTTGCATTCATCCAGTTTTTCTTGCTAGCAAAATTGTGCATAAGCAAACACAACACTCAGATTTTTCTTAACATGTCAATTGCATTGAAACAAATTCACATTTCAAAACAAGTCTTACAGAAGACTTGATTGTAAATGTGTTTTTTAGTTTACTAATAAGGGGACTTTTGAATGTTAAACTAGCCTGCCGTTCCTTGGATAAGCCCATTTAGTCATAATATATTATTATATTTGTATTTTTCTCTACTTTATTTGTTAAAATTTGTTAAGGGTTTTTGGATGAATATTCATAAGGCATGTTAATGTGTGGTTCTGTTTTATAGTAACGTCTTTGTGTTATTTCAACATCAGGTTAATACTGGCTATATAAAATGATTGAGGATATATTTATTCTGTGTAATTTCTGGAATGTTTGTGTAGAAATGACATTGTTTATTCTGTAAATGGATAGTAGAATTCAACACTCAAGTAAACTAGGCCTGAGTTTTTCTTTTTCAAATGTTTTCAAATGATTAATTTAATTTCTTTAGTAGACAAAAGGTTATTCAGGTTATTTACTCCTTAAGTGTTCTTTGATAATTTGTATCTCTCAAGAAATTTGACAGTTTTCTACAAGTTATTGAATTTGCTAACACAAAGTTATTTCTCGTATCTCCTTATTATCCTTTAAATATCTGTGGGATATGTAGTGATGTCTCTTCTTTAGCTCCTAATATTGGTAATTGCTGTGGTCCTTTTTCCCATTCTTTTTTATTGAATAGTCTTTCTAAAAATGTCTTAATTTATTAATACTTTGAAGAATCAAATTTTGTTTTCATAGATTTACTCAATTATCTGTTTTCTATTTTACTAATGTCCAATCTTTATTATGTTCTTTCTTTCTGCTCACTTTGGGTTTCAGTTGCTCTTCTTTTTATAATTTCTTCAAGTAAAATTCAATTGAGTTTTTTCTTTTCTAATAATAACTATAAATATAACAAATTAGCTTAATTATCACTTTAGCTGTAATCTACTCATTTTGATTTTTTTAAATTCAGTTCATATTATTTCCAGGCCATAATCCTGTTTTATTTTTTCTGTTATTTCTTTTTTAACTCATGGAATTTTAGAAGTATGTTTTTAATTTTCAAATGTTTGTGGATTTTCCAGATACCTCTCTGTTACTAATTTCTAAGTTATTTCCACTATAGACAGAGAATATAATTCTCATTTGTTAAAATATTTTAAAGTTTATTTAAACTTGTTTTATGATCTAGAATATGAGCTACCTTAGTGAATTACCCATACAGACTTGAAAACATTGCCTTCTACTGTTTAAGGATTTTCTCTAAATGTCTGTAAATGTCACTCCAGTTTTGGTAACTGAATATCTAGAGAGAAAAAGTCCTGATATGTAGTATTTGATACCTTCTGTGGTGTATGCACTCTTATCATGGCTGATTTTAAGCTACCAATGTGCTGTCTCCAAACGTGGAGCTGGGAAGAGAAGCATACAAATTGCTTTCACTAACCAGTGCAAAGTGGTTCTAGCACACCACTGTGATTGCAGTTTTCAAATCTTCTGCCTCTTTGTTGCTTTTTGTCTGTATATTCTCTCAGTTACTGAGAGGTGAATGTTGTGATCTCAAACAATGATTGCTGCTTTTTCCATTTCTCTTTTCAGTTCTTTCAGTCTTTGTTTTAATGTAATTTAAAACTTTATTAAGTGTATATGCATCTAGCATTTAGGTGTGTTGTAACTTCTTCATAAATTGATCCCTTTATCATTAGGAAACGTACTTCTTTATCACTGGTAAATTTTCTAAATTTACTTTTTTAAAAATATATATCTCTGATACTAATATAGCTACCCCCAGCTTACTCTTGATTAGTGTTTATATGGTATAGATTTTTTCATCTTTTTACTTAAAATTTTTTGAATAATTTTGAATTTACAATTTACAGAAGACTGCAAAGATAGTACTGAGATTTCTTGCATAACTGCCATCCATGTCTCCCTAATGTCAACATTTTGAACAACTATGGCACATTTGTAAACATTAAGAAATTAACATTGATGCATTATTATGAACTAAAGCATATTCTTTATTTGTATTTCCTCAGGTTTTCTACTCATCTTCTTTTGTGTTCCAGGATTCTATCCAAAAGTCCACATTTGTATTTAGTTATCATGTCTCCTTAGTCTCCTCTGGCCCATGATTACAAGCTGGCATTCTTTTATTTTAATCAAAATATTTAGAACATTTACATTTAGTGTAATGTTTAATACGATTAAATTTGTCACCTTGCTGTTTGTTTTCTAATTTTCCCATTTGTTCTTTTATTTCTATCTTCTTTTGGATTAGTTATGTTTTCAGAACTACATTTTATTTCTACCGTTTTGTTTTTTAGTTTTCTAAAGTTTACAACACACATCTTTTAACTTATCAATTTACTTTCAAATAATATCATGCTACTTAACACACTTTTTAAAAATCTTAGAACACTATACTAGCATTTCTTTCCTTACTTCTTGCTATTGTTCTTATATGTTTAATTACTTACATTATTAACTTTTAATGTGAAGTTCCCACCTAAGAAGATGGCCTGTAATCATAGATAACAGGATCACATCCTGGCTTTCTTACTTACTCACTATGTAATCTTAGGCAAATCACTTTACATATCTGTTCCTAAGTGTCATGGTAAAGTTGTTTGTCAAATAACAAGTGTGATGTGAGAAATAAGTAAAATAAGATGTAATATACATGCCACACCGTAGCTGGCACACATGAAGCAAGGGGATACAGTCTTCCTTGTAGGCTAAACACCAGAAAAAGGTTGTCAGGAGTGGAAAGCTAAAAGTGAACAGTTTCCCAGCTCTGAGCATACTCATTGCTTGCTACTCATAGTCTGGCCCTCTGTGACACCAGGAAACAATTGCAGATGCCAAAATGAACCACAACAGCAAACCAAGGATGCCCATCTGTGTCAACACCAACAGACATAACTGATCCTTTTCCAAGAAGGAAATTAAAATAAAAATCAGTCGTACTTTATGTGAGCTCCCAAAATCACAAAGACTAGGTCACTAAGAAAAGTTGCTTCTGCAAACTTCAAGTGTTGAGCTTAAGTGGGGAGTGGTTTTGTCTGCAGACACCACGTAGGATGTCTGCTGGAGATTAGGGGCTCCAGGGCTACCTTATTTTCCTACTTCCTGTTCCAGCTGGCTGCCTCTTCTCCTGAGCTGCTAGCTTTCTTCTGGAGGGATGGATAGACTAATGTACTTGTGAGGTAAGTTCTGGGTTTAGACACACCTGGGTGTAAATCATGGCCCCTAATTCACTAATCATAACCCTGTGGAAGCCACTTGGCCCCACCAACCCTCAGTTTCCTAATCTATAAAATGAGAGCAAAAATGAAACTTAGTGAGATAATACATTTTAGCTTAGAAGAGTACTGAGACAATATTTTAAAATATTAACCAATATTCCCTTCCCTTTCTCTCTTTCATTTATGCCTCAGTTCATTTTGTTTCTATCTCTTGGGCCCTGGGCAGAATATAGCAGCAGAAAGCTGGCAGAGAAAGGAGTCTTTTCTGACTGTAGATTTCCAGAAGCCTAGGCCATAAGGCAGGGACGAGTCTCAGAGGACAGATTCGGGAGAGAGAGAGATGACAAAGGGTCAGGAGTGTGCTCTGCCAGCTTGGAAACCAGTCTGAGTTAAAGCCAGAAAAAGTGAAGGAAGTGTGAGAGGTCTGTTTCCAGGCCAAGTGCAAAGAGGCAGCACAGCCCCAGCTGGTTTTGTGGGATCCGCCAATGGCTGCAGACGGAAAGTGAGAGGAGACAGGGCCCCATTGCCTGGGCCAGACTCTGAGTTACACTGGTTGGGTGATGTGACCATGCACACAGGCTACAGATCAGAGGGAAGCCCAGGATGAGGCAGGGCCCACACCGAGTTCAGAATGCCAAGGTTGATGGAGCTTGTGGGCAGGACCGAAATCTCCTTGCAGATGACCTGCATGGACAAACCTCCAAGGACCAGATGAAGGGCACGCAGTTTAGCAAAGAGATGCCAACAGAGAAGGGAGGGTGGGATGAGAAGACTTCTCTCTGCTCTTCTCCCTCTACAACTGCATTTTGCTGAATTTGTGCAGGTTCAATGAGCTCATCATTTCACAATGTGACTTGACAGTGATAATAACACAATCAGGACACACAACCAAGGTCTCAATTTTTTGCAGTGATTTAAGCTGTCCAGAGCTTTGCTATGATCATGGAGGCATTTCACATGCCCAACAATCTGCCAGGCACCGGGGCCTGGCTATCAGGGCAGGAGTTCCTACAACTCAGAGTCCACACAAGACCTAGCAGAAGGAAGAAATCCTCTTTAAAAGCAGTGATATTCATGCTTCAGCATTTACTGAGCCCCTGCTGTATACTGGGACTGGGAAGAGACCCTGCCCTCATGAGGTTGTCAGTCCAGAGCAGTGGATGTACATTAATCAGTTAAAGGCAAAAGTACCCTCACAGTCACTAGCTTCTAATGAGCGAACAGAACGTGTAGAAGGCTGGCTTCCCCCCATGGCCTCTTATGGTGGCTTACAATGAATCAATCAATGAGTCAATTCATAGCTGTTCACTGAGGGCACCTGGGTGTCCAGGGCTTCCCTAGCCCTCAGTGGGAGGTGCAGACAATGTTGTTGACCACAGGCACTATGGTGTATAGCAAATGTCGTGAATAGACAAGTATTTTCTCCTTTCTCCATCCATTCTAAGTTGGGGTTCTCAACCTTGGGATTGAACCTGACCTCTAATCTATGCTGGGATCCTGAAAATGCTCTTTTTTGTTTGTTTGTTTGTTTGTTATTTTTTGTTTTTTTGTTTTTGCTTTGAGACAGAGTCTCATTCTGTCATCCAGGCTGGAGTGCAGTGGCACAATCTAGGCTCACTGCAACCTCTGCCTCTTGGGTTCAAGTCATTCTCCTGCCTTAGCCTCCAGAATAGCTGGGATTACACACGCACACATCACCACTCCAGGCTAATTTTTGTATTTTTAGTAAAGATGGGGTTTCACCATGTTGGCTAGGCTAGTCTCGAACTCCTGACCTCAAGTGATCCTCCCGCCTCGGCCTCTCAAAGTGCTGGGATTACAAGTGCAAGCCACTACACCCTGCTCCAAAAATGCTCTTTCCATTGTTGCTGGGGGTGATAATACTGCTTTCCAAAGAGCTCTACGGTTTGTAAGAAGCCCCCTCCTGGCTCTGGTATGAGAGGTACTTCCTGAGGGAAAGGATGGGTCTTGGCGGACCATGCATTCACATGTATGTGATGAGCAGAGCACACTGCGGCATGTGACTGGCTCACTGGTCCCAGCATTCGGTTTGGGCTAAACTGTGTTCTTTCTATATTCTGGTTTAAAAATACAGGTTTTTTTTTCATGTTTTAAAAAATCAGGATTTTATACATACCTTGAAAAATTAGGAAGTGGGGCCACACTGGGCCTATAGTTCTCCAATCAGAGCTGAGCCATACTCTCCCCAACAGATGGGCTCCTAGTCCTGCCTGCTCCAGTCCCCACCTGGCCTGCTTTACTCTTTAGGGCTCTTTGTCTGTGACCACGGTTTACAAGAACCACGCTTTCCAACTTCCCCCTCGGAATATCCTAGTGCACAGATCACCCCTCCATGGTCAAGCAGCGCTGGGAATAGTCAAGGTTCCTGCACAAGCACGTTCTTTTGAAAGCTTATGTTTCATCTTGAAAAAAACGTGTCTTCCATTTTATTATGCAACAGGACGATATATATGTTAAACAAAATTGATATATTTTTCTTCCAATGTATGGACTAAAAATGTCCCTCCAGAAAGGTGTGCCAGGCTGTTCTGAGGCTTTGAGTGTTCCAAAGGTGTTAGCTCCGGGTGTCTTCTCTCCAGTTTGAAAAATGCAGGCTCTCCCAGTGTTGTCATTCATCATATCTTTAGTGCCTTTTTGAAATTTTCCAAGTTCTTAACTTCTGGTCACTTTTTATAATCAGGAATCCAATGTCCTTAATTTGGAGGAGTTGACCCAGGTCTCAGAGCTACAAGCCCCTTTGGGCTGGCCCCAGTGCTTCTGTGGGGAAGGGGCCAAGCCCCACGTCCACACGCGGCCTGGCTGGCTCATGTCTGGAGCTCCTGGGCCTCACACACTCAGCTTGCATAGTGCTGCCCTCGGAAACTTTTGCGGGTTATGGCTTATGAAGGGTTCTGGAGAGTTCAGACGCAAATCGATAGCATGCATTACGAGAGAGCGTGAGCTAACAAAGGTGCTGGTGGGCCATGCATCTTAAAACAGCTTCTTGGGGACTTTAATTGTCGGGATGTTCAGGAGAAGAATATGACCTTACGGGGCATTTTCCAGAATAGAATAGTCTATATATTAAAAGGCAGCAAATGATTCATAACTGGTTAGCGGCGGGGCCTATGGGTCCACGTTTCCCATGTGAATTTTTTTTCTGCATTGCAAACTCTTACATTAAATTGTGATAAATGAAGAGTGGGGGCTACTCATACAAATCAATGACTCCAGTGTGTGTGTCATTAGCCTGAGAGATGCAGGCAGCGGTCAGTCCCATAAATCATGTGATGATCTGCTGTCTGCAACACGATGCAAGCAAGCAGGCACATTAGGGAGGTTAAGGAATGAAATTAATCTGTGCATTTTCCTCTCCCCCTGCCTCCTTCCCCATCACCTGGTCATACGGAAAGAATTAAAATCACATGATCCGAACTAAACCAGCTCCAGAACAGTAAATTGGTTAAGTTTGACTTCACCTTTCAACTCCAAGTTAATTATGTATTAGGGGATTAATTTATTCACAGGCACTGGGAAGCGAAATGGAGAATGGGAGAAACCTGCCAGGGCCTCTCATCCAGGTGCCAAAGTTATTAATTGCTCTGGCTGTGCCACAGGCTACCTGGGCAGACCCTGGGGTGGGGGGCTATGGGATCATCCATGGATATGGCTGGGTCTGTCCTGTTCTGAGGATCAGCCAGCTTGGGTTGCAGAAGAGGCCCCAGCCTGTGCTCCACAGGGATGCTTGTGATGTTTGGTTGCTGGAGTGTCTTGGAAGCCTAGACTAGAAGGAGCCTTTCCCCAGGGTGTGTAGTCAGATTACGCTTCAGATGATAACTGATACCTCTTCCAGGGCCACTAGCCTTGTCTGGAGCTCCTCCAATGAGAGGCAGCTCTCCATTTGCAAAACTACCCATTTTACACATGCAACTCTGATTTGCACAACTCAAGGGTCCTACTTCACCCCCTCAGGATCATACGGAAAACAAGGACTATGTCTACCCCACACACATGATTGCCCTCTGTTCACCTGAGAACAGGGAGCACGTTCTCCTCAAACGTCCTCCAGAGTGCCTCTCCAGTGGCAGCCTTTGCAGGTCTCTTGTCATTGTGATCTTCTTGGGAGGTCAGTCTTGATCTCTCTTCTGTGGTGCAGTCCTAGCCAGGTCAGAACAGCTGCAGGTGCAGCAGTACCCAGTGGGGTGCCTGGGGATGAGACCTGGGGCAGAGAGGGGAGCTCCTTTCTCAGTGTCACTACCTGGTGGTGATTGGGCACCAGATCTGGCAGGAAACCCCAGGAAACTCCCACCTATTTGAGGGTCTTGTCTGACCACCCCCAGAAACAACCTCTCAAAAGAGTCTAAATGCTATCATTGTCTGCATTGAGCCATGCAAGAGAAATTCTTAGGCACATTTGTTCGTTTGTCGTTAAGACGCAAGGATGCTGAATGGATTTGACATAGACCCTTTGCTTATACAAACTCACAAAACCTGACATGAATGGTAGCATTAATGCTCTGTGAGTGTACAGCACTTCACAATGTTCTGCATGCATTCCCATGTGTATGAGCTACTGTTTAATCTTTCAGCGGTCCATGAGTTGGGTCCAGTGATTCCCACTTGACTCCCTAAGGAAACAGAGGCTCTGAGAGTTTAAAAGACTTGGCTGAGTTCACGTGCCCGGGAAGTGGCTCAGCTACCATAAGATTCAGTTGCAGGAAGGATTGGGACTGTCTAGGGACTTTCTTCCTATCAAACATACTGATGGAAAGTTCTCTGAGTCCAAGCACCCATGCCCATCTCTAGAGGTCCTATGTAGCTTTCAGACCTGTGTGCTGTGCTCCAATAGAGTTACAAAAACAAGTGGATCCAACATCTAAAAATTAAAAGATTTCATAGAAAGGATTTCAACTTCTCTTGAAAACTTGGAATCTGGCCATTGGGCTGACATTTCACTGTAGTGGCACTGGGGGCATGATGAGTTATGGTGCCACTCAGAGGGGTCTGAGCTCTCACAGGCTCATGAGACACATTTTGGCCAGTACACACATTGAGACACTGAGTACCCAAACCCTCACTCTCTGCTCAATGACTCAATGCAATGGCTCACCTCTAATCCTCCCGTAACCCAGTCTTACTGCTGCCCCATCTGCCTAAGGCACCCATGCCTTCCTGTCCTACCCATCCGCTTTCTCCCTCTCTGTCCAAGCCCTTCTTGGCTTTCAAGTCAGCTCTAGTCATTTCACCAGCTCCTCTACCAGTCTTGGTAGAAAAATCCTACAAAAGGATTTTTCAGCTGGTTGAGGCAGATGAGCACACCAGAGCCAGATGCACCCTGGAGACATCTGAATCCAACCTTCTTGTCTATAGTAATGAAATTAAGGTGAGACAGGGTGCCTGACCTTCTATGTCACCAACCCTATTCCCAGACCTTCTCCTGGCCCCAAGAAGTCACCCTGATCACTTCACTATCTGAATGTTCACCTTGCTTGCTCTTTTGGGGGAAAAATACCAAAAACACAAAGAACAGGCAAATAACGAAATCCCCAACATTCAGAATCAACCAAAAATCAAAATTTGCCATATATGCTGCAGATGTTTTAAAAAAAATCGTGGAATTCTGAGTCCCATCCAGGAAGCTGGCTTCATTATACTTTTAAGGTCTCTACACATGTCTTCCTGATCCCTTTCCATTCTCTTCTTCCAGAAGGAAGCATTATTGTGACTTTTCCTCCAAATCCTTCTAATCTGTGTTTACACACACACACACACGTTTGTAAATTACATATGTTCTTTGATTACATGCATGTATTTAGATCTACATAAATCACTTCTGCTTTTTTCCATCACCATTGCATTTTTTTAGGTTGATACAGTTTGGCTGTGTCCCCACCCAAATCTCATCTTGAATTGTAGTTCCCATAATCCTTACAAGTCATGGGAGAGACCTGGTGGGAGGTAATTGAGTCATGGGAGTGGGTTTTTTCCCATGCTATTCTCATGATAGTGAATAAGTCTCATGAGATCTGACGGCTTTATAAAGGGGAGTTCACCTGCCCACGATCTCTTGCCTGCCGCCATGTAAGATGTACCTTTGCTCCTCCTTTGCCTTCCGAGGCCTCCCCAGCCATGTGGAACCGTGAGTCCATTAAACCTCTTTCCTTTGTAAATTACCCAGTCTTGGACATGTCTTTATTAGCACCATGAAAACGAACTAATACAGAGGTTGACTCCCACCCCCTCCTGTAAATCCAGCTTGGCTGAATCCCATCCTCTGAGGGATGTGCCATTTTGTTTCCCTGATAACCTTTTGATGGGTATGTGCATTATTGTGGATTTTTTACTATCACCAATGAAGCTGCAACAACCCTCTGCATCTTTTCTGGGGTTTGCTAATGAGGTTTGCCTAGAGGTTTTTTTTTTTTTTCTCTTTCCTCTTCTTTTTTTTTTTTAGAGATGGAGTCTCATTCCGTTGCCCAGGCTGAAGTGCAGTGGTGTGACCTCTGCTCACTGCAACCTCTGCATCCCGGATTCTAGTAATTCTCCTGCCTCTGTCTCCTGAGTAGTTGGGATTACAGGCATGCACCACCACGCCCAGCTAATTTTATGTATTTTAGTAAAGATGGGGTTTCACCATGTTGGCCAGGCTGGTCTCAAACCCCTGAACTCAGGCAATCCACACGCCTCGGCCTCCCAAAGTGCTAGGATTACAGGTGTGAGCCACCGTGCCCAGACTTGCCTAGAGTTTTATTTACTCTCTGAATGTGTCATGGGTCTCTCTCCCTAGTGGGACTGAGACCTTCTGTGGGCCCCTTAGGGACCACATGTGAGGATACCCAGCACATCCCCAGTTGGTCCCTCAGTATTTTCCCTGGCATATGCGGTCGCATCTCTCCCTTAGCTCTCCATTGAGGCTGCACGTGCTGGTCACATGGCTCTCCTCCAGCTGGCTGTGTCCCCACATGCGAGTCCCAGGGATCCCCAGCCCACAGCCTGTGCATCTCAGGCCCATTAAACCTCTCACTCTGTATTTCCTAATTCCTTTAAGAAATCCCAAACCTGTCTCCTTGGATAGAAATAAAATAAATGTAATATCTATTGCTATCGCTTAAACACAAATTATGGTATTTTTTATTAAATACTCTGTTGTCAAATGGTTGACATTCCTCATAATAGATAAAAAAGCAACTAAAACTAGTTATTTTCTGTTACCTTAGAGGCTTGCAACGTAGTTTGTATTGTATTTACTTGTTATGTTCTGCTTGTCGCATTTCATTATAAGCACGTGAATTATTTTCCCTATTAAATTAAAAGGCAATCTCCCCACCCCCAGCTACCCTTGAGCTTGTATAAAAGGTGAAGACCTGGAGCTGTGGGCTCTGGGAAGCCACCTGGCGATCAGGATTACAGACCCTCTGCCAGTTCACCAGTCCTCCTCTGGCATAGGCTGGCCCAGCCCCCATGCTTGGTAATGGGGTCAGGGAAACCACCCCAATAAACTGTGGGGTGGGGAAAGGCTGCATGTATCATTGCTTTGATCTTACGCTCTTTTCTACCCACTGTTTCTGATCATGATAGCAGCCCTAGAAGGCAGTAGGCTTGGGACTCCTGTACCCATCTTACAGATGAGGCAATGATCCTGAAAGAAGGGGCTTTTGAGTGTTGGTCAGTCTTACAGCTAGAGCCCTACAGCCTCCACCACTTCCACCAGCTCTGTTGCCACACCCGTGTGCCAACTGGAGGCTACCCTGCACCAGGCGCTTGGGGAATCATTTCATGTGCAATGCCTTCTTTGATAGTAACAGCAGTTCCTTGAGGTAGCAGTACTGTTATCTCTCTTTCATAGTTTTTATGAAACTGCAGCTCAAGGAGGACAAAGAATTACCTCTGGTTAAGTTTCACATGCAAGAGCAGAGGTTGGAGCCAGGTCTCCCTGACTTTAGAGCCCACTCCAGAAGCAGTGAGAGGAAACATCTTCAGCTCTTCGGGGTCACCACCTCTTTTGAGAATTGGATGAAATCAACATCCCCATCCCTTTCCCTCAGGGAGTGCCTAGTTCCCACATCACTAGCAAATTTGCCTATCATTTTATGAGCTACTGGGACTAGCTGGAGCTCATGTCTGGACCCACACAAGTCTCTGTGGTCCAGGTCAGAAACTCCCAAATGAGAGCTTGGAATCAGATGCTTTTGTTGCGTACGCAGCATAAATCAACTGAAACCTCACCAAATGCTCTGTCTCCTGCCCTGCCTTTCCTTCATGAACTCTGTCTGGCAGCTGAGATTAGCCAGACTCAGAATTTGAAATGGGTTCCAGTGGAGCCTGGGGGAGTGGAGTTTCGTTTAGTGCTGGGATTTGACCTGTTTTTCTCCAAGCCCAGGGGGACTTGGAGAGTAATGAGCCTGCGAGCCCCCGTCAGGTCCTCCGGCTCTCTCAGCGCTACCCTCCCTCCCACCACGGCAGTTCTTTGGAAGAGGAGTCGAAACCCGAGTATATTCCATGGAGCAGATGCACCACGTTTTCCTTAGCCATTCATCCGTTGCGGAGCACTTAGGTTCGGTCCATATCTTTCGTGAATTGTGCTGCAATCAACATACACCTGGAGGTGTCTTATTTACCTAATGATTGCTTTTCCTTTCGGTAGATGCCCGGTATGGGATGGCTGGATCAAATCGTAACTCTACTTTTAGTTCTTTGAGAAATCTCCATACTGCTTTTCCATAGAAGCTGTGGAATTTACATTCCCACCAACAGTGTCTGAGTGATTCCTTTTCACCACATCCACCCCCACTTTTTTTTTTTAACCTTTTAAAACGTGGCCATTCTGACCGGGATAAAGCGGTATTTCACCGTGGTTCTCACTTGCATTTCCCCGATGACTAGCAATGCTGAGTGCGTTTTCATCTTTGCTGCCATTTGTATGTCATCCCATTACGCAGCGGGCAAAGATGAGTAGACATTGCTCGAAAGACAGTGTCTACCCATGTCGTTTGCCCGCTGCCTAGTGGGATTATTTGTGTTTCTCTTGCTGATTTGTTTGAGCTCCTTGTAGATGCTAGATGGTGATCCTTTGTTGGGTGTATAGTTCCTTCAAGTCACCTGTAAGCCTGACAGTTCCTCCAGCCAAGAGCCCAGACAGGCTTGGTACCTGGCAGAAAGTCACGAAGCCTCAGTTTGCTCATCTGTAAAATGCAGAATCCTTTCCAGGCACTTCCATGTCAATGAGAGGACTCTGACTCCTTTATTTCTAAGGACCGCATACGTTACTATTTCTCCTCTCCCTACGCGTTTAGACAGTGGGCCCCTGCTTTGACCTGTTATTGCTGGTTAATCTTAGAACATTCTCAGGATTCCCGCTATCTCTATGTGTCTCTCTGCACCAGCCACTCCATCACCTAAAAGCTTTATAGTAACACAGCACCTCTCAGCTGAGACCTGCTTCCCTAACACAAGTGCTTCCCAGCATGCACTGATAACACTCAGCCGTGCAGGGAGAGAGGAGCTGATAAGGCCACATGCACATCAGAAATGATGCCTTTTAAATGCAACAGCCACCTTACTATGGAGCTAAATCAAAGCACCAGAAAATATCTACAGGTACATATAGAGGAGGAAGATGCGAGAAAAAATACCTTTTTGGGATGGAAAAAGAGGAAGCCAAGGAGAATGGGGTTTTCATGCATGGACTACGTCAAAGTCCCATGATTGTCACAAAGGCCACGATGATGAAAGCATCATGATGAAAGCATCTTCGTTGGCCAATGGACATCAGTGCAAGGATGATTGTGCATGGAAAAGAGGGGGAAGAGGGTAGGAGGGAGCTTGTCAGCCTTTGGAGTTAGCAGACTAAACCTGGCTCCTGCCTGGCTCATCCGATCATACTGCTCGTGTAGTCTGTTTGGGTTTTGATTGTTTCCTTTGGGGTCCTCTCTCACTCCCACAAATGTCCTACAACACTTGAGTAGTAATTAAAAGCCATCAGAGATTAAAATCGTCAGAATTGGTTATGGTAAAAGGGAGCTGAAACAGCGAGAAAGGGAGGAGGAGGGACGGAAGACAAAGGCAGACAAAGGAACCTGTGGAGAGAGTGAGAGCTGGAGACAGAAGGAGAGAAGAGGCAGGGCCGTGGAAACAGAGGCACCGTCTCTCCAAGCCCTCAAAGACACTGCAAGAGTTCTGGAAGTCGAGCAGGTGTGGAACACGACAAGCAATGGAACGGAGGGCTCAACTCATTTTCTGGATTTTTAGAGCCTCAGATCACACATGCTGGGATTTCTCATGTTGTCCTCTTCATCTTTATTACCCACGCCAGGCCTAGATTTTCAGCCTGCAAAAGCTTTGCTTTCATCAAAGCCAGAATTCCCACTGGGTTTTTGTCAAGCCTCTTTGCCTTCCTCCTACGAGTCTCACCTGCTTTTTCTGTTTCAATTCCATATCTGTCTACCCTGTCTTTATCTTCTTTTTATTTATTTATTTAATTATTTATTTTTTGAGTCTCACTCTGTCACATAGGCTACGGTGCAGAGGCATGATCTTGGCTCACTGCAACCTCCACCTCCTGGGTTCAAACAATCCTCGTGCCTCAGTCTCCCAAGTAGCTGGGATTACAGGCATGTGCCACCAAGCCCAGCTGATTTTTATATTTTTAGTAGAGGCAGGGTTTCACTATGTTTGTCAGGCTGGTATCCAACTCCTGGCCTCACGTGATCCACCTACTTTGGCCTCCCAAAGTGCTGGGATTACAGGTGTGAGCCACTGCGCTCGGCCAACCTTGTCTTCTTCTTTAGGTCAGAATTACCTTCATGCCTTCCCAGACCACAGCTGGCTGGCTGCTTCTTCCACCACTCTGACGAAACTCAGCTCAGTCCGAGGTCTCCACCCCACACAAGGAACCCCAGTTGGCCACCAAGGTCTCCCCAACAGGGGAAGGATTTCTCAGAGCCCAGAGGGGTTGACAA
The DNA here is from genome assembly GCF_030222135.1 of Aotus nancymaae. Classification (NCBI taxonomy): domain Eukaryota; kingdom Metazoa; phylum Chordata; class Mammalia; order Primates; family Aotidae; genus Aotus; species Aotus nancymaae. The sequence continues at coordinate 20,734,285 of NW_026988441.1, read as the reverse complement.
AGTGGAAACTGCCCACCCTAAGAGTGGCCTCTTCTCCCCAAGGCCAGCACAGAATTCTCCTGGGCCGTGGCACTTTCTTGGAGAGCGTCTTGATGCAGATGAAGGGTGCTATATAAATCCATGAATCATAAGTCTGTTGGACAGCACTTAGATAGGTAAATGCATGTATGTTATTCACTCAGCGAACCTTCCTAAAAAAGATAATACACTCAATATCTCACCGTGCTGACATATTTCAACTCAATTGATAATGGGTCAGGATTGAGCAAAGCTTACCAAGTGAATTACCTTTTAGCCATCCCTTCCAGTTTAGAGTTGCAGTCACCAACAAAATCAATGTCGAAGGATTCTTGTTGTCTCAGGCAATACCAACAGTGACTCCTAATGAAATAAACCATTGAAGCCTTTTAATCAGACCACCTGCCTAAAAGGAGGAAGCCATCCAGAGGAGGCTGGGGCTCTAGGGACCGATTTTCCCCTTACTGGTCAACGCATGAGTGATTCTTTAATTGTAGTAATGATGTGCTTACCCTGGACCCAGACTCTCAGGCAGCAAGAGGCAGCAATTCTCTGGGGCAGAGAGTTGGCGTGACCTCAGCTGGGGCTGCACAGGTCTCCAAGCAGGGCTGCATCACCAGGGGCCGTGCAAGTGCCCGTGTTAGGGGCCTGTGTGACTCCCAGCCATGTGATAAATCTCTATTGAAAGAAAGCCCTGCAATAAATGAGCCCTGCTCTATATCTGAATTCTAGGGTCACTTACAAAAATAGGAGCTGGCTGCAAATGTGACCATCAAAGAGCTTCTGCCCTTACCCCTTGCTCTTCCCTCCTCCCCGGCAAATTTCTGAAAAATTATCTAACACCACCTTAAATATATTTAAATATTAGGAAGCTGAAGGGAGCCCAGAAACACCAGAACTGACCTAGAAGCTGTCTGCAACACTCTTTTGCGTCCACTGATTCACTCCGAGGTACATTTATGGTTTCCTTCTTCTTAATGGATCATCCCCGGATTTTCTTTGGAAATTCATCTTTCCCTCCTGCTCCTGTCTGAGTGTTCTGTTCTCTTAGCTCTGCAGTTGGCCTAGGATTCAGGTCTGTATTAGTCTGTTTTGTATTGCTACAAAGAAATATCTGAGGCTGGGTAGTTTACAGAGAAAAGAGGTTTATTTGGCTCATAGCTCTGCAGGCTGTACAAGCATAGCACTATGATTTGCTTCTGGAGAGGCTTCTGGAAGCTTTTACTCATGGCAGAAGGTGGAGGGGGAACAGGGGTATCACATGGCAAGAGGGAGAAAGAGACATGCCAGGCTCTTTTAAACAACCAGCTCCCATGTGAACTAGTAGAGTGAGGACTCACTCATTACCATGGGAAGGGCACCAAGCCATTTATGGGGGATCCACAGCCATGTCCCAAACACCTCCCACCAGGTCCCATGTCCAACACTGGGGATCACATTTCAGCATGAGATGTAGAGGGGACAAAACATCCCAGTGATATCAAGGTCTAAGTTAGTCAGTCGTTGATTCTCTAATGAATCTCATCCTGTCAACCAGAGTGTCAGCTCAGGACTTCTAATGGGTGACTCACAGAGAAAGCCCTGGTTCTCTCTTTCCCATCAGACGTGGACCTGCAGAGTATGTTTCTGGTTGGCCATTAGCTGGTGAAAAGCCCATCTGAAAATGTGACCCACATCAAGGAAGTTGAGATAAGGGGCTAAGGCAGTGATTCCAAGCCTCATGGTTCCTTCCTGAAGTTCTGACCCCCAAGCAAGATCTTGGATTCTTTAGTTTGTGAGCCAAGAAGTTCCCTCTTCACTCTGGCCACTTAGACTTGGTTTTGTCTCTGTCTTCTCCTCATCCTCTCCCCTCCCTCCTCATCCTCTCTTCTCCTTCTCCTCCTCCTTTTTCCTCTTCTTCTTCTCTTCTTCCTCCTCCTCCTTTTCCTCCTCCTCCTCCTTCTTCCCCACCCCCTCTCTCTGTTGTCACAGGCAATCAAAGAATCCTAATGAATTTCCCCCACCTATAAGGAAAAAACAATGAGTATTGGGAAATAGGCTTCTGTCCATCTAGAGAATAAGCCCTTCCTGGGAATCCACGGAGGAAGGGCCCCTGTGACCATAGCACCAACCCATGAGGCTACTGGTTTCTGAATACTAACAAATAAATTTACAAAGAGCCTTCAAACAAGCCCTAGGAGAGAATGAAGAGCACAGATGGGAAGGGAACTGCCTTTTTTGGAAAACAAATTAAAACAAGAGCCACCACCTGTGTAGCTGGTCATACTCAGAGGCACACAATCTCTTGAATCCCCATTTTTCTGATTCATGATGATGGCTACAGAAAGGAGCTCCTGCTATGGATAACTTTATGGAATCCCCAGTGTGTCTAGAATGGCCAAGAATGAATCTCTCAGCAGCCAGCACTCCTTAACTCTTCCCAGGGAAGATCTTTCACATCCCTAGAAAGGATCCGTTCATACTCTGGATAGCTGGATCAGTGGAGATGACAAATAAGGTAACTGGAATCAGGCATGGCAGTATGTTGGAAGAAACCAAAGTCAAGCCAACAGCATATGAATTCTCCTTTCCCTTGGGTCTACGTGGAGGCTACCTTCCTCTCACCCCAGCCCTCTCCTGGGGGCAGTGCCACAGGACCAGTTAGTGCATGGTGGGTCAGCGTTCGGCAGGATCCCTGAGTAGCAAGCTGGTGGAGCACCCACCGCGCTTTGTCTACCACGGTGATGAATGGTTGTTGACACGGCTAAACAAAGGTATTATTGGTAGATTACATCTGAGAGGCTGGACTCGTGCAGAAAGAGGGCATCAAGAGCCCTGGGTCTTGCTCAGCTCCCAATTAGTCCACAAAAGCCTAAACCACCAGGTCAGGGATAAAAGTGAATAAATGTTTCTAAATTCTTATCTTAAACACACTTAAGCTTAAAGCTATTTAACTGGGGCTTTAAAAGCATGTGAGCTTCCTGGAGCCCAGCTACCTGCCTCATTCTCTTGCTCTTATTTTTGCTTTTATCCTTTTAGTCTTGAAGAAGCCTAATTAGAAGCTTGAACAGGGCTCTCTCTCCCTGCCCTTAAATCAGTAATTGGCTTCAGTGCAGAGACTGTCAGGAAATTAACACATCACAACATGACAGCTGTTAATTTTTTCTCCTTATTTGTCATATGAATCACCGCTGATTTGCCGGAGTGCATAACAAATTAGTGGGCTGTAATCAGCGGCCTCTCTTCTGTGAGCTGCACCTTCCCCTTTTTTTCCCCCTTTTTCCCCCCTCTCTCTTTTTCTCTCTCCCCCTACAGTCCATTACTTCACTGCCTCAGCAGAGATGACTGTTCCTAGGTGTGTCATTGTCAATAAATCAGAATAAGCAAATGCTAAAAGCGCAAGAAGCTCTTTAAACTTTGATGAAGGCTTTTAGTTACATTTTTAAACTTACACTCATAACTTGAATCTTTTTTTTTTTTTTTTAAATTGTCACTCCTTGGTAGTGATAGACTGTCAGGTTTCCAGTCATTTCCTCATCCAACGTGCCAGGGAAGGTGGAACTCCAAGTGTCATTTGCACAAGTTCTGGCTGACGGCAGAGGTGGAGGATGTGTTAAGGAAGGCAGGGGAAGGGAGAGGTATCAGAGATTCCAACAGGGTCAGACCAAAGTACTTTCCTTTTTGGGTGAGAGGTTTAGGGGAGGCCAGGTATGGTGGCTTACGCCTGTAATCACAGCAATTTGGAGGCCAAGGTGGGTGGATCACTTGAGGTCAGGAGTTCGAGATCAGCCTGGACAACATGATAAAACCCCATCTCTATGAAAAGAAAAACACAAAAATTAGCCAGGCATGCTGACATGCACCTGTCGTAGTCCCAGATACCCGGGGAGGCTGAGGTGGGAGAATCACTTGAACTTGGGGGTGAAGGTTGCAGAGTCAAGATCATGCCACAGCATTCCAGTCTGGGCAACAGAGTGAGACTCTGTCTCAAAAAAATGAGATTTAGGGGAGAGAGAAAAACGGGAGGAAGAATGGGAGGTAAACACACAAGGTGGGAGAAAGAAACATGGATTCTGGAATCTTATCCTCCCCAACCCTTCCAACTTGACTTATTGTCCACTGTGGGTCATCTGAGGAGTGTGAGCCTTTGTTTGAATGCCTTTGTAGGGGCATCCAGGACTGCCAAGCAGAGTCATGGGCTCTCGAACTTTATTCCTCACTCAGCCTGGCAGAAGCACCATTGGTGGGTCTTAAACTCAACAGTTAAAGCCTCTGGGAAGGAGGGAGCATAGGAAGGTTGGTAGCACTGGGGTGGCTTCACCATGCAGGTTTGAGTTCTAGACTCTAAAATTTGGTAAATAAATCTGTATTCTCTGCATCCACGTTATGGATGCAGAAGGGGAATGCTCTTCTTCCTTCCCTGCCTGGACCTATTGTACTGACAAGCCCTTGTCTTTCCAACCTGAGGCCAGGAGGGAGTTGGTGGTGGCTTCACACTGGGACACAGACTCTCAGGGACGTATCAGCATCATCTCTTGGACATTACAGATTGATGTTGAACCTAGTGGTGAGAGTACTTCAGGGGTGAATTTCTTCTTTCATTTACTACCTATCCATCCATCCATCCATGCACCCATCCACCAATTCATCCATTCATCCATCCACCAATTTATCCATCCACCCACCCACCCATCTGTCCATTCATTCACTCATCCATCCATCCATCCACCCATCATATACCCATTCATCTATCCCTCCATCTACCCATCCACCCATTTATTTATCCATCCATCTACTCATCCATCCATCCATCCATCCACCCATTCATCAATCCCCCATTCCCCCATCTATACATTCATCCATCCATCCATCCATCTACCTATCCACCCATCTATCCACCCAGTCATCCATCCACCCATCCATCCACCCATCCAACCAACCATTCATCCATCCACCCATCCAACCAACCATTCATCCATCCATCCGTTATCAGTGTGCTTTGCATGTAGCAGCTTGACATGAGCCCAATGCATGAATAAGAGGGTCAAAGGGAGAGAGCAGAGGGAGAGTGTAAGAACTGCTACCTATCTCAAGATAAGGCACATGGAAAAAATCACAGCCTTGGAGAAACAGAATCATCAGACCCAGGCCCTCTGTAGGTACTGCAGAATGTCCCCTTGGTGGATATGGAGGAAGAGTGGAAAAGCCTTGCATTCTTAACCATAGCCATCAGCAGATGGGTTATTCTATGTATCCGTATTGGTCTTAAGTCACCCTTTTCCCAAGAGTTACTCTAATGACTTTCTTGCTCTGAATTTGAATTTGGCTACTTGAGAATTGAGTTTAGTTCAGTTTATCAAGTACATTGGCAGGACTATTATGCACTGGACACCCGTTTAGGAGCCAAAAATTCAATAAATTAGGGTCTATGCATTTAAAAATTATATACTTTTTAGAAAAACTGTCATAATTTTAAAACCGTGTTTTATTTGTTTGTTTGTTTTTCAATTCTCAACACTCAGGATGTGGAATGTATGCCTTGAAGGCTGGTCTCTCTTTCCCGAGAACTGAGATGCCCCGTCCTAAGGTACACAAAACAGTCTTCTAAACTTCAACCATTTGAATAGATATGGCCATGAGGTCTTGTTCTTTTGGAAATGGAATAATTGTCTTTTTTTTTTTGCGTTTGATAATTTATGTATGTTCAATGTATTTAAATACAGTTCAATATGCTACATCTTATAAAAATCACCGCTGAGAAAGTTTCTCTCTAACACCATTTTTGTAAGCTCCAAGAAAGGGTTTTTGAGCAAAATACCAATTTTACAATTAATCCATTGAAACCGAATTTAAGACAAAAATCATTTATTCATATGTGAGATGGAATGAGTTTTCCAGGAGAGACTAAGATTCACAGTAACGAAGTAGGAGCTTCACAGAAGAAGCAGGGGTGGGAATATTGAAATTCTGGGACCAGGTAGGCCCACCATAGGTATGAATACCTGCTTGTCTGGGGGGCCCCCACAGGAGTGGGGCACATCAGGTTGGATGCCTCTGAAGACAATAGGGGCAGATTCAATAAGGGTTTCCAACTCTTGGTAGAATCCAATGGACCAATGAATCCTGCTGCCTGCTGGCTGGCCCTGCAGGGCAAGTGCTGTCTTCCTCCACTCACTGCTATCTTTCCAGCACAGGCTGACTTCACCGTCCTCCCATCCCTGCTGTCTTTGGCCTCCAGTCATCTTCTGTTCCTATGTTGTGCAGGATCTGCTTTTCCCCAAGCACATCCCTGAGCTCCTCTCCCTTCTAAATTGCTGTAAGGAAGCCGTGTTCCTTGATAAACAAATCTCCTTTAATCCACCTTATACCTTCAATGTCCCTATTGTGCTATAATGGATGCTGTGGTTTTGGTGATACACTTTAGGAAGAAACTTTCCCTGCAGCCCTCGAGAGTGGCATGTCAGGACAGATTCCCCCACCTGTCCATTCTTGCTCCACCACCAGCGCTTTCTCTCATTTGATTAATACGATAGCTTCCATCTTGCCAGCCTTCACTATACCCAACATATTCCACACTGCAGCCAGAATCCTTTTTCTCAGTGCAATTTTATTTATTTATTTATTTTGAAAGAGGATATTGCTCTCTTGTCCAGGCTGGAGTGCAGTAGTGCAATCATGGCTCACTGCAGGCTTGACCTCCTAGGCTCAAGCAATTCTCCCACCTCTGCCTTCTGAGTAGCTAGGACTACAGGTATGCCTCACTATGCCTGGATAATTTTTTCAATTTTTTGTAAAGATGGGGTCTTGCTATGTTGCCCAGGCTGGTCTTGAACTCCTGGGCTCAAGCGAAATCTGACCTTGTCTCTTGCAGGCTGAGACAGTGCCGCAGACTGCCTTCATCCTTGACACGGTTTACGAGGGCCTTTATGATGAGACCTCTGTCTAGGGTACGTCCTCATTTGCCATCCACTTCACAGGTTTTGATCCAGAAACACTGAATGCATTCAGTTCCCTGAAGTTCTGATTTTTCCCTTATCCTTAGGCCTCTGTCCGTGGTATTTCTCTACCTAGAACACCACTGTCTACCCATTTACTACTCAGGTTTAAGCTTCACGGCTGCTTCCTCTGTGTAGCCCTCCCTAATGTCTGTGCCCACCTCCCAGTCTCCCAACCCAGAGACTGGGGCCTGGGTGTCCGTTACTAGCATGACAGCCGGACGTGGTAGCTCACATCACGTGGCTTTGATTACACGTCTGTGCCACATCAGGCCCCATTCCGAAGAGACCGTACTCTGTCGGGGTAGAAACTGCGTTGTGTTCATGGCTGACGTCCTGCCAAGCACCTTGCCTTGCCTAAATAGTTTCTCTGGAGGCGTCGTTCGAGTTGGTCGGATGCCTTAGTCATCAGTATCCACAGTGACAGACCTGGAGGTGCCTTTTCGTTTCCTTGCCTGAAACTCAGTCTACATCTTAGGCTCTAAAGTTTGAGATTAAATTTATGATATACACATCTTTCGGTGTTTTTCTAATTTTCTAAGACAGCTGGGTCAATGAAAGTATCTCTATATCCCCAAATAAAAACTTAAACACCTAGGGTTATTTCTTCCACGTGAATCTAAGTAGCTGCTGATTTCAACCTCCTAGCAGATGCTTGGCCCTGCAATAGGCCTAGCTGGGCTGTGCCCCAGGGCTACAGTCCCTCACACATGTCGGAACCCACCCCCAGTATTCTGGAGACACCCTTTCAGCTAGAATTATGTTCAGTCCAGCAGTTCCTGAAACCCTAGAGCCTGCAGAGGGAAAAACAGAAATGATTTCCCGTCCAGGGGAAAGTGAGGCTGGATGGAAAAAGGGAGAGAGTCAGTTGTTGGACAGCATCAAAAGTCAGCCTGTTTTATTAGGCAAAAATAAACAAGACAAAAATGTTCATCAGCTGGGCCAACCCAGACCACCCACTTTGTTGAACTGACCACATCACTTCAAGATTCCCTACGCATGGCCCTACGCTTCCCTGCTCTCCCCGGGGTAGACAAGGCATCGGGTTGGAAAGGAGGAGATCAGCTCAAACCAGCATAACCCCCCTACCCCTCACTTCCAATAAGACGTCAGTCGTAGGGGAGTTCCCTGCCTTGCTGCCTCAGTTTCTCCTTGATAGCACAGACTCATCTTTGTCCATTTACCGAAATGAATCTAAAACAGGGGTCAGAACAGATCAGTATCTGTGGGGATGGGCAGCATTCTTTGAAGAGGCGTAGTCAGGATTCATTATCTCTTTGTAATTAAAAACAAACTATTTTTTCCTATTAAACTTTAGAGAAAGTTAAGTCCGATTAAAGCATCTGGCCTCCTTAGGGAGTGCAGAGATAGCATCCTCATTAGCTCCTGCAGCGACTCTTGGGGTTCGGGGAGGAAGGACACGGGGATTTCACTTTATTTATTTGTTCACTGACTTTTCTGCCTCACTCCACCAGCATGTGAAGGTGGGGACCTGCACATTTTGCTCACCACTGTACCCTTGACTCCTAGAACAGAGCCTGGCATGTGTCATACAACCGTGGAGGGAATTGATGAGTGAACGAGAGAATGGAGAAATGAATAAATCAGCAAAAGCCCCACAGGGACGAAGACTGTGACTGGAGCACCCGTTCATCCCCAATGCTGGACACAGGGTGAGGGACACTAAATGTGTGCTGTGCATTGTTTATTGAAACAGACTCTACATCAAATTAAAAAAAAAAAAAAAAACAGGAAGCTTTTCGAGATCAAGGCTTATGTTTGACAGCTGAGACATGGAGGCCCAGGGAAGAAGGGAGATTTGAGATTTGCTTGTACCCTCTGAGCTGGTCAGCTGAGAGGCTCTGGCCAAGGTGCGGTTACTGAGCCCCAGGTAAATGCCCTACCCAGCCCCTCTTCTTGCTGTGTGCAACCAAACAGCTACACTCTGTGCTCACCAGGGAATCTTATCTGGAGTTTGAGTCCCAAGATCGGACCTTTGGGGCCTTCCAATAGAAGGGCCGGGTGCAGTGGCTCATGCCTGTAATCCCAGCACTTTGGGAGGCCAAGGCGGGTGGATCACGAGGTCAAGAGATCGAGACCATCCTGGTCAACATGGTGAAACACCAGCTCTACTAAAAATATAAAAAATTAGATGGGCGAGGTGGCGCACACCTGTAATCCCAGCTACTCAGGAGGCTGAGGCAGGAGAATTGCCTGAACCCAGGAGGCGGAGGTTGCGGTGAGCCGAGATAGTGCCATTGCACTCCAGCATGGGTAACAAGAGCTAAACTCTGTCTCAAAAAAAAAAAAAAAGAAGGGCAGAGACCTTTCCTTGTGAATACATTGGGCCCTTGTGGCTCCCTCGACTCTCAGCAGCCGCCACAGATCTATTTCTCTTCCCTGGCCCCAAGAGCTCACCTGCTTGCATGTTTCTGGTTAGGGCTAAAATGAGAGAGAGGTTGTGGATGAGGCTTAGGAATGACTTTCCATCCTGGCAGTAACATAAGCGTATCAAGAAAGAGGTACACGAGGACAAAGGCATTGCCTATGCAGGGTGGTCCAGGCAGGGCACCCCTGTACCTCTTAGCAAAACTTGAGGTGAGCCGGAAAGTCACATTGGAGAAGGACAGAATTGTGTCTGATGGTCACTGTGGAGGGCCCCTGTCCTGCCTGGGAAAAAGCCACTCTTTTTGGAGTTCAGTCAATGAGTGGTCACACTGGAGGACAGAAATTCCTTGAAGCTCTGGTGGCATCCAGAGTTCTGCAGAGGACCTGTCGAGGTCAGGGGGTTGTAATTTATAAGGAGGCCACTCGCTACAGGCAGCCAAGGCTGCAGAAGGAGACAGCAGGGAAACCGAGGGAAGACCCAGCAAGGGGGACTTCCACACAGTAAAGATCACAGAGGCTACAGCCCTGCAGGAGTCAAAGCCACCGGAGATTAGAGTCAATGACAGAAAAGGAGAATTTTAGGGGACTCGCTGGGACATTGGGCCATCCCGGGCTGTTCTGTGAAGGTGGGAACATCTGGTGCTTTTATGGTGAGGGTCGCCCAGCTCAGGCAATTGTCTTTCCCAGGCTGCTGCAGAGGTGGGCAGCATTGGGTGCTCACAGGCATGAGTTTGACCAGCAACAGCCCAGGGGTCATTGTACTTTGCAACATTGCACTTGCACTTGCACTACCAAAAGGCTGCATTTCAGTTATTTTGAAAAAGATCAGAGCTACAACTGCAGTTTCTACTACCACATCAGCAATCAAACTCCATGGCTGGATTGGCCTTGTTGGGGCAATGATGTTGAATGGTGGGACATGGGCCCATGAATGCTGGGTCCCTGGGCTCTCCTTCTACCAACATGTGCCCTATGCAATAGTCATTAGTGCCAGCAACAAATATTTCTGAAGAAAGGCCAGCATGAATAGCTAGCTCTGTCAATAAAACGGGACAGATGTTACCTGTGTTGTTCCCAGGGTGGACACCTTTAGCAGAGTACCCGATTTGCTACCTGCCCTTCTTCATGTTATGGGACATTCCAGGAGGCAGATTGTCTTTCAATCTGAGATTTCTGATGAAACCACAAGGATCAGATTTCCAACCCCATCCAACCCTGCCCTGCCAAGAGGGAGAAATTGTTCTAAGTTATGAATTTGTGAAGCCTGTTACTGCAGCACAACTTCTCCCATCCTGACCGATACAGCACATCTCTGCTTAAACTCTTTAATGGTTTCCCTGGCAACTACAGTGCAATCCCAAATCCCCATCGCAACCTATAAGGCTCTACTTTTCTGCCTCTCTTCCAGCTTCATCTTCCACTGGTCCTGCCTTGTTTACTTGGTTTCAGCCACAGTAAACTTTCTGTTTCCCAAATATGCCATGCTTATTCCTGTCCCAGAGTCCCAACACTTGCTGTTATCTCTGCCTGGAATAATCTTCCTGACCCTCAGTTCCGACTGGATTCAGATCCACTTAGATACCACCACCTCGAGCAGGCCCTTCCCTAACCACTCGTCTAAACTAGCCCAGTCACTCTCTATCATAGTAACCTCTTTTAAATTTTCTTTCTTTTCTTTAAATTTTCTGAGCACTCATTACTTTCTGAAGTTACCTAGGCTTGTGTTTATGCCTCTCTCCTCCCCTGGAATATGAGACAGGAATTTTATCTCATGACAGCACCTAGAATAAGGCCTGGTACGCAGTGAGAGTTCAGTGAACATTTCATGAGTGAGTGGATGGTTGTGCAATCGTGGAATTCAATTGCACAACCAGACAAGACACAAAGGAGAGACTAGATGAATGGTACCATTTGTGCAAACAGACAACTCAACGAATCCCAGAAATCCAGCACTGCTGGCCCTACCTAGTTCCTGGCAGGGGGACTCAGCTCCAATTTGGAGCACTAACCATTTCCTCCCAGATTTGGGCAGCAGATTCACTGTGATAAATGGCCTGAGCTCCTCATTGCATTTAATGGCAAACCCTGATCCAAGTGGAACCGCAGCCAGGTGGCTCATGGGAGCCCTGGAATATGACTTCCAGGGAGACCACAAAACCTGGATGGGTGGACGCCGTTCCAGATACATTAACTCATAATCCCCAGGAAGCACACACTTCTGATGAAGGAAGAGGAGGCTTCCCCTCTCACAAACACTAATAGCTGTGGTTAATCCTCATCCCAGGAAAAGGTTCTTGCCCAGGCGTCTGGAGAAGCTTCATCAATGTCAACATAAGGGCCCGGTGCAGGGACAGACAATGGCCCCAGAAGGCGTCTCTGCTCAACGGCCTTCTTGGATTATGGATTGTACGGGGCCATCGCTGGGGTGGTCCCTGGGCAGCAGGGAGGCTGATGCAGCCCCAAACAGCTGCCCAGCTGAGCTCACCTTCCTGTTTTTGGTGTCCAGAGGTGGCTGTGGTTGCTCCTGGAATTTGGGATATGTGCTTTTATGCTCAGTAGGGATGCAGGAGCCTGTGTCTGAGCTCCTAAAATGAAAAAGGCGGGGCTCCAGTGATTTTGAATCAAGTTGGCAGCCTGAGATGCCCATAGAGCCAACCAGGCCATCTCCAAATGCATTTCGCTTGAACTCCACTTGCTGCCCTGCGACCCCAACACTCACCCCTTTCCCTTTGTCTCCTGCTCTCTTTCTTCTTCTAGCCTTGGCTGAGAACATCCTCCAGGTCTTGGAACCAAGCCTCCTGCTTTTTGCTTCTCTTCCCAGGCTACACGGTGCTGGGGGGCTCCTGTGTCCTCCCAAATTTCCCACTTTTCCTCTTGTGATTACTGCCAAACTCCACCCTGGGTCTTTTTCCCCCAGTTCCTTCTCAGGGGCCAGAGCAGAGGCTCTCAAACAGCAATTCACACACCTGTGTCATTTGTGTTAAACAAAATAGAAAGAAAGGCCAAGGAGTTAAGTTTTTTTAAAAAAAAATATTTTCTTAACCTTTTTTCTTCTATTTTGGGACAGGATCTTGCTCTGTGCTCCAGCCTGGAGTACAATAGCTCAGTGAAGCCTCGACTTCCTGGGCTCAAGGGACCCTCTCACCTCAGCCTCCCAAGTAGCTGGGACTATAGGTGCATGCCACCACACCCAGATAATTTTTTATTTTTATTTTTGCAGAGATAGGGTTTTGCCATGTTGCCCAAGCTGGTCTTGAATGTCTGTCCTCAAGCAATCTGCCCACCTCAGTCTCCCAAAGTGCTGGGATTACAGGCGTGAGCCACCATGCCCAGCCTTCCAAGGAGTAAGTTTTTCATAAAAAGCTAAATGTGTATACCTATGTAACAATCCTGCACTGTCTGCACATGTACCCCAGAACTTACATTACAATAATTTTTTAAAGAGCTAAATATATTTTCTTTAAAGGGTTGTCTGTTATTTGGGGAGCATTTTCATTCCGAGACAATATAGAGATGGTAGCTCGTTATTTATTTTCATGGACTCCCTTGACCAAATAAAAAGTTGATAACCCCAAAATCAGAGACCACATTTTTTTTTTGAGACCGAGTTTCTCTCTTGTTGTCCAGGCTGGAGTGCAATGGTGCAATTTCAGCTCACCGCAAACTCCACCTCCCGGGTTCAAGCCATTCTCCTGCCTCATCCTCCTAAGTAGCTAGAATTACAGGCGTGTGCCACCACACTCAGCTGATTTTGTATTTTTAGTAGAGATGGGGTTTCCCCATGTTGGTCAGGCTCATCTCGAACTCCCGACCTCAGGTGATCCGCCTGCCTCGGCCTCCCAAAGTGCTGGGATTACAGGCGTGAGCCACCTCATCTGGCCTACAGTCACATTTTAACATGTGGACTGCGCCTGGAATCCTGAAGCCTGAACACATCCAGGACATGGGACATTTCTACCTGCTGGTCCTGTTGCTACCTGGAGTGCGTTAGGTTGAGACTTTATCATCCACCTTTCTGGGTCCTGTATCCCACAAGCAGCTCTCTGGGCTTATCTGTCCTCTAACCTCTTGACCCAGGGATCTCCAGCAGGAACTATTGTGAGCTAATCCCTCCTTCAGTGGGTCATATTCATTATTTCTTTTTCCTCCACTTCTTTGGGCTCCTCCTCCTTCCCTCCACACCACTGACAGTCCTGTAATTCAGGGACCTGTCATCTACTGCTCACATTGCAGCATTGCCTCCAACTATTCCCATGCCAGTGCGTCTTCAGCCCACCCTCACCGGCCAAGCAAGGGCCAGTGTGCCCATCTAGTTTAAACCCTGCTTCAGTCTAGAAGTCACACGCTGGAGGCCTTGGGGCTGTGCCCAGTAAGGAAACATTGGGCTACCCAGGGATGGTTTCTTCTACTCCTTCTCCTTCTCCTTCTTTTCTTTTTGGTCAACATGTACATATCTAAATATCGGAAGGCCTGGTAAGGCTGGGTTTGCATTCTTGCACATCAGTAATTACCTGGAGCTAGGCTTCCCCTTTTAGGCAGCTGGCCCTCTCCAGTTTGCCCAGATCCTGCCACTCTGTGTCATCTGACACACTCCATTCACGAAGGTCACCTCCCCATCATCTGAAGGCCCTGGCGGCTGCAACCCCATGAGGGTTCCATCACCCTTCTTTCCAAGAAATATAAGCCCATAGATTCTGCACAGAACTGAAAGAAAACTATTAAGTGAGGAGGCTGCTGTTAATTTCCTTCCATGGTTTAGTGAGCCACCAATAGCTCTCTGCCTTGACTTCCCTTTCTGTGAAATGGGGACGCGATCCATCTTTGTGTCTGGAGTGCAAAGAGATGCCATGAAGAAGCACATTTATTTTGAATGCTTTGAGCTTGTTGGAGAGCAGGTAACATAAAAATCCAAGGTGTTATTATTAGATAGTAAGAAATTTTGTTCCATGCTAATTAAACTCACACCTTACCACTTCCACACGGGGAACAGGCAGCCTGACAGCCTGACATGTTAGGAGCGGGAAGAGTTCTGCATGCGAGCACAAGACAGGCTGCCTCCTCCTCGCCTCGCCCGGCCGTGATGTGTGTGTAAATCTGCCTTCCCGCTCCTTCCTCTCATCCAACCGGGACTCCGACATTTGCCGAGAGGCTGATGGAGCTCTCGGCTCTGCACAGAGCATTGACTGTTCTGCGCGCGTGTTAGGAAGTTGTCAGGCTGGGGTCAGGCAGGTGAAGATTTAGTGAGCCAGCCAACAAAGTTTCCCCGCCACTGGGTTGCCACCACTTAGGGAAACGCCTGCAGATCGCACGCAAGAAAACAGATATTTCTCCCACGATGGCTTTAGCACTCCTTTGGGGATGGGGACATTAAGTCTTCCTCCACCACCAGGAGGCTGCTGACAGGGCTGCCTCCCGAAGACGTGGTAGGGGGCCCCATGAAGGAGAGTGGGCGCCAGCTCTATCGATCCGATTGCCCTATTGCAAGGGACAATTGCAGGAGAAAACAGCGAGGTTTTTTTTTTTTCTCCTCCTTATTCCAGGGCCAAAGAAAAGACTATCCATGGAAGGTAATGTAGCTGTCACCAAGGAGAGAGAAGTGGAAATTCACGGTTCTCTTGTGAGGCAAAGACATCTGTGTTATTGCACCCTAAGCCAATAGTTTTTAAAACAAAGTCATAAAACAAGCTACTGTATATAAAAGAGGTGGAAGCTATGCAGGGCTCCCCCCTACTCTGTGCGGGGATTTGAAAAGAAGCAAACCTTAAAAGAAAGTGGAACGAGCATGACTGACTACAGGAAGTCTTAGGGATGCGGGTGGAGCTGAGAGGTGGTGGGTCGGGTTCCCTCCATCAGGAAGGACGCCTGCTTGCCTTCAGGAGGGAGGGTTTGGGGGGACATGAAGAGTGAGGAGCCAGACAGAGGCGACACCAGGGCCTCCTTCAGCTCCAGCCCAGGAGAGGGTCAGGGCAGGTACAATCCCAGAGCTGTCAATGTCATGCACACACTCACCTGTGCGGAGCACCCATGGGCATACTCAGCTTCCACGAACATCTACCCATTTGATTTACAAAACCACCTGGGAGGCAGGCCAGATGGAGTCACCATCCACCTCCCCCTACCTCCACTGTTTTTTTCCGAGATGGAATCTTGTTCTGTCACCCAGGCTGGAGTGCAGCGGTGCAAGCTCGGCTCACTGCAACCTCCACCTCGCAGGTTTAGGCAATTATTCTGCCTCAGTCTCCTGAGTAGCTAGGCTTACAGGTGCCCACCATCACACCTGGCTAATTTTTGTATTTTTAGTAGAGACGGAGTTTCACCATGTTGGCCAGGCTGGTCTTGAACTCCTGACCTTGTGATTTGCCTACCTCAGCCTCCCAAAGTGCTGGGATTACAGGTGTGAGCCACCATGCCCAGCTGTCCTCATTTTTTTTTTAGATGAAAGAACAGCAGCTTGGAGAGACCCCCTAATTGGTCAATGCCGTGGTGCAAATCTTCTGACCTCAAGTCCAGTGCCCGATTTGTTTTTAAATAAAACCTTTCTTCTCTGTCAAGGTAGGTCAGTCACCCTGAGACTAAAGCCTACTTCACTCCAGTGGATGGATGGTGACACGTACCAGACTGTTTATGCCAATCCTATAGAAAACCACGTGTCTGTCACTTACGGCAGTGTAGATCACCGGGACCTGCTAAGATCCTAGCTACAGCCTGTTGGAAGACTGTTTCTTGGAAGGCTGGACTGGAAAGACTTCACCAAACGGGACAATTATCTAGATGGTGAGTTGTTGTTCTGTTTATTTCTAAGGGATTACAATTTGGACCTAGAATTGCAGAATTGAGAATGGAGTCAGCCTTCATTCAATCACCCAGGGGTGTGAGAATCTTCTCCCAAACTTCTTGAGAGGTGATGCTCTGGTCTGTCTGCACTACAGGGAGCACGGAGCCTGTCCTATGCACAGACCTCGTGAAGGGCACCGGCCTGTCTTTTGTATCAGGCACACCCGCCTGTGTCCTGGCCATGCCCTTATTGCATTGGG
This sequence comes from Aotus nancymaae, assembly GCF_030222135.1. Classification (NCBI taxonomy): domain Eukaryota; kingdom Metazoa; phylum Chordata; class Mammalia; order Primates; family Aotidae; genus Aotus; species Aotus nancymaae. Next base: position 20,717,871 of record NW_026988441.1, on the reverse strand, counting down.
ATGATACGCCCCTGCTACAATCCCTACACTGGCCACTGACCTCTGACCCAGCAGCAAAAGATGAGTAGAACCACTGCCCTTCCAGGAATGTGATCTAAGAACAGTGTCAGAGGGCAGGGGACTTCCAGGTGGCCGGCCAGTTTCAGGTAGACAGATCCAGTTAGAACCAGAGCTATGCTGGCAAGCCAATAACCAGTGAGAGCTGGAGTTTTGAGGAATAGACACTGTGAGTAATGGACACTGTGAGAAGGAAATAAAGCTAGTGGGATGCAGGGAAGGGTGCAGTAGACCCATGCCATGTGACCGGTTTATGCTAGCATTAATCATCCAGGTCACGACGGGGGTCTGACCTCAGCTCAAGTCAGTATGAACAGGGGTAGGGCTGCAGTAGACGGCTACACAGGCTGTACACTGCACAAATAATGACATGGGCAGCTGTCCTGGCTGCAGCATTATGGGAGCCTCTGCCTGCCTTCCAGAACCCAGGCTAGAGGTCACACACTGGAGGGTTGGATTTGAGCTCAGCTCTGCCTCTAACTGGGTGGCTTCAGGTGAAACCCTGCCTCTCTTAGGGCTCAGTGCTGGCTGGCCGTGAAATGAAATAGCAATGCCAGTCCCATGTGCCTCAATGTGCTCAGGAAACAAGAAGATTGTGATGAGAAGGGGCTTTTAACCCATGCAGATATCAGTTATCTTTCTTTAAAAGCTGATCCATGATGGGAAGCGTGGGCGTGGATTCTGCGGTGGAAACAGGAAACGGGAGGATGAGTCAGTTGGGCCTGGGTGGACACAGTTCATAGGGGACACACTGGCTCTCCGGCATTGGGACAAACAGTGTGGTCCCCTCCAGATGGTTCTTGTCAGTCAGTGCCCTCCTCCTCCAAGCGCAGCAAGTGTGGCCACGGTTCATAGGTGCCCCTGCTCTGGATAACCACCTCTTGTATGGGAGCTGCCATGCCTGGGAAGCTATGTCCCTGTTGCCCCCTCCCAGGGCAGCCATAGGCAGTGACTGGCTGAGATGAAAGGCCAGACCTTTGCTGCCAGTTGCAGGCTGTGCGCCAGAACCCTCTCTCCATGCATCCAAGGTAAGGCTTTTTCTGAGACCATGTCCTGTTGGGCTCTTTCTCAGGCCGTATCCTGAACGCTCTGTCTCTTTTTTTAATTTGTATTTTCTTTTAGAGACAATGTCTCACTCTGTTGCCCAGGCTGGAGCTCAGTAGCAGGATCATAGTTCGCTGCAGCCTCGAACTCCTGAGCTCAAGTGATTCTCCCGCTTCAGCTTCCCAAAGTGCTGGGAATACAGGTGCATATCACCTGTAGCGCCTGACTCTCTCTCTTCACCTCTTGATAGACCTTGCCCAAGGACGCCCCTTCAGAGGTTATCTCATAAATATCCCTGGGGCAGGTCTTGCTTCACCAGAGCCCAGTGTACAGTGGCAGGGGGCAGGTAGGTGAGTATGGGAGTATTCCACTGAATCTTCATGCAGCCAAGGAGTGGTATGATCGTGGGGAGCCAGCTTTCTCTAGCAGAGGTCAACTCTTAGAGAGGAATTCAGCTGAAAGCTGTCAAAGACCAGCCTTCTCAGAAGTGAGAGAATGCATCTCTTGTTCCTAAAGGGGTCAACTGCATGGTGTAGCTGCTACATCCTTCCATCCTGGAGCAAGCAGAGCTTTCCCTCAGAGTCTACTTACCTCAGGCATAAAGGATTCGTTTATTCCAACAGGATTTCTAGTGCATTGCTGAGTACCTAGTGCAGCACAAGTGAATCCATCAGGTACGTGGCATCTGCCAGTGAAGAGACTGTTATGTGGAAGGAGAGGCGGGCAAGGCACGGCTTATACCTTGGCCACACTGACTGCATATCCTCAGGGACATCCAGGCCATTCCTCCCCATTCCCTCCCCAAGCTCCGTGGACCTACCTGCCTTTACAGGTTGTGAACCCAGAAAATCTGAGACAGGTCTCAGTTAATTTAGAAAGTTTATTTTGCCAAGGTTGAGGGCACACTCACGACACAGCCTCAGGAAATCCTGATGACATGTGCCCAAGGTGGTCGGGGCACAGCCTGGCTTTACACGTTTTAGGGAGACATGTGGTTCAGTCTGGAAAGGCAAGACAACTTGAAGCAGAGACAGGAAGCCTGGAAGTCGGGAGGGTGCGTCCAGGTCGCAGATAGGTGAGACACAAAGGGCTACATTCTTTTGAGTTTCTGATTAGCCTTTCCAAAGGAGGCAAATCAGTTATGCATCTATCTCACAGAGCAGAGGGATGACTTTGAATAGAATGCAAGGCAGGTTTACCCCAAGCAGTTTCCAGCTTGAGTTTTCCTTAGTGATTTTGGGAGCACAGGATATTTTTCCTTCACGAAGTGCTGAAGGGATCCCAAGAAGTGAGTGAGTGACTTTTCTCAGCCCCGTTGCAATGGAATTTTTCATTGTTTTCCTCGTTTTCTACCTGCAGGAGTATCCCCTGCACCCTTTCAAGCAGGACATTCTGAAAAGTATGAGAGGGAAAAAAAAAATCTTTGCAATGTATATTAGTAATATTTAATTAGCCTTGGATTACTTAGTAAGTGACAATTATCCCTATTATGTCTGTCATAGTTGAGTGACTACATACTGTCTATGGTTTATGGGCCTAAAGTTCTCCACCGAGTGTCACAAATTCCCATTATGTCCCCAGCACTGGGCTTTGCATTTGGAATGTGAGCAGAGGTGAATCGTCCCCTCCGCACAGCCAGATGTTTCCCCATTGACTTGGCAATGAGATGAGACGGGGTTAGGCCAGCCTCTCTTCTGGTAAATTCAGAAAACTTATTAGCAGACATACCATTGATGGGGTGCCCTGGCTGGCGGAAGGGAATTGAGCCACTGAAACTGGACAGGCCCCCTTCCCCAGGCATCATCCTCTTATAAGTAAAATTTCAATGCCAAAAAAGAAACAGCACTCGAAGATACATGACGTAAAAAGCTGCTCACAGTGTATGACTGGCAATCACGCCCACCCAGTGTGCTGTGTCGTCCTTGGCCAGCCCGCCTTGGCATGGGCTATGGGCTGATCCCCTCACCTGACACGATGAACCCTCTCACATCCAGCCGCTGTGTGCCAGGCAGCCTATCCTTGGAGAGAACACATCCCCTACTCATAGCAAGTCTTTCTCAGCAATTCTCATTAGTCTGCAACAACTGGGACTGCACTTACTTTGCCAAACTGATCAAACCATAAAATCAAACACCAGCTCTGACATCACACGGTGGTGTTCAGGCTGGGCTTCCATAATTCATGCAAACATAACATAATACAGTTCACACATAATAAGAGCTGATGATCTACTAGCTGAAAGCTGAAACATAGAGATCAGGCTGAAGCTGTGAACTTGATCCCATCTAAGTACAACCTTGTCTGAAGCAGAGGCACATGTTGCAGGATTCTTGGCATGGATTCTAGAGCCCAGAGGCCTGGGGTTGAATCCTCATTCTGCTGCTTTGTGCTGTGTGATCTTGGACAAGTGACTTCACCTCTCTGTGCTTTAACTCCCCATTCTGTAAAATGAAACTCAGAAGGTACCTGCCCCATAGGATTGCTGTGAGCATCACACGCATGTTAATGTATGTGAAATATTTAGAACAGTGCCTGGCACTAGGTTAGCGCTGTGTCATATAAACAAGCATTACTCTCAGGTTGATGTGGCTCTTTCTAGATTATTCATACACGTTTACTACTGTGCAAATATATTCAGTAAGTTTTGATGTTTTAAAAAATATTTAAAGATGCAACCATACTCCTTGAATCATTCTGCAACTAGCCTTTGCTCTAAATTATCGATGAGCTTCAATATTTCTTCCCCAACACATCAGTACACACGTGCCAAGAAGCTCTGAAGCAGCATTTGAAAGGGTGCAGCACCCCACACGTGTAATCTCAGTAGTTTAGGAGGCTAGGATGGGAGGATTGCTTAAGCCCAGGAGTTTGAGTCCAGCATGGCCAACATAGTGAGACTCTGTTTCTACCAAAAAATACAAAAATTAGCTGGGTGTCGTGGCACGTGCCTGCAATCCCAGCACTTTGGGAAGCTGAGGCAGGGGATCACTGGAGACCAGGAGTTCAAGACTAGCATGGCAACATAGCAAGAGCCTGTCTCTATAAAAAATAAAAATAAAAATTACCCAGGCGTGATGGTGTGTGCCTGTGGGCCTATCTACTAAGGAGGCTGAGGCAGGAGGATTGCTTGAGCCCAGGAATTCAAGGCTGCAGTCAGCCATGATTGCACCTCTGCACTCCAGCCTGGGTGACAGAATGAGATCTTGTCTATAATCTGACCAACCAACCAAACCAACAAACAAAAGCGGACACATAGAGCCGGGGCTAAGGGTGGTGCTGGGTCATCCTCTGCCTGCTCCACTGGTCCTCTCTAGCCCAGCCTGTCAGAGCACAGCAGAAGCCCTCTCTGCTAATTCTACCTTGCTGGGGCCTCCACATCCTTCTGACATCACAATAGGAATCTGGGACCACAAGCGCTAAACTTTCCTAAACTCAAGTTCATTTTAACTGCACTAAGGCACAGAACAATTCAGAGGAAACTTAGCTCATCTCTGTGTGTGTGTGTGTTCGTGCACACGTGCATGTATGCATGCAAGTGTGCAAAGAGTCCCCTGGGAATTGCTCTAGCTCATGTAGTGCACTAAGGCACAGACCAATTCGGAGGAAATAGCCCATCTGTGTGTGTGTGTGTGCACGTGTGCACATGTGCATGTGTGCATGCATGCAAGTGTGCAAAGAGTCCCCTGGAAGTTGCTTTAGCTCATGCATTTGGGCACATGTGGACTGTGGCTTGTGAGAGCAGAGCTACCTACAGTGGCGACCACTGTAGCTTTCAATATTAAAAAAACGCTCGTGGTTGTTGGCAAACAGCCACCTTCTCTGCTGTGGAAAGCCTCGTGCCTTGGGCTCCTCACCTAACCTGATGACAAGATATGCCCATAGGCAACATGTTTCGAGGATGGCAGGGGCTGAAGACATTATGGCTGGAGCACCCGGCCAGCAGCCCAGCTCTCCGCCACAGAAGACGGAGCAGAAAGCATGGCGGTAGGCATTTAACTCTGCACTTAGCCGCTGCTCATTAACGAGCTCTCCGGTGGAAGTCTTCGCAGCAACTCTCTGGCACTGGAGGCTTTGTCATCCCACCCACGACAACCTCTGTTAGTCAATAATAACAGCTTATTTAAAAATAGCAGCATCAACTGTTTGCGCTGTTATTATCTGTGCCTGGCTTCTAGCCCCAGAAGACTTGGGAAAGGTGTGCAACCTGCTTTTCTGGAGCTTCTCTCGCTGAACCTGTTTCCAGATCTGGGGAAAAGACAGGCACGTCTTTAGCAAACACTCACAATGTAATTGCCAGGCAGTTATGGGCTGAGACAGTAAAATACAGCAGTTGGCGGCACGGTAGGTTCATTAGTCAATAAAGCATTGCCGCGCGTTTTATTGAATTGTAACCCTATTTTGCCCTGATGCGGACCTTGTGGAGCCTCTACCTCCATATAAATCTGAGTGATTCATTTAGCATTCAAAGTCGAGTAAAAGGAGGATTTGGTCCAATTCCAATGCAACCCTGCTCCATTAGCTATCTCTATTATTATCTGCCTTTGCCTCCTCCGTCAGTGGGGACATTTTGATAAAAGCTCACATCGGAAATAAATCGGGAAGCGAATGGCAGGATGTGCACAAAATAGCTTTCCTGTAGGCCACTCTGTCCCTGGCATGCCCAGGAGTGGCTCAGGCCAGGTAAGGAGACCATTCCCCCGGCGTCCCTGCATCCAGCCATCCAACCCACTCAAGATGCCGCTGGTAAATGTGTACAACACTCCCATTTTTCTAGCATCTGACTTGAAATACATTTGACATGGTCTACTTAATGTTAGATGGCTGGAAAATGTTTTATTATTTACATGGTTTATTTTGGGACAGAGATTTAGCTCTATCACTAAAATGTCCACCCCCAAGTCAGCAGGATTCTAAAACTAGAAACATAATAATAGAGTATCAATGTTACTCATTCCATATCTGTGAGAAGTATCCCAAATAATTTGCTAATTTAAAAAAATCGTGTCTGTTTGCAGTTGATTGGAGGGGGTCTGGGATCATCAGAGCAAGAAGGTGGACTTACAAATTGTAGGGAATGGGAAATAGAAAAAAGATTTATAAAATAACATGAAATTATGGGTGCTGATGAAAAACATCATTTTTTACTTTTAGGAAATGGTATTTTTAAAGTGTAAAAAATGCAAAATTGATTACTGGGATCTAGGGCACAACCAGCTATTTTTTTTTTTAACTGACAAAAAATAGGAGGAAAATACTAAAAATTAAGACAAATTCAAAATAGAATAAGATAGGAAGACAGGAATTTCAATGACCCGACATCAAGTTTGTACTCTGACCTGCCTGGCCCACTAGAAGGAAAATGAGCATCTCTTTTTACCCATTCCTTGTCTGAGAACCCCAAAGTGTCCAGTTATTTCTGGGAGTTGGACCCAGTGCCCCATAATCCCATGGCGGGGTGATGTTTGGCTTTTTAATCACGTTAGTTACATGTTTGCCTCCCCGGAATTTGAGGCCAGTGGTCTCGTTCAGCATTGCACCTTGTGCAGAACCAGTAACAGCAGCATCGGGGGAGGAAGCATCAGTTACGGGACCCACAGGTGCACTGTTTGTTTCCGATGGTCCTCCTCTTCTTCTGACAGCTGACAGTGCAGCAGAGGGAATTAGTAGCACACATGGGCAAAGAACCAAGGGACTCTTTTTCTCTATTCTGTGAGCGCCAAAGGCTGTTTCTGTAGCGGCTCGGAGCCCTCCTTGCTTTCTCCTAGAGAGAAGCCTGCCCAGGTTGGGGCTGTGGGTTTTAAGAGGTACGAACAAAGCTGGCATGGTAGGGGAGACTAGAGTTGTGGAGACTCAATGCAGACTTCCCAACAGTTTCAGGGTGTCAATTTCCAAAACGTGGTCCCTGCTGCCCCGCCCGCCAGACTCTGAGAAGCAAACCTTGCTGGCAGGAAATCTAGGCAGGAGTGGCTCCCTTCCCTGGCCTCTTCTTTTTCTTTTTCTGCCATCTGCAGCCGTGATGCCCATAACTAAGAATCAAGTTCATAATTTAATTTGGGGGATCGGTTGGCAAATTCTCATTAAACAATTGGGTCTTTGAAAATGCTATCTTTAGATTTTTTTTTAATTGACCTATTATTTTCTGGCTCTAGCTGCCAGATCCCCCACCGCAAACAAGGAGAAGCTTGCTACCTGGACTTTCTTTGATGAATAGTTTTAATTAAAAAATTCTGTACCATAAGTATTTTAATGTTACAAACATACCAAAGGTATGCAGTCATAAATTTAAAAACACATTTAAATTAATCTATAAATATGCGGCAAAATTGACAGGGCATATTTAAGCCAGGGGATGCGCCATAGATGTGCTAATAATGACAATTAAGAATCGTGTAAAATAAATGAAAATCAATACTCAGAACAGGTTGACAAAAAGGAAAAAAGAGAGGAACTAAAACAACATGTAGTTTGTCTATTAGAGGAAAAAAATTAGTAGCTGCTTGTAGTTTTGAAATGTCTGCTAGCGTGAAGGAAGGGCTCCTGGTGGCATTTTTTTTTTTTTCTCATTTTCAAGGATCATAAAAACTCTCCTGCTGGGGTGACAAGACAAACCTACTCGGGTTGGGTGGTCTGGAAGGGGGAGGGCTGTGCTTCAGTTCTCTAAACGAAATATACACCTTGCCAGTTACAGATCCAAAAGGAAAGCGTCCAAGGTAAGCTGCATGCCTCGATGCTGACACATGGACACATATATTTCTTTGCACGTGATGATCTGTTTCCTGCTTTCTAAGCACCGAGACAAGTTGTGGGGGTGTTCGCGCTCCAGGAGGCAGGAGTATTTTGGGGCCAAGACAGGAAAATACATGTGCTGTACGCACCACGGGTCATCCACTCACAGGCGCAAGAGGTGCCCAGGAGCTCCTTTGTGTCTCCCCGCAGAAAGCACCAACTGCACAGAGATATGAGTGCGCTGCGCCCGCTGATTCACAGAGTGCCTTGCTACGCGGAACCAGGAAACCCACGCTAACCTTCATGGCTACATTCATATTAAAAGACAACTTTGCGTCTTTCAATCATGTATTTCCCTCTAATTAAGGCATATTCACTTTTTTCCCCTAATTAGGTATTCTTTGTTGCATAATGTTTGCTCTAATCTTTCGGAATCTTTCTCAATATCCAGTCATTACAGGCTCCCCTCGAATTCAACCAAAGCATGTTATTTTTTCTGCTAATTACATCCTCATTTACAGATTGGCGCCTCCTCTGATTGGCTCTGCGCACCAGTTGCTATGACTTCATTAGTCGTGTCTCCTGACCCTGTTATTTCTTGTGACAGGATTTGCTCCTCGTGTCCTGTGGCTCCAGATCCCTGGGTCACTTCTCGCCAGGGTTGAAATAGTGTCAAACACACGAGGGTTTAGGGTGTGGGAATCACTGCTGCAGTCGCTAATTACTACACACAGCAATGGTACAAATTGCTGCTACTGGCTGGGCCTTTATTTCCTCCTCTTATTTTTTAATTAATGTTTTAAAGGTGTCATTAACAGATTAGTTTCATTTTTAAAATGTGCCTGATTTAAAAAAAAAAAAAAATGCTAAACATGTCTCCTTGCTAGGGGTCACAAAGAAGCTATCTTTCATGTACAAAACCTCAAGATCTTTAGTTTTGTAGGGGCTGCCGCCCTGTGAGCAGAGAACTTCAGCTTTGACTCGGTTATTGTCAATCTCAAAAAAATTGAATTTTAAAATCTCAAGGTGGTGCTAATAGAATTTTCTAACCCAAGATATTCATACATTAAAAAAAGCAACATTTTTTAAGCGATATAAAATTTTGACACACTAACACAAGTTGTATTTATTAAATAACAAGATGAAGCTCTCTAGGTAACCATATTTTAAAAAAGAAAGAATGTAACTGATTAGATGAGTTATGTATATTAAGGGATAATGGGATAATTAAAATGAATGAATTACATTTGGATATTAATGCTATCTTTTTAACAAGCAGAACAGGGTAACAGGACTTTAACATTTGGGGGGTACCCGGGACAGAGAGTGTGTGTGATCCTCGCTTTCAGATTCTAGGCCATGGGAATATCCCAGTTTCCTGGAATCAAAGATCCAGGAAGAATCAAGCCTGCTGAATTTAAATGCAAGTTAGTTAATATGAAAAATGCTGTATCTAGTTGTTTGCAAAATTACTTTTGTTGATTAAAAGGCTCTTCAGAACTTCCGGCTGGTGAAAGGGTTTTAAATTGTCTAATGCTGATTGTGATTGCTATGCAGAAAAAAGGCAGCGCAAAGCAAACCATTATATCACTGAATCTTTGTTAAGCAGGCCTTGAAAGTGTCTGACAGCATAATTAATCTTGTGATATTAACAAAGAAACCAACTCAATAGTATTGAAGATGCTTATTAAAAATACTAAATACCTTTTCCACTTAAAAAACCTTTTGAAACAGTGTGGGAAGTGGCATTACCTTTTTGTTTTTGCAGCATTTTCAACTAAAATTGATACTAGGGTCTACAGCGCAGCAGCAAAATTGTGAAGTGGACAACAATAAGAATTAGTTTAAAAAATCATAATTTCCAGCCAAGAACACCGGCTGGGCTCATCAACCTGGCAACCGCAGGCTCTGACAACACCCCTTGCAGCAAACCCACTTGCCAAAGTTTAGGCAGAATAAATGGTCGGTAACAAAACTCTGAGAATAGGGGCCTTCCTACACATTGTTCTTTTCGCTTGGGGACCTCAAGTGAAAAGAACAGTGTGTATACAACCATTTCTGTTTCCAAGCAGTTTGAGAGGCATGGGACATGTGTGGATTATTCAGGGTTTTTTTTTGTGAAGGCAGCATTTGAGGGCCGGCTATTCAGGGCTTCCTGGGTCCCCTGGGGAACTGAACTATGTCCACATCTTGGGGAAAATAACCGGGACCCCTTTGAGCCTCAGGACTGTATCTCACTTGCGCTGGCAGTGTGTGAGTGTGACAATGATGTCCTGTAGGATGGGTGGGACCCTGGGGGTATGGGCAGGGGCCTTGGTGAACAGGAGCAGAGGATATGATTTGGCTCATGTCCCTTTGATATAGTTTGGCTGCGTCCCCACCAAAATCTCATCTTGAATTGTTTTCCCATATTTCCCACATGTTGTGGGAGGCATCCAGTAGAAGATAGTTTGAATCATGGGGACAGGTTCCCCCGTACTCTTCCCCTGATGGTGAGTGAGTCTCACGAGATCTGATGATTTTGTCGGGGGTTTCGCTTTTGCATCTTCCTCATGTTCTCTTGCTGCCACCATGTAAGAAGTGCCTTTCACTTCCTGCCATGATTCTGGGGCCTCCTCAGCTATGTGGAACTGTGGGTCTGGTTGAACCTCTTTTTCTTCCCAGTCTCGGGTATTCTTTATCAGCAGTGTGAAAACAGACTAATACCTAGGGGCAAGATTTTTACCTTGGAAGGTGACTAAAGAGAGCATTAATATGTGACACATTTGCAAATGACAATTGCTGTGCAACTAAACTAGTAACCACACAATGCAGTCACCTGAATGCCTAGAGCAATAGCATTTATCCAGATCACATGTCAGTGGGACGACCTGGAGACTGGTGGATCTTGGCTGGGCAGTTCCACTGATTTTGGCTGGGCTGGCTTGTTCCTGCATCTGCAAGTCAGCTAGACTAGCCTGGTGGACCAGGCTGGGGCAGTTCAGCTCCATGAGTCTCTCAAGCTCACTGTTCCCAGCATGGCCTTCTCATAGCCATGGCAGAAGCACAAGAAAGCAAGTGGAAACCCTGGAGACTGCCCTAAGGCTGAGGATCCTAACTGGGAGCAAACGTCACATGGAGTGGCCAGGGCAGAGTTAATGGAACAGAAACACTTTGGGAGGAAGTCACAAATAGGACTGAAAGGCATATATTAATACGTTCGGATTTATCCTGCTTCCATCCTGCATTTTTCTTAAAGAAAGTTTTAACACCTAATTATAACTCAGCTCTTCTGCAAAGTAAAAATAAGAGGTAATTTATTTACTTTGGTATTGAGGAAAAAAGTATTAGAATGTAGTATGGGTTTTCCACGACGTCAGTAGTTAAAAGAGAGCCAAGTTAGAAGAGAATGGGTTGGACCATGTTTTAAACCATCATCATTTTCGGATGACATGATCATTAACCGAGCAAATGCACACTGCTGCTGCCATGTAAGAAGTGCCTTTTGCTTCCTGCCATGTTTCTGGGGCCTCCCCAGACATGTGGAACTGTGGGTCCAGTTGAACCTCTTTTTCTTCCCGGTCTCGGGTATGTCTTTAAAAATCCAAAATCAACAGAAAAACTGTTGCAATGAATGATAAAGTTATTTCCTCAGAATTTAACAGAAAAAGAAAAATCCAATATTCTGTTTTCTTTAAACAGAAAAATCCAAAATCAACAGAAAAACTGTTATAATGAATGAAAAAGTTATTTTATTTGTCAATTATATCTCAATAAATGTGGGAAAATTAAATTCAGCAGAAATGTTGGATAGAACATCAAACTACAAAATTCAGTGGTATTTCTTTTTATCAACTGTAACCGATTAGAAAATATAATTTTAAAATATGATACCACTTACAATAGCAACAACACATAAAGGATACAGAAATAATAATTCAATAACCCTGATAGACAACAATATAAGCAGGTCAACTCTTATATACTTAATCTATATATTTAATCCAATCTAAATAAATATTCCTGTTGGGATTTGAAAAAAATAGATGTTTACTCTAAAACTTATATCGACTTTAAAACTGCTCTAAAATTTGGTAAATACACAAAATAGCTAATTCAACAACAAAAAAGAAAATTGAAGAGGCAAAAATTGCTGTACCAAATATAAAGTCATATTACAAAGTCAACATAATATAAACAGTGTGGTATTGGCAAAGAAAAAATAGACCAATAAACAAATAATGGCACTGATCTCGGGCAAGCTAGATCACTCAAGAGAAATATAAAACAAGATCTCTTCTTAATATCAAGGTCAAGTGGGCTCTAAATGGATTGAAATGTGAAAATGTGAAGTGTAAATTTGAAAGGTAAAAAATATAATCATTAGAAAAGAATATAGTGTCTCTATGACATTTTAAACAGAACTTCAAAAATACAAACAATAGACCAAAAAAACTTTTAAAAAATTGATCACTGAAAATTAAGGATTTTGGGTCAATGAAGGACATCTTGGATAAAGTTAACAAACCAATGACAGTTAATGGGAGATGATTTTGCAGTATTTTCACCTGAAAAGGGTTTCATACCTAGACAATAACCCCAAAAGGAAAACAGCCAAATTAGATGTTCAGACTTTTTATTTATTTATTTATTTATATTTTTTGAGATGGAGTCTCACTCTGCCATTCGGACTGGAGTGCAGTGGTACAATCTCAGCTCACTGCAACCTCCGCCTCCTGGGTTCAAGCAATTCTCCTTTCTCAGCCTCAAAAGTAGCTGGCACTACAGGCGTGCACCACCACTCTCAGCTAATGTTTGTATTTTAAGCAGAGATGGGGTTTACGCACATTGGTCAGGCTGGTCTTGAGCTCCTGACCACAGGTGATCCACCTGCCTCAGCCTCCCAAAGTGCTGGGATTACAAGCATGAGCCACTGTGCCCAGTCTGTTCAGACAATTTATAAAATTATACTTATTAACTATAAAAGTTAACACATATAAAAAGAGAGACGGAAAATCATTAATAATCAGAGAAATGCAAGTTGAAACAAAATGATACCACTGTGTACCTAAAACATTTGTTAAAAAATAAATAATAACCTATACTACTAGAAAATCCCAAGTGTTCACAGGGATACGGGAAGGTAGGACATTTCTGTGGGGCTGGTGGAGTGCTGGCTGTATCCCATATCCACCCTGGAGGGCAGCCATGTCTGGTTTCAGTGCACATACTGTCTGTAACTCAGGTTGGTTGCAGAGTATGTGGTACATGCAGGAAGTTTCCCAGGGAGCATGTTCAGAATTAACATTCAAGGGAGTGAAATTGGTAGAAGTTGAACTGAAATACACTCACCACAGAGGCCTCAGCTATTCGATGATCTTACAGTAAGGGAGCTCTGGACCTGGGATGGCCTTTCAGAGCTGTCCACCTTGCCCCATCAGATACAAAGGGGCAAGTCCCAGGACCTAGGGCCAGGACATCTCTTAGTCCCCTGGGGAAGGATTCAGTTGAGAGCCATTGGCAGCTGCTGAGGCTCCCTTGGTCCTGAACAGGATACCTGGGTGGCCCACAATTGTAACCACCATACTCTATGATCCAGAAATTCTACCACTTGAAACGTCTCTCCCAGAAGCTCTCACAGGGGACCCCAGCAGGCACAGTGTGGATGTTGGTCACAATATTAATTGTTAGGGGCAGGAATTGGAAGCCTGTTTCGGGAAGGTAAGTAAAATGTGAAAATGTGTAGTGATTCAAAGAAGTGGATTATATGTTCACATAGCAATAGGGAACTTACCGTTTATATCAATTAATATACATTCACAATAACAATATACACTGGTCAGGAACCTATACAAGGCTGGATGTGGTGGCTCATTCCTGTAATCCCAACACTTTGGGAGACTGAGCTGGGAGGATCACTTGAGCCCAGGAGTTGGTGACCAGCCTGGGCAATAGAGTAAGAACCTATCTCTACAAATAATTATAATAACAGTAAATATCCAGGTGTGGTGGTGTGTGCCTGAAGTCCCAGGTACTCAGGAGGCAGAGGCAGGAAGATTACTTGAGCCTGGGAGGTTGAGGCTGGCAGACAAAATAAGACCCTATCTCAAAGAGAAGAACACATACTAAAGAATAAATAAGCATTAAACACACTGCAATGATTGTCTATAAAAGGAAGGGAATTGAGTTAAAAGAGAATAAATAAATAGACAAATCAAAGCCAAGGAATCTGGCTGGGCATGGTGACTCATGCCTATAATCCCAGAACTTTGGGAGGCTGAGGCGAGTGGATCATCTGAAGTCAGCAGTTCAAGATCAGCCTTGCCAACATGGTGAAACCCTGTTCCTACTTAAAAAAAAAAGAAGAAAGAAAGAAAAATTAGCTGTATGTGGTGGTTCACATCTGTAATCCCAGCACTTAGGGAGGCTGAGGCTGGTAGATCACCTGATGTCAGGAGTTTGAGACCAGCCTGGTCAACATGGTGAAAACCAGTCCCTACCAAAAAATACAAAAAATTGGCTGGGTGTGGTGGCACATGCCTGGAGTCCCAGCTACTTGGGAGGCTGAGGTGGGAGGATTGTTTGAGTCTGCAAGGTGGAGGTTGCAGTGAGCTGAGATCGTGTCACTGTACTCCAGTCTGGGTGACAGAGTGAGACTCTGTCTCAAATAAATAAATACATAAATAAATAAACAAAACCATGGAATCTTGCCTAGGTCAATGATGACAATGTGCTATAAATTGAGGATTACAATGAATTTAAACCTCTGCACCTGAGTCCCAGGGGGAAAAAATCATAGTAGTGTCAGAAATTCCTAACCATTATTTAGATTACCCTCAGATTATTTCACATACCTTTTTTTCCCCCCCAACATCTAACCTGCAGTAGCTCTCCTTGAGCTGTGGTCCAGCTGATGTACCTATTTTTTAGGGAATCAGGGATGATTTCCCAGATGCTTTGGATAGATGTTTTCATATTTGAATCTAATTAGGGGCTTGCAAAAAAACATGTAGACAAAGGTTTACGTTCTGTTTTCACGCTTTGGATTTGATTTGAAGAGAATGAATCCAAGCATGGGGTTTGAAAAGACGTTGCCAAAGGATGTGGAACATGGAGGAAATCAGGAGTTACGAGAAAGGGGAAGAGAGCGCTGTGCTGCTCCAGCCGGGTGGAGGGTGTTCCTGGAGGAAACGCAAGTGAAAAGTGAAGTTTTACAATGAGGAGGAGAAACGAAGTTAAAGAGATCCTCAAGTATTTTTAAACTGTGAAACTGCCAAAGAGAATTTGAGGCAGAATGTACACAGTCCACATGGGGAAATGTTTTTTATAGAAAAATCCAGTTTCTAGGATATTCTTATCACAGGGCTGGGAGGCAGAGAACAGATTCAGAACAATGGCTTTGTCGAACTCTTAATGCCAAGAGAGTCCAGCTCCTTGTCTGAAAGTCTGGACTCCTGAAAGCAAGAAAATGTAGACAGGAAGATACATTAAGAGGCAGCCTGGGTTCCAGTATTGACAGCCACAGCCCTGCACTGTTCTTTCTGCAAGGTTCACTTTTCTTTGGGCCTGAGCTTGACCATCTGCAAAAGGAAAAGGTCAACTTTTTTTTTTTCTAAACTTTTAGGACTGATGCAAAAGAGTGATGTAAAGAAGTGTTGATAAAATCTCTGCCCCAGCTGTCAGGAAGCTATGGAGAAACAGCTGAGTCCTATCATATAAGCAACAAACTGATGCTATTCTTTGTTTGGAAGGAGGAGAAGGATGAGAAGGAGGGGGCGGAGAGAGAGCAGGAGGAGGGTCTGGGTGGTGGTGGGAGAGGAGAAAGAAGAGGAAAAATAAAAATAATAGTTTAAGTGGAGTGACTGGTAATATTTGTCATTCTCTCAGTCGATGGTGGTGTGAGCATCTCACCACCCTTGTGTGAGCGTAGGGTTTTAAAATAAACAAATGTATACATACAGATTTTCTATTATATGGCCTCAGTGCAAGTCAGCTACATCATCTGTGGCTCAATCGAAGTAGCAACAATTTATTCCCTCTGTAGAAAAAGCGGTCCTGTTGGATTTACTGAAAACTGACATACCTGTATATGGACAGAAAACTGGATGATTTAATAATTTTTAGGGCAATTTTGATCAGATGTGATTTCATTTTTAACTTACATGCATTATTAGGCATGTGCTATTATAATTGTCCCAGCATCAGATCACCTTCTTTATGAGGCAAAGTCCACGTGCCCTTATAGAGATCAACAAGTATTTTTCTATCTTTTCTTGCAAAGAGGGAATAGGGACATGAGACTTTGAATTAAACCGTAATGAACCACTAAAGTGGAGACTTCAAGGAATCCATTCTGCAGAGTGTGGTGGTAGCAAAACAGTCCACACCTTGTTTCCTGAGGCGCCAATGGCATAATGACAACCCCAGTGATAGGAGTATGGTGTCTGTGCTGTTGGCAGTGTAGGCTGTGGTGTCTGGACTCAGTCGTGTGGCACCTCTCTGGAGGTAAGTAGAGCATCCTTCTCAGTCCACAACTACCAAACCTGGCTCTATAATCCTTCTGGATAGAAAGGTTACTCAAAATCTTTTTAGTTCTTTTTTTTTTTTAAATCCTAAATTAGTCTGACTTTATTTCTGATGCTTGGAGCTAAGAATCTCTGCAGACTTTGGAATTCAACTCTCATGAAAGATGCAAAAATACTTATTTAAAGTTCGGTTTATTCACCAAGGAATCCACCTGGATTTGTAGTTTTCATTGCGATGTTGTTTATTTACTTTGTTGTTGTTGATAATATATAGGGTTATTTAAATTTTGTATCTATTCTTGTGTTTTTGGCAATGTATGCCTTTTGATGTCTTATTATTTCTAAGTTGTTGAAATTATTTATATTAACTTGCTCACACCATTCCTTTATTATCTTTTAAATGTTGATAGGAGATCAACATTAAAGAGAGGCTATACCCTCTTTTATTACTGCTAATCTCCATCTGTGTCTTCTCTTTTATTTTGATCAGTCTATCTAGAAGTTTGTTGATTTTTCTAATCTAGTCAAACGACTTTAGTTTCATTAACTTTTTTCATAGTTTGTATATTGATATTTTATTAATTCTGCTTATTATTTTTTTCTATTTATTTGGATTTGATTTTCCTGAATTTTCTAGTTTCTTAAGGTATAAGCTTATATCTTTTATTTTAGACCTTTTTTTTCCTAATGTAATCATTTAAGGCTATACATTTTCCTCTAAAGAATTGCTTTAGCTGCATCTGATGAATATATATGTTGTGTTTCATATTCATTTAGTTAAAACTGTTTTGGATTTTCTCTTGTGACTTCTTTTATGATCCATGAGATTCTCAGAAATAATTTCTCCAAATATTTGGAGATTGTTAGATCTCTTTATTTATTACTAATTCTTATTATACTGGAAATATATCCTGTATGATTTCAACCTCTTTAAATGTATGTACACTTTTTTTTAAATGGCTTAGAATATTGTTTATCTTGACAAATGTTCCATGTGCCGTTGAAAAGAGATGCATTTTGCTGCTGTTGGGTGAAGTGGTGAAGTGTTCAAACAATGTCAAGTCAATTAACCCCCACTGGATTGATAGTTTTATCCAGAATTTCTGAATCCTTATAGATTTTACCTTTCTTCCATTAATTACTAACAGAAGTATTGAAATCTTCAACTATATTTTGTATTTGTCTTTTTTTCCCTTTTAATTCTACCATGTTTGCTTTATGTATTTTGAGGAATTTTTTGGTGCATGCATGTTTAAATGTGTTATATGCACATATATACATTATATATCATATTGATATTGATATTTGAGCATTGTGTCCTTATAAAATGTCTTTTTTATCTCTGGTAATAGTTATTGTACTGAAGTCTTCTTTGTCTGGTATTAATATAGTAATGCCAGTCTCATAATTAGTTTCTGCATGGCATACTTCCTCCTATCATTTTCTTTTAAACCATTTGTGTATTTATTTCTAAAGTAAGTTTTCTGTATATATCTATTAATCTTTGATATTCAGAAACAAAAAATAGAATTCTAAAGAAATCTTGGGAATTCCTTAAATTACATGAGTCTGTATTTTTCATAACACTTTTTTGCTAAAGTCCACATTTGTAAATAGATTTTTTTCGGTAACATAAAAGTAATCTCTACCTGACATAGACATTAGAAAATAAAAAATATTTCAAAGGTGAATATTAGCACAAAATAAATGCCATGCAAAAATCACTTAAAAATTTGAAAAATAATACCATGAAATATAATACCCTAAAAGGTAGCATTGAAACATTGAAACACACAAAGCATTAATTGTCCTATACAGTAGTCTCTTCTCTTTTTTCCTGGCGAGCCTTACAAATGCAGAAAGTTTTCATTTATTTTTGCATTGATGTTGATTGAATGGCCAAGGGTGTATCCGAAAGCATTTGCAAATTGGGCTTTAGGGCACATGTTTCTTCATATCAGATTATATCCTTTTTTAACAATAAAAATATTTTGCTTGCTTGCCTCGATTTTGATTTTTGCCAATGAAATTGATATTCTTTTTCCAATTCAGGTTTTCTATCCGTTTCTAATCTTATTGGAGAGTATTCCACAAACGTGTTTACAGCCTGGCAACAGCTACGACTGAGACTAACTGAGGAGGTTATGGCTGCTCTTCTCCGGCCTGCCTTCCCTGGTTTCTGTAAATGTTTATCTTAACCTTCGACTCTGCACATCAGTAGTTCCTGTTCATATTTTTGAGTTGACATCAGTGAATTCCTTAAAACTATTAGGTTGGTGCAAAAGTAATTGCAGTTTTTGCCATTAAAAGTAATGAAAAGGAATATCTTTATCTTCATTGTTAAGCTTGAATTTACACCCAAGATTTATACTTTTCTTGTTTTCCCAATTTCTTGACTGCAATATAAAAATTTCCCAAAATGCAGAGAAGGAATTTTCACATGGAAACATGAAGCAGGTATTTGGTCTTGTTTCTTCATCAAGCCTGATCGAATCTGTAGCTCTTAACTGGTATGTTAGGCTATTATATTTAATATAATTATTAATATGGTAGGATTTAAGTCTACCATTTCACTATTTGTTTTCTATTTCTCTCATCTGTTGTTGGCTTCTTTTGAAACAATAGAGTACTTTTTAGTATTCCATTTGACTTTTACCTTAGGCTTATGAGGTATACATTTTTGTTCCATTTTTCAGCAATTGCTTATGGCTTGCCATGTGTATCTTTACTTCTTTAAAGGCTACTTTGAAATACTATTATGTTACTTCAAATTTAACATAAGAACCTTCCCAACCTCCCATCCTTTGTGCTATTGTGCTCAGACGTTTTAATTCTGCAGATACTTTGAACTGCACTACCATCTATATCTCTATCTTTTTAAAGTTATCCTATCTACAAAATTGAAAATGTGTTTCATTATTACTCACTTATTAGCCATTTCTGGCAGTGCATTTACTGGAGTTGTTGATGCACGGCATGTTTACTGGAGTTGTATGCATGCTCACATGAGGCATTCTTCCTTTACCGGTCCAAACGTTATACCAGTTAGACTCCACCATTTTGCCTCTTAGTGATCATACTTGAGCCTGCTTACCCAACTCCTGTGATCTCATTGGGAAGATGCTGATCAGCAATTATAGATGTTTCATTGGCTGTGATCAATTATTATTTTAGAGAGATAGTTTAATAACGACCTCACCATCACTGACATTCCTGATTGGTGAGGGAGAGAGGGAGGGTGCGGGGGCGGCGGTGGGGGGGGTCCTGCCCTGTCCCTGTCTGACTAGCTACCTACCGTAACAGTTATACTAGTACTAGTGATAAACCTATCACTGGTGCCTATGACAGGGCCTTGCACATGGTAGATGACCAATGATTACCTGTTGAATTAATAAATAAGACCCCTCTTATGTCCCTACAAATAGCAGAGATGCTCCTCTCACCTCTTATTTGGAATCTACTCTCAATTATACATAAGACTGTAAGATTAGTCAACTCACTCTCATCAGATGGTTAACGTGTTAGTGGTTAATCCAATCCAATTACTTGTTCCAATAATTAGACCCATGCTGGATGTGTTCTTTCACCTCAACCCCACGTTCTCTGAAACTGTCTCAGAACCAATGGCTTTATTGGGCACTGGAGGTACATAAAGAAGAAGACATATATGCTGTCTTAGGGTCTTAGGGTCTTCATGGGTCTCCAGCCAGGAGTCAGATGACATCACCACAATCGTAAGCTGATGATGCCAGAGAGGTATGAATGGAGAATAGAGTTGAAATTCATGTGTAAGTGACCACTGTAGTGGTCAGGGAAGTTTTAAAAAGAAAGTGACAAGTAAACTGGGTTTTGATAAAAAATAAAATAAAATAGGGATTTCTTTTCTGCATGTGAGTACATATCTAAAGTAGAATAGCCAGTGATGATGAGCATTTTTTCATGTTTGTTGGCCTCATATATGTTTTCTTTTGAAAAGTGTCTATTCATTTCCTTTGCCCACTTTTGAATGGGTTTGTTTTTTTCTCTTGTAAATCTGTTTTAGTTTTTTGTAGATTTTGGATATAAGTCCTTTGTCAGATGAGTAAAGTGCAAAATTTTTTTTCTCATTTTGTTGGTTGCTGGTTCACTCTAATGATTGTTTCATTTGCTGTACAGGAGCTCTGGAGTTTAATTAGGTCCCATTTGTCTATTTTGGCTTTTGTTGCCAATGCTTTTGGTGTTTTGGTCATGAAGTCCTTGCCTATGCCTATGTCCTGAATGGTATTGTCTAGGTTTTCTTCTAGGGTTTTTATGGTGTTAGGTCTTATGTTTTAAGTCTTTAATCCATCTGGAGTTAATTTTAGTGTAAGGTGTCAGGAAGGGGTCCAGTTTTTGCTTTCTGCACATGGCTAGCCAGTTTTCCCAACACCATTTATTAAACAGGGAATCCTTTCCCTATTGCTTGTTTTTGTCAGGTTTGTCAAAGATCGGATGGTTGTAGATGTGTGGCGTTGCCTCTGAGGCCTCTGTTCTGTTCCATTGGTCTATATCTCTGTTTTGGTATCAGTACCATGCTGTTTTGATTACTGTAGCCTTGTAGTATAGTTTGAAGTCCGGCAGTATGATGCCTCCGGCTTTGTTCTTTTTGCTTAGGAAAGTCTTGGCTATGTGGGCTCTCTTTTGGTTCCATATGAAGTTTAAGGTGTTTTTTCCAGTTCTGTGAAGAAGGTCATTGGTAGCTTGATGAGGATAGCATTGAATCTATAAATTACTTTGGGCAGTATGACCATTTTCCCAATATTGATTCTTCTTAACCATGAGCATGGACTGTTTCTCCATCTGTTTGTGTCCTCTCTTATTCCATTGAGCAGTGGTTTGTTGTTCTTCTTGAAGAGGTCCTTTACATCCTTTGTTAGTTGTATTCCTAGGTCTTTTGTTCTCTTTGTAGCAATTGTGAATGGGAGTTCACTCATGATTTGGCTCTCTGTTAGTCTGTTATTGGTGTATAGGAAAGCTTGTGATTTCTGCACATTGATTTTGTATCCTGAGATTTTGCTGAAGTTGCTTATCAGTTTAAGGAGATTTTGGGCTGAGATGATGGGGTCTTCTAAATATACAATCATGTCATCTGCAAATAGAGACAATTTGACTTCCTCCCTTCCTAATTGAATACTCTTTATTTTTTTTTCTTGCCTAATTGCTCTGGCTAGAACTTCCAATACTATATTGAATAGGAGTGGTGAGAGAGGGCATCCTTGTCTAGTGCCAGGTTTCAAAGGGAATGCTTCCAGTTTTTGCCCATTCAGTATGATATTGGCTGTAGGTTTGTTGTAAATAGCTTTTATTATTTTGAGATACATTTCTTCAATACCTCATGCCAGTTAGAATGGTGATCATTAAAAAATCTGGAGACAACAGATGTTGGAGTGGATATGGAGAAATAGGAACAGTTTCACACTGTTGGTGGGACTGTAAATTAGTTCAATCATTGTGGAAGACAGTGTGGCACTTCCTCAAGGACCTAGAAATAGCAATTCCATTTGACCCAGCAATCCCATTACTGGGTATATACCTAAAGGATTATAAATTGTTCTATTGTAAAGACACACGCACACGTATGTTCATTGTGGCACTGTTTACAATAGCAAAGACCTGGAACCAACTCAAATGCCATCGATGATAGACTGGACAGGGAAAATGTGGCACATATACACCATGGAATATTATGCAGCCATCAAAAACGATGAGTTCGTGTCCTTTGTCGGGACATGGATGAACCTGGAAACCATCATTCTCAGCAAACTGACACAAGAACAGAAAATCAAACACCGCATGTTCTCACTCATAGGTGGGTGTTGAACAATGAGAACACATGGACACAGGGAGGGGAGCATCACACACTGGGGTCTGTTGTCAGGGGCTGGGGAGGAATAACAGGGAGAAATGCCAGATATAGGCAATGGCGGATGGAGGCAGCAAACCACATTGCCATGTAAGGTACCTATGCAACAATCCTGCATGATCTGCACATGTACCCCAGAACCTAAAGTACAATTAAAAAAAGATAAAGTAGAATAGTATAACAGTTCCAAAATATATATATATACAATTGTATGGTTCAGGTTAATGCTCACAGGCCAGAAGAAGGCTCAGAGCTTTCTCTGTGACTGTAAAGTTTATCCAAGCCGCCTTGGACACCATCACATGCTTTGCTTAAGCAAAGCTTCTTGTGCTTGTCAGAGGAGTTTCTGCATATTCTGAATATCCAGGGAATCTCTTGGCCTTACAGGTGGCACAGGAAACCCTAGAGAGGAAATGCGTCCCTGTTGGTGAAAGGATCTCTCCTGGCTTTTGGCGAGGGTGAGCAGTGTAGAGGAAGCATAATAAACTCTCTTAGGCAACATCTGATTTCCAACAGCTGTCCCACTTCTGAGGCTTCGTGCTTTCAGCGCAGCCACTGCCAATGCAACATCCTCCGGGTTTAAGGTTAGGTACCAGAAATATTTCTGCCAGAAGTTCATGATGTAATCAAAAAGGGATTCTCATGGACTTGCACAATTTTAGGATTTGAGAGAAGAAGCCTTACCCAGCTCCACTTTGAGACTGTCCCTCAGTCTGTCCCACAATGAAATCACCCGACATCTGACTTTGAAGCCAGATTCTTGGGTCAGTTCCTACCTTTATGTGTGTAGCAAAGAACTCCTCCAAACACTTCACTCCTCCACCCGTCCATCCCCACAGACATGTACCTCAATGCCCTTAACTTGTTCCTAAATGAGTAAACAAAGCTTCAGTAACATATAAACATGATTTATGGAAACAAATCTCTCCCCAAATCTGCTTAGAGAAGCAGTGTCATGTAACTGTAAGCAAAGATGAAAGACCACGATTAACAGGGTCCACATCTGTTTAGGGGAGGATGTAACTTGAGTCTCTGCCAGGCTCTACCTCAAAGAGTGTGTGCGCTAGGTCAGTGATGAAACTCGTGGCCCATCTGTACTTCCTGTGTGCCCTGCACTGTGCCGAGAGCTTCCCATGCGCTGGATCTCATGGAGGTTCACAGTCATCTGAAGAGGTGGTCCCATATTCACCATGTTGCAAGTGAGTGGACAGAGGTGTGGAAAGGATGAGAGCTAGTGCAGAGAAGAGCTGGGGCACGAGCAGTAGGACCGGAGGCAGGGCGATGTCTTGGGTTACCACCTGGTGGACAAACTACATAGGTGAAGATTAGTAACAAAACAAAACTGGTCCTGATTTATCAAACTGGGATGTCTCCATTGATCCAGTTGCTTGGATCATGTGTTAATTCTCTGCTTTTCCCTTCCTCATGTAAGCAGCACCTGTCTTCCGCAGTATGTTGTGAAGCTGAAGATCCACCCCACTAGATCAATGGGGACATTAATTGGGGCATGTCTGAGGTGGGGAGAGGAACCTCAGTGAACCTCAGTAAAGGGGATGCCTCTGTGTGTAGGGATGTCAAGGCCCTGGCCCCGCGTCATCTCCAGACAGGCCCGGTATCACCCTGGGAGCTCTGCAAGGACATAATCCACGTGTCATTTTGGGAACTTCTAAGATGCTAATCAGAGGCCTTCCCCTCTGAGTCCTCAAACAAATAAGAAGTAGATCCAAGGGTCAAGGATGAATTAAAATATCAGCATGGTTGTTTGCAGAGCTGGAATGGATCTGCAGAGAGTCCAAGTCTCCCTGTCTTCCTCTGTCTAGCCTCAGGCCACTGACAGAGTTCAGAGGACTGTGTGCCCACTGTTTTCTGAAAGCAGAGACAGAACCAGGCCCTGGACTTGCCATGGGGATGGATATCTGCCACACAGAAGCAGAAGCCAAGAGCATCTTTCCCCTGTGGTCCCTAAAGGAAAAATTGAGGAAGACCACAGGGAATAGCAAATCTTTCACAGCTTAAGCCACCCATAAACATCAGATTCTTCTCACCCTCCCCGGCAGCTGTCCTTCAGGAACAAGGGAATGGAGTGGGAATTTTTCCCTCAATACTTTCAGGGCAGAAGTCACCATTGGCTATTCTCTGGATGTCTGTGTCTTTCCCAAATTCCTATATTGAAATTCACCGCAAACTGATGGCCTTAAGTCATGGATGGAGATGGAGCCCTCATGCATGGGATTAGTGGTCTTATTAAAGAGGCCCAAGAGAGATCTCTTGCCTCTTCCACGATGTGAGAACACAGCGAGAAGTCACCTTCTAGGAACCAGAAAGCTGATTCACCAGACACGGGATCTGCCAGCATCTTGGTCTTGGACTTCCCAGCCTCCAGAACTATGAGAAATAAATAGCTGTCATGTACGCACCACCCAGTCTATTGTATTTGGTTATAGCAGCCTTAATGTACCAAAACATCATTCCTATGCCCATCAGCAGAATGAAGAATAGGAAATGGTATCTTCCCACTGTAGGTTTCATCGTTGACCTCCATCACACCTTCCTGCATCCACACCCTTGCCGTGGCCTCATTGTGGGTGGCATATGCTTCCCTGACTCTGGGCTCTGAGGTTGGCTGTGTGTTTTCTGTTTAGCCAATGGAGCAGGGTGCCAATTTTGAGATGAGGCCTTTAGAAGCCCTTGGGTTTCAGTAGACCCTCTAGTGCCTCTGGTATCACCCTAACATGCCCGTTAGCTCTCTGGTCCAACAAGAGCAAGGGACAGATGGAAAGAGACATGGCAGACACCCTAGCAATCCCAGATGCAGAGCAGCTTAGTTAAGCCCATTCTAGATCATCCAAACCCCGGCCAACTCATAGACATACAGGTGGTAATGCAGGATTGCTGCTTAAGTTCATGAGTTTTGGAGCTGTCTGTTATGCAGCAACAGCTAACTCAAACACTTATTTTTTATATTTATTTTGGAATCCCCCAGGCTTAGCAAAGCTCCCAGAATAGTGTAGGTGTTCATAAAGTTTGTTTGAATGAATGAATGAAATCCCCTTTTTGTAAACGAACTCATCATAATGTCTCACTAATGACTGGCATACATTGCAATATTTATCTATGTCATTTTGGAGGAATAATTTAAAAAAAAAAAACAAGGCAAGAAGTAACCTCTCTTGATATGAGCTGCTAAGCATTTAAAGTCCTAGGAGTCAGAGATCACCTGGCTATCTTCAACATCAGCTGTAGGCAGCTGGTGCATCACATGCCAGGGTTCGATGAAACCAGCCTCCTTCACCCCCCGCCCCCCCCCACTAAACTCTGATGGGATGAAATGAGCCAATATGGCCATGCGTTTATCTGGAGTCAATCCTGATTCTGACTGCGCGGCCACCTTTTCCCTCAGGCACGTGAGTCCCATCAGAGGTTGCCAGTATGACATCAGATCCACTTTTTCTCCTATTTTTCAGAGGAAATGTTCCAATACATCCAAAGAAACACATGCCTTCCCAGACTGGCCTGATGCTGTTTCCCAGGAGCTGCATTCTGGAAGGTGGACCATCAGGTGGAAGAAGTATTCTTCAGAGAGCTGCCTTCCCAAGGGAATGGTGACAGCTGGCGCTTGCCGGGGAGTCCTGCTGCCTTCCGAGGTGTGAAGGGAAGGCATGCACTGTGCATATGCTGTACCATACAGTTTTGCCTACAACTGCTTGTAGCTTCATTGTAGCTGTGAATGCTCTGCTCCTCTCCTTTTCACCCCTGAAGATTCGCGAACATGCAGGATTGAGCTGTGCGAAGCATAGCACTCCCCACATGGTAGGCGAAGGAGGATGTGGGTCTGATGGTTCTACCCACCCAGGCGGATGGACATGTGTTCCGGGATATCAGAGCTCGTGGCTGACCAACCCACACGTCCACAGGCAGCCCTCCCACATGGCTGTGTCGACATTTTAGGTTTCATTGAAGGTTTTAACTGGTACAGACTTTACAAAGGCAAAATTATTTCTCAAGGAAGTGGACATGAAAGATCTCTAATCAGAGGCTGCGTAAAATGAGAGGCCATCAGTTGCAGAAAAGCAAGCACGGATTAATGACCTATCTACGTCCTACATGGTTTCAGGACTGCACGGAGATAAGCTTAAAGACGCTAGCCTAAAAACTATGAATGTGCTTCCGTCTTTGCCAGGTAGGATAAGAGAGCCTTGCAGACTTGCTTCTAACTAGAGAGGAAGAGAGGCTGAGAAGGGAGAGGGAGAAGAGGAGGAGAATGGGAGACAAGAAGGAGGGGTGAGTGAGCAGAGGAGGAGAGAGTCTTGTCAAAATCTTTTTAGCGCACAAAACTAATTTTGTTCATCTTGGATTTGGTGAGCTGGATAATATTCTGTGCACGGCTCCCAAATGAATTATTAAATGTCAACTCAAGATGGCTTAACTAAAATACTCAATTTAATAACCAAAAGTATCTAAGGTAACAACAACAATTTTGCAGGTGAATGTAGAGTTGTCAAATCAAACCGTTATAGACAAGCATTTGGGGTTTTCACATAATCTCCTTCCACGTTTCATCTCCTGTCACTAAATACCCACTCTGGTGAGCACGTTCCATCTCAATAAAGATCATCCCTTCGGTGCCAGCTTCTTTTTATTCAGATTGAACCAGAAAACCTTTTTTTTTTTCCTAAAATATAAAGCTAAACAAGATCTCAGTCACAACCACCAAATCTTTATTAATGCATTCCTTGTGCTACTTCTGAATATTAATAAAAATTAATAATTAATTTTGCCTTTGGCATTGCAAGATATACTAGTTTTAATTAGTGTACTGTACTCCTATACAATTAAAAAATAATTGATGTCCACGCTTATTGGCGGCGTCTGTGATCTTCTTTTCTGTTGTTGTCAACAAATGCCTTAAAAAACAAGTTCAAGAATGTTGTGCTGTCCACTTGATTTACACACCCAAAGTAACAGGCAAATCTTTTATGATGAAACAGAACAGTTTTCTGTTTAAATTATACACAAGTATATTAACTAGAAAGAGAAAATTAAAAGCTGATGGCTACAAGGAATAATGGAAAGTCTATAAAAATGTTTTATCTATCAACAAATTTGCCTGGAAAATATCAATGGTTGCCACCATCTCTCTGCTGAAACATGGAGAGGCCATCTTGGATCTGTTATGTCAATTCCATCAAGCATTTAATTCTGACGTCCTCCTTAATCAGCTTCAGTTATTTAAATTCGGCATATCATGTTACTGTTCTAGTACATCATTTTAATTGTGCCATGAACTACTTTATTATAGAATGCTAAAGTATTTCTCTGTGCCTCCTTCCTCTGTCTGAACAATGCCGGCTGCAGAGAGAAAGCCCATGGTGAGAGGAGGGAATAGCTTCCTTTGAAAATATTTGTGTCAAGAATCTTACATAAAGAGAGGGTTGTTGTTGTTTTAGTGAGAAATAATTCAAATCCCACAGCACATGTTTCTTAGTTTTCTTTCTTAGAACCAGGATTTTTATTTTTTACAAAATCTCCATTGAACAATTACAGGTATGTCTGTAATACCAAGAAGTAATAGGCTAAGAGGAAAGAGACTTAGGAAAACATACGGCAAGGAAGAAAGAGTCGATGTGAGATGAGGATTTCACACTTTACCCCGGACTCACTGGTTAATAAGGATGTTTAAGGCAGAAGATCACAGATTGATGCAAATTTTTATTTTATCATATTCATGATCTTAATAGCAATTTTAATTTTTTAAAAAAACTACTAGACCACAGTATCTGTCCAAAAATGTAATCTTTGGTTTATTTTCCATAAGAGAATTGCCTTCAGAGAACTTACCACAATCTAAAGTCATCTTAGCCATGTATCTGTTTACTTGTCCACAATCTGCGACTCCTACTAGGTCCAAGTGCTTGAGCCCCAGCGCCCGACTGTTCCCTTCACAGCTGCACTCACGGTGCCAAGCACAGGCTCTAGCAGAGCACTGACATTTCACAAACATCCGTGGAATGAATGTATTAACTCTGACTATAAATACATTTTTTTCTCCCCCTTTCTAGAGTCTTTCAAATTTTCTTTTTCCATGTCCATCAAAATGTGAATAGATTAACAAACTGGTCTAACTGTAGAATGTTCATTACCCAGTGATAAAAAAAGGAGCCACGAATACACACAAGACCACGTATGAGTCTCAAAACAATGGGTGAGCCGCGTAAGCCAGCTTCCAAAGAGTCTCCGCTGTAGGATCTAATGCATATGGAGCTGCAGAGCAGGGAAGGCTAAGCTACGGTGAGAGCAATCAGAACAGAGCACTCTCGCCTCTGGAGAGAATCTCCCCAAAGAGAAGCATGAGGGAACATTCCGGGGTCATGGAAAAGTCATAGCGCTTGATCAGGCTGGTGTTGGCATGGATGTTACACATTCGGCGAAACCCATGGAACTATACACCTAAGAGCTGTGTGTGCATCCTATGTTAATTACGCTTTAAATTTTAAAATTTTAGTAACACATGTTTTTTGTTTGTTTGTTTTCTTTTTTTTCTTTTCTTTTTTTTTTTTTTGAGACAGAGTTTCGCTCTTGTTACCCAGGCTGGAGTGCAATGGCGCGATCTCGGCTCACCGCAACCTCCGCCTCCTGGGTTCAGGCAATTCTCCTGCCTCAGCCTCCTGAGTAGCTGGGATTACAGGTGCACGCCACCATGCCCAGCTAATTTTTTGTATTTTTAGTAGAGACGGGGTTTCACCATGTTGACCAGGATGGTCTCGATCTCTTGACCTCGTGATCCACCCGCCTCGGCCTCCCAATGTGCTGGGATTACAGGCGTGAGCCACCGCGCCCGGCTTGTTTTCTAGTTCATTAGCAATGGAAGGAGGAAATCCAGAAGATGAATACAGTTGAGAGGCCCCGGAATTTCTGTTTCCATGTCACTACCTCCCTCCACAGATTCAGAGAACAGTGCTACTAAGCGTCGGAGTTGACAGATGTTCTCCCCACCCTCCACCCTGGTTCCTTTTCCTACCTGGCTTCACCCCGACCCCAGGGGCTATGACAGGTCTCTCTCATGCACAGGTGATGAGGGCAGGGGTTCCTTCATTGCAAGCACGCTGCCTTGGATGCAGGAAAGCACCCAGCTCCTCTGCCAGAAGCTGTGAATAACACTCTTAACAGTCCATGCAAATGCTGTGGTCTATGTCTGCATGCCCAGCTGGTCTGCTGATCAATTTTTACTTCTCAAATTGGGTCAGTGAAAAAGGACAGCGCTTTCTGTTCCTGTGATCTAAATTCTCAATGTGATCTAAATTCTATTAACACTGGGAACCTGAAAATTCCAAAGCAAGCCTTTAGCCTCACGGGGACCACCTTTCGGAAAGGTGCATTGACCTATTTTCTTTTTAGACTTTCCCTTTCTTTTAATTAAAAGGCCCAAATTTCCTGGATGTTAATCAAAGATTAGCTTGGGAATTAACATGCTGTGCATCACTCAGAAAAGAACTGAGTCGGATGGTGAAGCACACTCCTCTACTAATCACTCCCGAACCACCTCAGAAGGGCCTTCTATCAACTTCCTCGTGTCTGTGAGAGGAAAAAACAAGCGGGAAGGCTTCCTGATATTGTGCTCTGGTGGGGAGGTGAGCTGCGGATCTGGGGCAGCCTTTGGGGATTCTCTGTTGGTTCGCTGTAAGAATTGGACCTTCTCCTCTGACTGCACCTCAGAAGTCCTGATTTTCTCATCCTGACTTTGCTTCTCTTTTCCTTTACTCATGGGTGATGGGTCTATATTTGACCAAAGGGCCTAGGTGTCACAGCTGGCCTCGAGCTTCCCAGTCCTGATCACTGTTTTTGATTGGCTCCTGGGATGCACTGGAGACTTGTGGGTGTCGGAACTGCATCCAGTGGCCTCAGTTTACCAAAGTGAGTTCTACACCTGGCACCAATGGTCTTGGTCTGTCCAGAGCTGTCCCTTCCACAAATCTCTATCTCTTGTTGCCCCTCAGGTTCACCTAGGGCAGCCTAGGTCGTGTCTTAAGGATGTTGAAAGGCAAAAACACAGCCCCCCTTGGCAGTGCAGGCCTCTGAGAATGACTTACATTGCACGCAATGTGGGACACGATCAGGGAGGAGATGAGATGCTTCCTCCAGCCAGAGGCAGAGGGCGTCAGGGAGAGCATGGCCCCCAGGAGTGACACTCAGGCTGCATCCTCAAGAAAGGGACAGTTTCAGGTGGAGGAGGATGTTCTGGGCTCCACAGGCAAAGGAATATTGTCTGATGAAAGAATAAGCTGTTTTTCGAAAAGCGGTTTTTCCCTGAAATTCCAACATTCTCATGCTGGCTTCACGTGTGTTGCCATCTCACATACCCCCTAAGCACATATGGCCTCCCCAAAGCCTGCTGCAGTCAGGGCGGATGGGAGGGACATGGGGAGAGCTGTGGGCGGCACCAGCCACCGCACGGATCGGGAAGAGCGTCAGGAGGTTGGTTCCTCTCTGCTGGTCGCTGCTGCCTGTCTCTGTGCCCCATCTGTAAATGGGGCCTGTGGAGTCGGACTCAGGGAGTCGTTATGAAGGATAATGAGGCCCATTCCACCCTGTCCCTGACATGTTGTAAGGGCTGAATGCATGATAGATATTATGAAGAGTTTTCTAGGTTGAAATCAAAAGATAAGAATATTTGCCTTAAGTAGCCACAAAAGGGTGACTTTTAAAGAACAAGAAACAGGCACTTTGGGAGGCTGAGGCAGGTGGATCACTTGAGGTCAGGAGTTCGAGACCAGGCTGACCAACAATGGTGAAACCCCATCTCTACTAAACACACACACACACACACACACACACACACACACACACATTAGCTGGGTGTGGTGGTGAGCACCTGTGATCCCAGCTACTTGGAAGGCTGAGGCAGGAGAATCCCTTGAACCTGGGAGGTGGAGGTTGCAGTGAGCCAAGATCATGCCATTGCACTACAGCCTGGGTAATGAGAGCAAAACTATAACTCAAAAATAAATAAATAATAAAGAACAAGAAACAACAAAAAATCATAGAATCATATAACCAGGCCACTTTAGTCCCTGTTTTCCTTTCCCGTCACCCAGCCCTGTCCTCAGCCAGCTCTGTCTTCTCCTGACCGCTGCATCTCACCTGCCCTCTCAGAATTTGGTGGCCTCTGCTGAGCCAAAGTCACCTTTAAAGAAGTTTGTGTTTTAAAATGGTCACGGAACCAATGTCCCAACCGCAATAGTGTTCCCACCACAGTGTAGTTTAGGGCATGCCCTTCGGAGACCTCAGCTTTCACTGCTCCCCACACTCCCATGTCGCCAGGGGCAGGGCTCGCCCTCTGGAGTCTGCAGCTCTGTGTGTCTCCGACAGGATGGGACTCACTTTGACGAAGGCATCAGGCTGTAATGTAGGCGGAAACGCACCTACCACACACTGTGTGCGCAAAATGCCTTCACACATATTAGCATTTGAGCTCTCCTCTGCCTGTGAGATAAAGGTTTTTGTTTTTTAATGTATCTTATTTTACTTTATTAGATAATACATTCTTTAAGATCGGGGACTTGGTCTTATGGTCCTTGACCATACTCAAGTGTGCCTTGTGCATTTTAGATAGTCAATCTGTCAAAACATATTTTATTTTATTTACTTCAGTTTTCCGTAAGTTACTGGGGCATGGGTGGTGTTTGGTTACATAAGTTCTTTAGTGGTGATTTGTGAGAACCTGGTGCACCCCTCGCCTGAGCAGTATACGCTGCACCATATCTGTCGTCTTTCATCTTTCGCCCCCTTCCCACTCTTTCCCCCAAGTTCCCAATGTCCATTATGTCATTCCTATGCCCTTACAGCCTCATGGCTTAGCTCCCACCTATCAGTGAGAACATACCGTGTTTGGTTATCCATTCCTGAGTTACCTCACTTAGCATAATAGTGGAGACGAAGTTATTTGTTTCACTAAACTAAGACATTTTGTTTCACTGCACATCCTCCTTCTCTCAATTAGACTGTAGGCTCTAGGAGGTCAGAGTTTCTATGGGCCTCAGTTCTTACCACATCTCTAGCCCTGGCACAGTGCCTGGCATACAGCTAATGATCAATAAGTAGTAAATGGAAAAATAAATAGTCACATTGAATAGATATGAATGTCCAGTCTTCTCTTGAGTCCAAAAACCAAGTGGAGCTTTCATGCACCAAGGTGTTCACACCTTGCTGATTCCTGCCCTTGCGAGTCTCCCAGCAAAGCTAAGTTTCTCGCTGCCAAGTGTCCGTAAGTTGTCTTGTGCCTGTCTCTGCTGTCACACTGAATACTGAAACTGTCTCCCACACTTGACCCGGGGCTGCTGGGGGACAGGGGCTTTGCTCGTGTGTCTCCTGAGCCATACAGTGGGTGGCACTAGCAATTATAATAAACACTTGCTTCAAAAGTACGTCTGGGTACAGTGGCTCATGCCTGTAATCCCGGCACTTTGGAAGGTAGAGGCAGGTGGATCATTTGAGGTGAGGAGTTCAAGACCAGCCTGGCCAATATGGCAAAACCCCATTGTTAATAAAAATGCAAAAAGTGGCCGGGCTTGGTGACTCACGCCTGTAATCTCAGCACTTTGGGAGGCCTAAGCAGACAGATCATGAGGTCAAGAGATTGAGACCATCCTGGCCAACATCTATATTAAAAATACAAAACTTAGCAGGGCATGGTGACCCGTGCCTGTAGTCCCAGCTACTTGGGAGGCTGAGACAGGAGAATCACTTGAACCTGGGAAGTGGAAGTCACAGTGAGCCAAGATTGCGCCGTTGCACTCCAGCCTGGGCAACACAGGGAAACTCCATCTCAAAAAAATAAAAAAAATTAGTCTTATCCTGGTAACAGTGGCTCATGTCTGTAATCCCAGTACTTTAGGAGGCAGAGTCAGGAGGATATCTTGAGGCCAGGAATTTGAGACCAGCCTGGGCAACATAGTGAGACCCTGTTTCTACAAAAAATAATAAATTAGCCAGGTGTGGTGATGTCAGCCTTTGCAGCTACTCAGGAGGCTGAGATGGGAGGATCACTGGAGCCCAGGAGGTCAAGGCCGCAGTGAGCCATGATCAAGTCACTGCACTCCAGCCTCAGAGATAGAGCAAGACCTTGCTAACAGTGAGGACCTGCAAGCAGGCTTAAATCCTGATCTGTCATCAGGGTCACAAGGGACTTGAATTCTGTTTGCCAACCTTCTTCACTGGTGCCCTTAGAGAAGGTATCCAGGCGTCCCTCATTCTAGGTGACTTCACGCTGTCAGCACTGTGAGAACACCCTCAGGAGAGGGGAGCAGAGGCCTCATGGGGCTTGCTCCGCTCTGTCGTTCCTCTGCTGTTGGACAGAGCTTGTTTCTAGCCTCGTCTGCTCTAGACCTCTCCTTGGACTACACAGAGAGACATCAAGATGAGAGCTGCCCCCAGACGGGGTTGAATGTTGTGTGTGCTTGACTTTTTGAGTAACCGGCCAACATGACATGTCTAACTATACAAATGGAAATTTTATGATGATAAGATCAGTAGTTACTGAGATATTTATGTGACAAGCTGACAGATATAAAACTACAAAGCTTGCTTTTATGCCTCCCATCTTTTCAGAGGAGAAAAATAAATACTGAGATGATGGGTCACTTTGAGGAGAATTTATGATCTAAATTACCTAATACCTGGTGAACTCCTAATATGCAC
The DNA here is from genome assembly GCF_030222135.1 of Aotus nancymaae. NCBI lineage: Eukaryota > Metazoa > Chordata > Mammalia > Primates > Aotidae > Aotus > Aotus nancymaae. Next base: position 20,683,965 of record NW_026988441.1, on the reverse strand, counting down.
GATGAAGTCTATCTATGCTATTAAAAAGATGAACTTCATTTCCCAAGACTGTAGCAAATGGATTCATCCTGAAGAGGGATCCAAGTGTCTCATCTTCTCCTACCCCAGATAAAAACCCCAAAGCCCTGCCCTGGAGGAAGGGACTTTCACCCAGTTACATTGCACAAGCATCTTCCCAGCCTGGGTCAGGATGGCCTCACGTGGTCATCAAACATGAATCCATTCTTTGGAGAGAAATCTAAGTCCTGAAATAATTATGTGTTGATAAAATACAGTGATGAAACACAATATTCCCTTGCCACTGCAGAGAAAAACAGCAGAGGAAGCTGAAGGACACATTGTGGGTGATGGGGCTGTGGCTGCTGCCAGGTCTCTCCTTCAGACCAGGGTGACAACAGGCAATGCAACACCTGACCTGCGCAACTGGGGTCCGCCTTCTCTCCATGCCTGGCTGGTGTCACTTTTCCTGCTCAGACGGCCATGGGAGTTGGTACCAGGCTGACGCTGGTGGTGTCTGGGACCAGATCTTGACAGGTGGACAAACTGAGCTTTCTTGTGACCTTGGGTGCCCGTTGTTACCCACTTCTGGGGAATGCAGCCATGACCAGGCACTCTGCAAGCCTAATTTCCTTTCACACTCACAGGTGCTTACACGCGGAGGCACCCCTCACCATCCTCATCACCAGATGATAACGAGAGCCTGAGAGGAAGGCAAGGGAGTCCCACGCTCTGCCCCACTGGTGGTTGGAAAGGCTGAATGAAACCCCAGGCTTTGAGTCCCTAAATGTTACCTTCTCACCGCTTACTCAACGTTGCACAGTCCCAGTGTGCTGGTGTTTAAAACCCAGTCTCCCTATGTTCAAAACCTCAAACCCTGGCTGTCTGGGGAACAAGAATAGATAAGAGGTGGGCGAGGCAGCAAGTTTCTTTCTTCTTTTGTGATTGCTCCTTTACAATATAGCGTCTCTTCCAGGGAACCAAGGAGTGTCGAAGCTGAGTGGGTTCATTTCTAGACAGAGATGTGGAACTCCAGAGAAGAGAGGGGCTTCTCCAAGGCCACACAGCAAGCTGGCCTATAAGGAAGGCTGAAAGCCCAGCTTCCTTCAGACCCTAGACCAACTTTCCACTGCGCCTCCTCCTGCCTTTCGTATTTCACTTTGCTAAATCCTGCCTCTACCCAGTGCATTGTCATGGTTTGATTATTTTAGGGATGTTTGCAGGGCACTCACCTTTCCCCTCGGTGTCTTTGTAAATTCATGTGTAAGCCTCTGTGTGTGTTGTGTATCAAACCCAAATTAAACTCTTTTACTGTATTTTATCCAATCGATCTTCTGTGTACTCCTCAGCACTGTCTCATTTAAATAAAACTTCCATTTGTAACAATCCTATAAATAGAAAGTCGTATTGATCAGGGCCCCACCGGCAGGCTGCACTTTGGTTATCACTGAAGCCTGACCGGTTAATGCGAGGGCTACAATTTATTATGCAGCAAGACACAAGGCAAGGCTGTGCCATTTAGATCTCTAAACAGAAGCGTGTTCAGCTCCAGCAAGCAGATCCAGCGGGGCCGTCCTTGAAATCACAAGTCACTCTTCATTCGCCATTTCCCAACCCCAGACGCTCAACGTGGCTTGGCCTTATTAGAGATACCCTTGCCCCAGCCTGCATGGGAGAAGTCAGTCATTCATCACAGCAATGAAGATGTTAGTTGAGGAGGATTACAAAAGCTGGGTTCTGGACTCATGTGGTGGTTCACGCTTGTAATCTCAGCACTTTGGGAGGCCAAGGTGGGAGGACAGCTGGAGCTCAGGAGTTCGAGACCAGCATGGGCAATATGGTAAAACCACGTTTCTACAAAAATATACAAAAATTAGCCAGGCATGGTGGTGCACCCCTGTAATTCCAGCTACTCAGAAGGCCGAGGTAGGAGGATCGCTTGAGCCCAGGAGACAGAGGTTGCAGTGAGCCAAGATCGCACCACTGCACTCCAGCCTGGACAATAGAGCAAGATCGTGTCTCATAAAAATTTGTCTCTTTTTGGTATAATTAGCAGGTGAATCCCTTTTGATCAAACCCCATACCCTGCCTGCCTTGCTTCCCAGACTCAACACCAAAACCATCTCAGCACATTTCCCAAAGCCAGTATTATTCTGCTTTAACTCACCCAGTAAGCAGGGCCCCAGCAACGCAATGCAGTTGAACCTCACTTACTTCTCTTTTAGAGTAGTTCTTCCAGGCTGAGATGAAATGTGTGTTTGCGTGTCTTCCCTACAGGCCTGAATCCTGCAGTTACTAACATGCACAGGCGCGCGCACGCGCACACACACACTCACAGTCATAAGCAAGAGTATCTCTTTCTGTGCACACTGCTGTCTAATCCTAGATCAGAAAAAATAAGCACAAGCACACGTCTCTCCAAAGCATCATCAGGGCCTATAGAAACTAAGCCATCTGAACACTTTGCCTAAAACATCATTTCCCCGGGTTTCTCCAGGAACAAAGGAGAGAAGTCGCAAGGGCACGTGTGCTGCATCTAAGTAATTAACATGTTCATTCACAGAGGTAGCCTAAGAAAGAGAAACTATGTATCAATGAAGTAATCGCATCTCCTTTGTAACTTGTTACAGGCAGAAATAATGGTTTTTCCAGTTACTACCCAGTCTGTGGAAGTTAAAAAAAAAAATCACTGGGCCCAAGTTCCTGGGGGGACACTTGGCTTCTAGTGGTCTCTAAACTCTCATGTGTGGTCCTCTCTTGTTCGGCCAGATGCTGAACTTGCTTATCTGTTACACTGCACTCCAGGTCTTCATAAAGTCTCTTTAACTGTTAAATTTTAATAACTTGGGTTATGGGTAAGATAGAAACAATATCTAAGTGGCATTTAAAAGCAAATCTATTATATATATATATATATATTACACATCACACACACACACACACACACACACACACACACACACAAAGCTGGGTTCTTCTCCACTTGGAAGAGGAAGCTGGGGAAATGTGAGTGGGCCTGTGGTTGTGTCCTGTTAACCAGAAATGTTAAACTAACCACCTTGAAGTGTCAAGGTTCTCAGCAGTACTAAATGCTCACTATGAGCAGGGCACGGTTACCTGGGAGTGGAATTTCTTTCTGTTGAAAGCTGTAGACTTAGATCATGCAGCTATTGTTTTGTTGAATAAGCCACTAACCATTGTTTTCATCATTCTGCTGGGCCTTTCTTAGAAATTGCCAATAAGGCCAACCCGTGTTCCCAAAAGGTTTACAATCAAACGGCTTCCCCCAAATCCATGGAAGCCAGGCAGAAGTGGAATGCTGGGCTATTCATGGAAATAAGGTCACATTTATGTTTACATGTGGAGAAATTTGGCCAAAACCCCCTGCTCGCTCCCGGGTGCCCTGCTCCCCAGCCAGGCTGAGAGTCTCTGCCGGGGCTTGCCTGTAACTGATGCTCCGTGCTGGGTCTGCAGGCAGATGGACCCGTGGGTACTGAACACAGTCAGGATGCTGCAGAAACCCATCAGAGAAGCTGGCCTTTCACTCCAGGCCCCGAAGCATCCAGGACTGCCGGCTTCCCGTGCCCCATCTGCCAGTATTGTGTTGGGAGCCACCCTTCAAGCCCACACGGCACCGCAGGGTCTAGAGTGTAACGCTCCCTGGCTTTGTCCTTGGTCTTGTGGATCTCCCTTTGTGTCCTTAGCTGTCTGCCTCTATTGACAGCAAACAGCGGGTGGTGATGTTAAGGAGCCAGTGCCAGCGTCGCCTGCCACTGGGCACTTACGCTTCCCATTAGGTCTCTCCTCTGAACGGAATGACTAGGGGATATCTCTGGATACGCCGGGGTGAGGGCTTGTTAACCTGCTACATGGCTTCAGGGCAACTGGGAAAAGACCTGCCATCAGACGCGGGGGCCCTGATGTGCGAGCATAACAGGAAACATCCCTGGGTCATTGGTGTCACACAGTAGCCCAGCTTCCCCCCATCGAGGTAAGCAGTGTCCTCACTTCATTCATCCGGGAGAAGTGCCAGGTGCAGGTGCCGGTCCACGGGGAAGGCAGAGGCTGAAAGGCTCTCGTCCCAGCTGGTTTCCCACCAGGCCCACTTGTCCTCAGCCCATCACACCCCTGGCCCTGCACATTTTTAAAATTTATTTTTATTTTTAATTTTCTTTTTTTTTTCTTGTGGGCTAGGGTCTTACTCTTTATTGTTTTTTGAGATAGAGTCTCACTCTGTTGTCCCAGCTGGAGTACAATGGTGTGATCACAACTCACTACAGCCTCAACCCCCCAAACTCAAGCAATCCTCCTGCCTCAGCCTCCCCAGTGGCTGGGACTACAGGCACGCATCTCCACACCCTACTAATTTTTGTATTTTTTGTAGAGACAGGGTTTTGCCGTGTTGCCCGGGCCGGCCTCAAACTCTCAGAGTCAAGCAATTGGCTCACCTCAGCCTCCCAAAGTGCTGGGATTCCAGGCGTGAGCCACTATGGCCCTGCACGTTTTGGGCTGCGGTTCCTTCAGGTCACTTTCACCCACCCACGGCTCCTTCTACTCTCTCCAGCTCCCACTCATCTGCTGAAATCCCTGCCTTCTGAAGCTCCTCCCTCCTCTTGGCTTCTCTGAGTTTCACTCCTGCCTTAACGTGTTTCACAAGCTTCCCGGGAACTTGAGAGGCAGCAGAGATGAAGGTGAGTTCTCGGTCTCACACCCATCAGAGGTTCTAGGAAGCAACCGTGGGAAGGCCCAGAGCTCACTGCACATTAACAGGAAACCAAAGAGTTTCCCTCCTCTCCCGCCAGGAAGATGCACCTGTGCCATCTCCCCTAACAGCTTCCAATGCATCCCATCCCCAGGCAGTGCTGCAAAGTACACAGGCCTCCTTGAAGTCCATTTCCCCTCGGAAATGAGCCCAAGAGAGATGAGAAAGTTCTCCCTTTATGCATCTCCAAGTCTCCATTGCCTGCCTGGGATTTGTCTCTTTCTGATGTAATTAGCAGGTGAGTCCCTTTTGATCAAACCCCATACCCTGCCTGCCTTGCTTCCCAAACTCAACACCAAAACCATCTCAGCACATTTCCCAAAGCCAGTATTATTCTGCTATAACTCACCCAGTAAGCAGGGCCCCAGCGACGCAATGCAGTTGAACCTCACTTACTTCTCTTTTAGAGTAGTTCTTCCAGGCTGAGATGAAATGTGTGTTTGCATGTCTTCCCTACAGGCCTGAATCCTGCAGTTACTAACATGCACAGGTGCGCACACACAGAGACACAGTCATAAGCAGGAGTATCTCTTTCTGTGCACACTGCTGTGCACAAGCACACGTCTCTCCAAAGCATCATCAGGGCCTATAGAAACTAAGCCATCTGAACACTTTGCCTAAAACATCATTTCCCCGGGTTTCTCCAGGAACAAAGGAGAGAAGTCGCAAGGGCACGTGTGCTGCATCTAAGTAATTAACATGTTCATTCACAGAGGTAGCCTAAGAAAGAGAAACTATGTATCAATGAAGTAATCGCATCTCCTTTGTAACTTGTCACAGGCAGAAATAATGGTTTTTCCAGTTACTACCCAGTCTGTGGAAGTTAAAAAAAATCACTGGGCCCAAGTTCCTGGGGGGACACTTGGCTTCTAGTGGTCTCTAAACTCTCATGTGTGGTCCTCTCTTGTTCGGCCAGATGCTGAACTTGCTTATCTGTTACACTGCACTCCACGTCTTCATAAAGTCCCTTTTACTGTTAAATTTTAATAACTTGGGTTATGGTTAAGATAGAAACAATATCTAAGTGGCATTTAAAAGCAAATCTATTAAATTTGAGGGTAACGCTGTTACATGGCTGGAAACACTATCATTTCGATCCTGCGAGGGGCGGGGGGAGGAAATGGCTACCATACAAGCGAGGGAAAATTGTGTACTTTGGAAAGCGAGGGAAAATTGTGTACTTTGGAAATCTAATATCATCTGTGAGAAGAAAATTCTTTGCTCATTACCAGGGAGATTGTTTTTATCTTACCTAGAACTAAAGTTATTAAAGTTTGAGAACTGTAAAATGCTTGATGAGAAACTGCAGAATAAATTAGAGCAGTTAGGACCTGCGCTGGTATTGGCCAATGATAAACTTCCAATCTCGATTGTGAGATACCGCCCCTGCTTACCCACAGCCCCGCCTTGTGAGTGCAAAATGACGAAATGGTTAACCCAAGCAGTGAAATAGCAAGTGGGCAACCATGGAAACCGTGATGCGGTCCAGTGTGAGGACAGAGGGGAAACATTTCTTGTTCGATTCAAGGAAGGCGTTGATACTACAGCCAAAAGCCAGAGCAGTCTGACCCATCTTCCGGACTTGCTTCAATATCCTGCATCTGTCTATAATTTGCCTGCAACGAAGAGGAGAATGTTCTGGCAGGCACAGAAAGAGGTGCAGCAACTTGCACACGAGAGAAGCAGAGAGAGGCACAAATGACTAGCTGCAGAATATTGCCACCCGCAAGGAGTGTCCACGAGGCCACAATCACACAGCTTAGGAGGTTCAATTGCAGCTCAGGGAGAACTGAGGCTGAGGCAAGAGAATCGCTTGAATCCAGGAGGCGGGACTACATGTTCGTGCCACTATGCCCGGATGACTTTTATATTTTTTTAGTAGAGACGGGGTTTCACCATATTGGCCAGGCTGGTCTTAAACTCCTGACCTTGTGATTTGCCCGCCTCAGCCTCCCAAAGAGCTGGGATTATAGGCGTGAGCCACCGTGCCTGGCAAATCTAGTTGTTTAAAAGTGCGTAACAGCCCCTCTCTTCTTCCTCTGGCTCCCACCATGTGAAATGCTTGGGAGAGAGGCATTTCACATGGTGGGAGGAATTGTAAGCTCCTGCCATGATTGTAAGCTCCCTGAGCCCCCCACCCCCAGAAGCAGGTGCTGTCATGCTTCCTGCACAGCCTGCAGGACCATAAGCCAATGAAACCTCTTTTCTTATAAATTACACAGTGTTGGGTATTTCTTTACAGCAATGTGAGAACAGACTAATACAGGAGGTATCTTCCTCCTAGTATTTGGTGTCCTTCATCTTGTTCCCGCCACATACAGAGTGGTATGGGGAAAACTTGCCCGTGATTGGCCTGAGTTTCAGAAAATTATTATGCAGAGCTAAGTGCCTGATGGGAGAAGAAAAGGTTCAGTGCTTGGTCTTCAGTCCATGCTGGCGTCCGCCAAAAAGTGCATGGTTCTGCCTGATTCTCAGTAATGGGTGGAGGAGAAGGTGCCAGGAGAGGCTTCCAATCTCTTGGCCACTCAACTTCCTCTGTGCACTGATGGCTGTGGATGAGCTGGGCTCTAGCAAGCTCAGGACCAGCCCAGAGAGACTTCCCTGCACCCCTCCAACGGGCAGAAAGTGTAGGCCCTCATCAACCACCCCGACAACACCTCAAGTCCCCTTTTTGCTTACAAGCATGCAATTACCCACAACTTCCAAGTCCAAGAGAGGGTAGGGGAGGGGAACAGCTCCACTTGCAAATTACCAAAATTGGCTTGCATCTCTTTCCTTTAATTATGTAAGAACGTGGTAGAAATTGTTAGGTAAAAATTTGATGTAACTCTTCTTTCAATTAAACACAATGTTGGAGCCAAAGTCTGTATTAGTGTGCAAATTCCCTGGGAGAGCATCCTCTCCACACAGCGGAATGCCTACTGGCTTTCCAACAAAATAAAGGTCACCAGACAGGAGCCTTCCCCATCACACTCGTACTTCCTTGGACATGCAGTGCAATCAGGCAAGATGTATCACACTTAGGAAACCAGTGTACACTGGGTATATTATACTGAATATACCCCGTGCATTGCAGCCTGGTCCCCTGTTCCCCGAAGGTGCTGAGAATCTCATAGAGTTTGGAGCCCGGTTTAAGGGAGGGGAGGAGAGATGTCTGGTTCCAAGGGCTGGTGTTTATCCTTCATATTGTCCTCATTTAAGGAAGAGACAAATAATCCCAGGGCCTCTTGAACCACCCCAAGTATAGGAAGCTCACTGTGGGTGATGCAAGCTGCAAAGAACATTGAGAGAGAGAGAGAGAGAGAGAGAGAGAGAGAGAGAGAGAAACTCAGTCCACAGATTCAGTGTGCAAGAATGCAACCTTCATTTTTCCACAAAAACAACGCTTACTTTGAGTCTTCAGTGTCTTCAGTCTGTCGTTGTGACAAATTAATATCAGATAGTTTGCCGTTCTTGCCCATTATTGGTCTGAGTTTCAGAAAATTATTATGCAGAGCTAAGTGCCTGACAGGAGAAGGGAGGGTTCAGTGCTTGGTTTACAGTCCATGCTGGCATCCGCCAAAAAGTGCATGGTTCTGCCTGATTCTTAGTTATTCATTTAGGCAGGCCACAGCTCACAGCGTCTAGCTCATCAGAACAGAAAATAAGATCTGAGACATATTTGCAGATGGGTATTTTTAAGCAAAACAACAACAACAACACACACACACACACATACACACAACTGTGGGTCCAAGGCGTCTTTGAACTCAGCTAGCCTAGCATCCATTATCCTTAATTCTAGTAAGATCACATTGATTTCCTTTGGGGAGGCTTCTCAACTCTCAGTCTAGATGTTTGAATGAAGTTAGATACGGAGTTCAACTCTTTATCTGAATCTAGAAGGGGAGACATAGCTTAGACAACAGGCTTGTTTTGTCACCCTAGAACTTTCAGGATTGTCCACAGAGGTTCTTCCCCTGAAACTTGGCTAAAACAACTTGGAAAGAAGCCCTGTTTCCTGGGAAGATCACTAAACGGGAAGGCTGAAGCTGGGGATGGCTGGTGGCAACCTGCCACAGGCTGGAGAGAGCTCGCCTGAGAAAGCAAGCAATGTGGAAGACGGCAGAGCTGAGAGATGGAAGGAGACGGGGTTCTCACGGCATTGTTGAAGCCATCTGTACCCAAGCACTTTTCAGTTACTTGAATTGGTAATTTCCCTTCTCTGTTCAGGCTAGTTTGAGCAAGGCTTCTGTTGCATGTAACCAGAAAAAATATAAGTAGAACACTATGAATCTAAAAGTGAAAATCATTCCAGCTCAAGAATGACTTATGGGCAGGATAGATCCAGGTACGGAGGGGCCTGAAACTGGTTGAACCTTAAGAAAAATAATACAACATTAAGAATATGAAAACAGGGCCTGGGGAGGGGTGCATGCTAATGGAACACCTGGAATTTAAGCTCCTTGAGCTTCGTTGCAATTGGGAGGCCTGGATACTGGTCTCCATTTCCCCAAAAAGCCTTTGATAAAGTCGCTTCATCTCTCAAAGTCTCCATCTCACCATTGAGAGCAGGATGGTTGATCTCAGTTAAATTTCATCCAGCTGAAAAAAAACACCATGTCTCTACAATCTTTGTTGAGGAAATGACATTGCTTAAAATTCAATTTTTCTGATATTTGCTTGGATAAAATTCTCTTCGTCTGTCCAGGACCTGCCTGGGTGTTCTGATGCTCGGAACCTCTGCGTCCTTCTTCCACGCTTCCTCCCTGGGGGCCGCTCCACTGGGCCAGTGAATTCAGGACAGCTGTTCATTTCTGCCATTTAGGTACACATAGGGCCTACCAGGAAAGGAAGGCTGAGCTTGAAAGAATAATACCAAGCTATTGTACTCTCTGAGGAAGTGTTTCTTCCTCAGCTGTCTGGGCAGAGAAGCTTTCTTAAAGAATGTTTTCATACAAAATTTCTAAAATGCTGAAAATACAATAAGATTAACGGCCCCTGGAGGCTATGGCTTAAATATTTTATCTTCTTAGATATCAGTTACACGGTACTTTCCTCCAAGGATCTAAAGTCTTTTAAATATAGCATCTAATTAATCCTCCTGTCATCTGTGGATGGAATAGCATCATTACCCCGATTTCACAGGTGAGGACACAGAAGCTATGGGAGGGGTGTCCACAGGCAGAGGCGGCCGATTCCAATCAGCAGAGACCTCAGCCACAGCACTGGTGACCAACCCAACAGGGACATCATCAGGAAAACCCATTCAGAATATGACACGTCCACCCTACACCACAGAACCTACAGACTACAGCCAACTGTAGAGAAAATGGTACCACAGGAGACTTGGGGACATCTCTGCCACACCATATACAGAAAGGTCTCAGGGAGAGAGTGATTCACCTCACAAGAGGTGACAGATTCATGATCCTCATGGCCACATGGCCGACGAATTGCACAATCACTGCATCTTCACAAACAGGTTATTTTTAAAACAACCACTTTATGCATACAGTTGTTGGATTAAAATGGTGTTTTCCCCTCACAAATAACCAGATAACCATGCAGATCATCATTTGCTTCCATTCACTGCACACCTGCCGTGTGTACCAGACGTATTGGCCACACACGACCTCTGTTTCCCAGCCCTGAAATGTACCCGCTGTTACCCTCATTTGGAGAGGCAGAGACAGCTTAAACGAGCTTATCGAATTGGTTCCAGCAAGAGAACTGGTGGACGACAGGGCCAGGATTCCTTCTACAACTGCATTCTGACTGCCCTGTTTCCTTTTAAAAACTATTTTCATTGTTTAGATCCAGTGTTCAGCAATGTGGCCCACCACTGCTGGTGACTTGTACTGGATAACACAGCAGACAGAAGCTCTGGAAAGAGACACTTCCACTGATTATAACCACGTCACCACAGTCACCACCACTGCTTATGGGAGGCCGGGTGCAGGGTTTTAAGAAGGAGGAGTCAAAACTCAAAAATCATTTCTCACAGAAAGGTGGTTTTCTCATTGACAGAACTCAAAATTGCTCACTCTTAAAATGCTTTTCCTGCCTCCTTTTCAAATCCCAAGCATCAACCACATAGGGAAAGTCAGGGTGCTTTCTGAGCATCAAAGCCGAAAGAGTCTCACTTTTGGCACAGCTGACAGTGCTCCCAGGGAGGGAAAGGGATTAGAAGAGAAAAAGAGATAGAACCAGGGAGAGAGGAGGCTGACAGTGAAAGAAAAGGAATGAGAGGGAGGCAAGAGAGAGACAGGAGAGGAAAAGGAGAGAAAAAGGGAGAGGAGCTAGGAAGAGGAGAGAAAGGAGAAAGAGTGAGATGAGAGAGAGAAAAGAAAGAGAAAGTGCGAGATGAAGAGGAGAGAAAAAAGAGAGGAGAGAGAATAGGAGTGAAAGGAGAGAGAAAAGAGACAGGAAAAGAGAGAAAGAGCAAGAGGAGAGAGAGAAAAAGTGAGAGGAGAGAGAAGAGGGAGAAAAAGAAAAAAGAGGGAGAGAAAAAGGGAGATAGAAAAAGAGAGGAGAGACAGAGCAGGAACGTGGATGAGTATATGTCACAGAGTCAGCAACAACAAAGGAGGGAAGGGAGGAAGGAGGGAGGGAAGGGAGGGAGGAGGGAGGGAAGGGAGGGAGAAGGGAGGGAAGGGAGGATGGAGGGAGGGAGGGAGGGAGGAAGGAGGGAGGGAAGGGAGGGAGGAGGGAGAGAAGGGAGGGAGGAGGGAGGGAAGGGAGGACAGAGGAAGGAGGGAAGGGAAGAAGGAGGGAGAGAGGAAAGGAAGGAGGGAGGGAGGGAGGAAAGGAAGGAGGGAAGGAAGGAGGGAAGGAAGGAAAGAGGGAGGGAGGGAAGAAAGGAAGAAAGGAGGGAGGAGGGGAGGGAGGGAGGTAGGGAAGGAAGGAAGGAGGGAAGGAAGGAGGGAAGGAAGGAAGGAGGGAGGGAAGGAAAGAAGGGAGGGAAGGAAGGAAGGAAGAAAGGAGGGAGGGAGGGAGGGAAGGAAGAAAGGAAGGAGGGAGGAAGGGAAAGAAGGAGGGAAGGAGGGAAGGAAGGAAGGAGGGAGGGAAGGAAGGAGGGAGGGAGGGAAGGAAGGAAGGAAGGAACAGATGGCAGGAGAGAGGGAGGGAGGGAGGAAAATACATGTAGCCATGGAAGATGAAATAGAAAGAGAGAGGAAAATGTGGAAAGAGGTGGAGAAGAGAAAGAAAAGAAAAGAGGAAGCTGCTGGAAAACCCCAGCCTTGAGACGGGAGCCTCTGACCCACGTTGTAAAATGACAAGGATTGAGTGAGCGGTTTTTAATACAGATAATATTGTCCGTGTAGTCTATAAATATAAAATTAAATGCTGCCCTCTCTGGTCCATGTCAAAAGTCCAAGCCAGTGTCAGCACATATTGTTTTTATTTGTTTCAAGAGAAAATAGATCAACAACATTAACCTCCCAATGAACAGAGAATTGAATGAATTAAAAAGCAGAGCCATAAATCGCACCGGTTTTATTGGCACCATGATAAACATGCCCGGGGCCTCGCAGGGAGTGGGGTCTTGTATATTCTCAATACCCTGCAGCCTCTTTGCCACCAAGAAAGGAAAAGAGATATTAAGAACTAAGAATGGGGCGCTGTTCTCCCACTTCCACCGCCTCTATCCATCACCATCTGACAAAGGCTCCAGCACACGCTTCAAGAAAAATATTGAGAAGAAAAAGAATCTGGAAACAAGGCAATTTGGAGAGGCCTTCAGGGACCCAGAGCTGCCCAAGTGGCCCACTCACCAGCTGCAATTAACAAGAGGACATGTCAGGGAGGAGGGGGAAGCTGGGCGTGGGATTTCCAGGACACAACTCACAGGCCATCAGCCCGAGAGAGCATCCTGGGGGCTGTGGCTGCCCCTGCCCTCTCCCGGCTCCAGCCCTCCTTGGGCATGTGGGTTATGCGTAGGGACAGCTCCTTGCCAATGAAGGAAATGCACTTTATTTCCAACGTAAGAATCCACACCATCACTTGGGAAGTTGCTAAATAAAGCATCATTTCCTTTATCCATTTGGTGCGGACCTTTTAGCACTGACTTTATAATGATTCAGAACCATTTTTAATCATGAAGACTTAGCTGAATGCATTCAGTTACAAAGAAGAGATACTCACATAGAGTTATGCTTTCTGCTTTACCAGCCTGGCCTCAGGAAGCCACGCAGAGGAAAATTCCCAGAAATTTAGTGTTCATTCCTCCCGTTCACACCCCTTCTTCCTTTTATTAACTTCCTCTCCCGTGGCTGGAAGTCTGGAGCTATGGTGATGGGCAGAGTGGAGATGGAAGAAATTCTTTGAAGTCTCCACTTGACTTTCTGATAACTCCTTAGTCACCACCAGCAGAGAAGAGGAGGACTCAGTGATTTGGGGAAAAGAATCTTACATGAAAGAAGTATGTAAAAGGTGACATAAATCAGACTGAAAACAATTCTCATTTATAAACAAAAGAAAATGTTATACACTTATAAACCAAAGCCAGACCAATTGACTAGACCCTTAAAACTCAAAAATAATTACCCTTTGGAACAAACGTACAAAGCAAAAGATTCTCTGGCTATTAAAATATTTTCAGATAAGTCATTAATTTGAGAAGCTATTATTTGCTCTACCGTCTCTACTGATTTACTTACAGATATTTTAAGTCTATGTCTCACTGTGACAAAACTCGGTCAGCATGACCACCCAGTCAGCTGGGCTCATGGACAAGATTTTCTTTTAACCAGTTAATGTTACATTTACTTAATTAGATCTGAGAAGTGTTCTCTTTGGCCATCGGAGTAAGTGCAGGTGTGAGCTTGGCACGTTGTCCCACGCTCTCCAGTTAGGTCTTTCTTTTTTTAATAATAAATATAACAATAATTTGGCCAGCACACACAGTACTCATGGTATGTCATGTATTCCTCTAAGGGCTTAGCCCAGATAAACACATTTCATTCCCACCACACCCCTGCCAGGCAGAGCACTGGCTGTGTATCCAGAAAACAGAGGCATAGACAGGTTACATCGTTTGCTCTAGGTTACCCAATAAATGGTGGCAGAAGTAGGATTCCAGCTCCGGCCGTCTGGCACCAGAGGCTCTGCTCTAGGTCACGATGCTATACTCTTATTTCTGTCTGGCAGCATCCTGAGTCTCTCATCATGTCATTTTAAAGGCCACATTTGTCTTTTCCAGTCTGTGTACAATGTAGGTTACCAAGGTCCACCCCACCCAAGGCTGCAGTGTGGCTAAGAAGAGGAAAAGCTGGAGCTTGGCTGGCACTGACCCCAGTCTGGTCACCCAGGACTCCCATGCCCTGACACCCTCTCTAATGTCTCTGTGTGTCCCCTCCGGTGGGCCCTCTGGGAGTCACAGACATGTCAGATGGTGGAGGTCAGCCCAGAGCTATTTGAGCTGAAGCATTTCTCAGTGCTAGGCATGGAAACTGCTCCTTGAGCTTCAAACTGCAGCATCCCGGCCGCAGGGCACGGGGTGGGGGAGAGGGTTGCTCCTCTGTCCTGCAGGGTCCTCTTCTCTCAGTCGCCAGCATCCAGCTTCAGCCCAAACAAAAGAACATTCATGTAAACTGACTCAAGCACATTGCACTGGGGCTGGATTTCAGTTTGCCGGACTCGCCCAAGCACTTTCAGATTGCAGTTTGCGTGAGGGATCACATCCACTATTGGAACACGAAGCAGGTGAATCCAAGTCAGTGAACACCATTTTCATTTTAAAATCACCACACACATAAACAACACAAACCTGTGGTTCTGATGACCTGATTTCTCTCTTTCCAGCAGTCCAGATACCTGAGACATGTTGGACAGCTTGGCTCTGGTCATCTTGTTAGAGTATATCACCTACCATGGCTTGGGGCTTCAGAGACTAGCTGCCAAGTCCTCTGCCATAACCATCTGCGGCTGTGAGACCTGGGAAAAGTTGCTCAGCTACTCTGAGCCTGTTACCTCCTCTATAAAAATGGAAATTCCTAAAGTGTCCACCTCAGGGCTTTTAAATGCTTTTGTAAAGCACCTAGCAGAGTTCCTGGCACATAGTGGATGCTCAGTAAAAATGAGCTCATATATGTGGCTGGTCTTCCTAGTGATGCAAAATGAAACATGATCTGGGCCAAAGCTCAGGCCAGTCACACAAGCCCCATCGTGACAGGCAGCTCCCACTGCCCCATGTCCTAGGGAACAAAAAAAAGTAGCTGCTAATAAATATCACATTGTTCTCAAATGCATCTATTTTGCAGAATTCTAGGTTTATCCAAAGGCTTGATATCATGTGATTTCAGCCTAATATTTTCATGCCTGTTTCTAAAATGTTTCTAACCCAGTTCCAAACCAGCCTAGGGAGGTAGGTGGTCTGCCTTTAAAGAAACATCTCTGAGAAGTGGGTCTGTCCCAGATGATGTAGAATGTGGTGCCTCTGGGACTGCCTGGAGGGTGATCTGAGGAATTCAGTTCTGTCCCCACTAATGCCCAGGTACCATATTTCCTTCCCAAGACATGGCTAGGAAGTAGCGGATCTCTATAGGGTGAACATCCTTTTCCAAGAGCAGAGATGGACGATCAGAGTTCCAAGCTGTGGAAATTCACTCTGATATACTTCAGGCCCAGACATCCTACTTCGTCTCCCCTCCTTGAAGGAGGCCTTTCCATAAGGGCTTAGAAATATCCAAAAGAAAGAGAATGGAAGGAAGACCTACAAATCAAATGCAAACACACACTATGCTGGACCCCAAGCCAGGTGGGTTCCATCTCAGCTAATGGAGCCAGAAATAACTTCTGTTAATTTCTCTGCCTCTTAGAAAGAGACATTTTCAATTCCGATAAGGTACGGCTGAGCTACTTGCCAAGATCTTAGTCTCAGACCAGCAAGATCCAGACTGGTTTGTCAGGGAAATGTGAGTCATTTTCTCTGGGGGTAAATGTTGAAAAGAATTTCAGGAAAGTGGCTGTATTGGCACAAACCTACTCACCTTTCCAACTAGTCAATGCCCCTGCGTTTGTTTCTGTAGATGATTTTCTATTTAGGAAGCAGAGGTCTTGTCTATGACGATGCAAAGGGATAAGTGAGTCCACAGTGATGAGGTTAATTAATTCAGGAGGTGTAGATACTCCAACTGGGTAATTCAAGATGAAAATATGGAGTTCGGCATGTGTGAGAAATAAAAGTCTTAATCTCCTTTATCACTCTGTTTTATATAGAACTTTTATTAACATGTGCTAGGGAAGGAGGGCAGAGGATAAAACATCCACATGTCAGCCGTTTTCTCTGAGAGACTGGCAGGGGGCTGGCCTGTGGATCTTCAGAGAATGATGTTGAATTATTACCCACCATTAGGAGGGAGTGTTCATTTCTCATTTGTCTGGGATAGAAAAGCTTCTTCCGTAATACTGAGAGCTAATGGCTCCACAAAGAGTAGAGTTTGGGTTCCTAAATTACCAGGATTGGCCAGGTACCAAGTCTAAACTCACCCATCTTTCCATATCTCACTTTCCGCTTGAGCATGAGCAGTACCAACCCCAGATCAGACATCCCAGGAGGCCAAGGAGAAAGTAGCCAGGCATCAGGCTGCTGATAAATATTACGTCGTTCTCAGATGGATCTGTTATCTATCAGGCAAAATTCTAAGATTTTATTCAGAAGCTTGACATCATGTGAATCCAGCCTCATATTTTCATCCCTGTTGCTAACATGTTTCTAGTGTATTTCCAACCCAGCTAAAGACTGTGTGCCCGCAAAATGAAGGGGTTCACTTAAAAACCAGTGATTTCCCTACTGCTCTGAAGGGGGTGCAGGCAGGTGCATCTCCGCTGCCCTGTCATTATCAGGCCTCTTGTTGGCCCTGCAGGCAACTGAGAACCCCCCACGAGGGGAGAGGAGGTGCCAAAGGCAGGCAGGAGGTGAGTGGTTCAGGTATTGATCCATTCTTACTCACACAGGACCTTTCACCTCCCTGGGAGCATGACGGCCACAGCTAATGTCTGATATTCACACGTGTAATTAAACTAGAATATTAAAAATCTGCATCCATGACAACCTGGGCGATGATCTTGTTTGATCCCCCATGCCCAGCAGAGAGCAGCTCCCCAGTGAGCTGGAGAGAGAGGGCGCCAGGGATGCTGCAGCCATACAGCCTCTGGGCAATCCAGGGGATAGGACGTTCCGTGGCCTTTGCCCAATCACACTGCACTGCCAATCTTCACTACTTGGGATTGGCTGGAAGAAGCTGGATGCATCTAGGTCAATGCAGGAAGGAGACTGAGCTATAGCGATGAGCATTCACTAAGCACGCCGCATGCCCAAGAACCGTGCTATGGGCCCTGCAAATATCTCCTCTCTGACCTCCTGGTTGTGCAGATAAGGATGGGCCCAGGGACCTATGACCAATGGCTCAATGACGGTAACCAGAGCTCCATGCTGAAGCAGAGCACTTTATACCCCACAAAGCACCTCCTCATTCAGTGATACAACTTCTCCACACAGCAGCTCTAAGAAACTGATCACCGATGACAGACCAGAGGCTCAGAGGTTATGTCACCCATTTAAGCCCTCTACAGGACACTCAAAGTTTTTTAAATTTCGCATATAGCCAAAGTACAATGAAGTAGCAAGGCAAGATTCAGAAATAGTGGTATATTTTATTTTTTATTTTTATTTATTTTTTTGAGATGGAGTCTCACTCTGTTGCCCAGGCTGGAGTGCAGTGACACAATCTCAACTCCCTGCAACCTCCACCTCCTGAGTTCAAGCGATTCTCCTGCCTCAGCCTCCTGAGTAGCTGGGACTACAAGCTTGCACCACCATGCCCAGCTAATTTTTGTATTTGTAGTAGAGATGGGGTTTCATTATGTTTGCCAGGCTGGTCTCAAACTCTTGACCTCAAGTGATCCACCTGCTTCGGCCTCCCAAAGTGCTGGGATTACAGGCCTGAGCCACTGCACCCAGCCTAGAAATTATGGTATATGTTAAATATTTACTTTTTACAAATTAATATCTTTAACACATAAAAGTAATGTAATCTTTTGTGATAACTGGAGGATTTATTAAACCGTTGTTAATACAGATAGTGTGGGCTGGTGATGGGTCTCTTGCTTAAAATCTGCATGACAAAACCATCTGCATCCATGTGTAACTGCACAGACACCAGTGGAAGCGGAGCCAGATCTTTGTGTGTGTCAAGCTCTGGTTCAAAGTAGCACCAGGTCTGAGGTCCCCTAACTCCCAGGCCTCTGGGTTTTCTGCCATTCCAGGGCCATCACGTGAGCAAATGTTCAGGTGGATAATTGTGTGCCTGGCAGTGACCATGGGGAGGGGGCGTTTCTCTGTTCACACACATAGCATGGCCATCCTGTATAGTTAAACAGCTTCTGCCTTCTTCCCAAAGACATAAGAGTTGATTGCTGGAGATTTGACTGACAGTTTATAAGGCATTCTGGGATGCACCAAGACCAACGGCATCTATAAACATAATTCAATCACATCAATTTCCATAACTCTATGTGAAGGAGCACTCTTGGGGGAAGGATGTGCTCCAAACTAGGTCATTGCTCTTCACACTCTGGAAGGTGACCTACAGACAGCAGTGTATAGATCATTCATGACGGTCTTGGCAGGAGACCCTCAAGGAGCCTCTGAGGACACGAGCAAGAGGCAGGCCAAGGACTCTTGCCTGGGAAGCTTTGCAAAGGACATCTCTAAAACTTACTGGAGACTAGGCATGTTGGCTCACTTCTGCAGTGCCAGCTCTTCGGGAGGCCGAGGCAGGAGGATCGCTTGAGCCCAGGAGTTTGAGACCAGCCTGGGCAATATGGCAAAACCCCATCTCTATAAAAAATACAAACACTGGGGTTGAGCGCGGTGGCTCACACCTGTAATCCCAGCACCTTGGGAGGCCGAGGCGGGTGGATCACGGGGTCAAGAGATCGAGACCATCCTGGTCAACAAAGTGAAACCCTGTCTCTACTAAAAATACAAAAATTAGCTGGGCATGGTGGCGCGTGCCTGTAATCCCAGCTACTCGGGAGGCTGAGGCAGGAGAATTGCCTGAACCCAGGAGGCGGAGGTTGTGGTGAGCCGAGATCGCGCCATTGCACTCCAGCCTGGGTAACAAGAGCGAAACTCTGTCTCAAAAAAAAAAAAAAAAATACAAACATTGGTCAGATGTGGTGGTGCACACCTGTAGTCCCAGCTGCTTGAGTGGCTGACGTGGATCACTCGAATCTGGAGGTCGAGGCTGCAGTGAGCTGAGATTGTGCCACTGCACTCCAGCCTGGGCAACAGAGTAAGACCCTCCCTCTCAACAACAACAACAACATTAAACTTATTTGGGTGGGGGGCAAGGGAAGATGATAGGGGTAGAAAACCATGTGTCGTCTGGGCTGTCACACACTCATTTTCCCCTTTCCTGATCATACAATACATATATAGTCCTTGGGGAAGCACCACTCTCTTTTTCTTGGTCCCCATGGTTTGTATGGGCTGCGTCTACTCAAGACTTGGAGGGGGCCATTCAGAGCATTAATATGGCCCCCTATGTCACAGATGCATAAGTGTTCTTATCTCCAAGAACATTTCCTCTAGTGCCCTGTTCTCAGCCCGTGACCCAGAGGACTAAGATGTGTAAATTTATACTAAAATGTGAATGACTGAAGAGTTCATGTTATACTTCAGACAGTATTCGTTTGTCACAGGGTATTTGAAAGCCATGAACTTTATTATCAGATCCTGTTTCAACTTTCCTCTTCGTGGTATTTGACCTTGAACAGAACAAATTGTTTAACATCTTCTGTAAGATGAGGTTGGTAATATCTACCTCTTCCATCCTTTTGTGGTGCAGATATCTGTAAAGAGCTCAGCATGGCATCCAGCCCGTGGTAGCACTCAATAAATGGCCAGTGTGTAATCAGGGTTGGAGTGGGCAGGAGGAGGCCTTCGTGCATTCATGAATGCTTGGTGTCTGCAGCAATACCTGCCAATCCTGGCTACGGGTGGACCACCCCTGTGCCTCATCTGGGACCCTCACCAGGGTCAGGGCTAATGTCACTTCTCTGCATGGTAGTTTGATGCATCTTTCTCCCCTGAATCCCCTTTGAACTTTCTGATTAACAGAGAGAATCGGCACTTGAGCCTGCACCTGGAGACCACGGCAAGGCAATACCACGAAGCCAAGGTGGCGACGAAGTCAAATTGGCACAGCAGAAAAGGCACTAGTGTGGGAGTGTGGAGCCTTGGCTGCCTGCCTGCCTCTGCCTCCTGCTCCCTGAAGATGCGGGTTGTGTCATTCTTTTTCTGGTTCACCTTCCCCTCCCACGACTTCGATGAGAATCCTGAGGTTGTTTCATAAACTGAGTCAGTTCTTGCCACAGTCACGTCAGGATGGCTGCAGGTCCAGACCCTCCTCTGTCATAGTTAGCTTCCAATGGTGCTCCGCATGCTTTATTCATGAGCCCTGGTGTTGATCCAGGAGTTTGCTGAGATGCTGAAATTAGGGAGAGAGGTAATAATCCACTCAGGTGCGGTTAGGGACTGAATGTCTGTCTCCCTATCAAATTCCTATGTTAAAATTCTAAGCCCAGGAGCGATGGTATTTGGAGGTGGAGGCTTCGGGAAGCAATAGCGGTTAGATTATGTCAGGAGGAGAGGATCCCCACGATGGAATTAGCACCCTTAGAAGAAGAGTAGGACATGGAAGCTCTCTCTCTCTCTGCTCTCCACTATGGGAGGATCCAAGGAGAAGACAGCTGCCTATGAACCACTGGATCTGTCAGCTCCTTGATCTTGGACTTCTCAGCCTCTAGGACAGTGAGAAATAAACGTTTGTTGTTTAAGTCACCCAGCCTATGGCACTTAGTTACAGCAGCCCAAACTGACCAAGACAGATGCATGGAGTGAAATTCTCCAGGGGAACATGAACCCACGTGCATCTGACCAGTAGCTAAGTCACAGGTCTGAAGCATAATTGGGAGGAGAAGGAGGAGAACACCTTTGCCTACACTTAACCCTTCTTTTGGGGTTCACAAAAGGACACTTAATGCACATATCAGGTCTACATATAAGAATGCATGTATACAATCGTGCATGCATGCATGCAGAGAACCACATACACTTGCACACAAACACATGTGACCCCTTTTGCAGCGTGCACAAACACACATTCTCCCAGGCTACTGGAAGTCCTGCTGTGAGAATACAATAACCCTGAGTGTTCTCACTCATGTCCCAGATCTCTCTCCTACCCAGACTCTGGGCATCTGACACTAAGCCTTTCTTCAATTTCCAAATTCAATCTGCCACTCTAGACTCCTCTGAAATAGTGGGTGTGTATCAGTTAGTTCTTGCTGCATAACAAAATACCCCAAAATATAGTGGCTTAAATGACAAGTAACCACCCAGCTCACTATCTGTGAGCTAGCAATGTGTGCTGGGTTCAGCAGAGCAGTTCTTCTAGACTAGGCTGGGCTCACTCTTGTGTCTGCAGTCAGCTGCCAAGTCACTGGGAGCCTGGATAATCTAAGATAACCTCAGTTGGGAGGGCATGTCTCACTCTCCATGGTGTCTCATCCTCCAGCAAGCTGGCCTGGGTTTGCCGAGATGGAGTTCACAGCGTTCCAAAAGAAACAGAGCAGAGGCACGAAAGGCCTTTCGAAGCCGAGCCTCAGAAATGTGTGTTGTTTGCTCTGCTGCATTCCGTTGGCCAAAGCAAGGTACCTGACGAGCTCAGATTCACGTGGAGGGAGAGATATTCTACCTACTGGTGGAAAGAATGGCAAAGTCACATTGGAAAGAGAGAGGGGGTGGGGGGCAATGCTCATGGCTGTTTTTTCAAATAATTAATCACAGGAGATACAGCAAAGGGCCCTGGTGAGGGCCTGGAGAATTACCAGGAGTCCCAACTAAGCCACGCAGGGCCTGGCTTTCCTGCGGCTCCGCCCTCACACCCTCCACCCGTTCCTTGCTGGGGTAGCCCTGCTGTTTTCCCCCAAACATGAGAAAACCATTTTGCTCTGCTATGTTTTTCACTGACAGTCGAGAATACTTTTTTTTTTTACCCATTTATGGGTGCAAATTAATGAGATGACAACAGACTGAAACCAATGACAACTGCTAATCTGTAAGCAAAAACAAGGGATGAGGAGCCGAGAGCAGTGCAGCTGTTTTATTTTAATTGAGGAATGATTTTATGTTAGGAACACTCAATATTCACAGCAAATTAAAAATAATGAAGTGAATTGATACCAATGATTCTTTTTTTTTTTTTTTTTTTTTTGCTTACTATCCCTTTGTAAATCTATTTCCTCACACAAATTGACAGGTCTAATTGATACATATGCTATTATTCCTCATTAGTAGGCTGAATAAAATAATTCTTGATTAAATTTATTGCAATTTACCAATCCAGCATAATGTTTGCAAGCTATAAAAGTCAATCAACAGGAAAACAGAGGGAAGCCAATGATGTTATTTCGTTTTATATAACACATAAGTGGCCTCCCCATCCTGGAGAAGGGAAGGCCATCGCAAGACCCCCAAGTGGACAACACACCTCAAATAGGGGGCTCCAAACCCATGCTGGTTTCCATGACCATCAGTAGGGGCTTCAAGAGATCACCTCTCCCTGTGCTGCTGGCCTGGGCTCAAGCCATCCCTGCTCTCCTGGCCTGCCTGCCCTCAGCCGGGCCTTGCACCATTTATGATTTTAAGCTGCAATGATCTCCTGGGGCCTGGGGCTGGCCATGAAACCTGTCACCTACACCCATCCCACTCTAGCTGAATATCAGCGTAGAAGCTGCCTAGAGAGAGAATGAGAGAAGGAAGCCACACCATGCCCTCCTAGAGCTTGTCTGCTCAAGCCACCTATCTTAGGGCTTCCAAGTCAGAGGGAATCTTGACTCCTGAGTCCAACTGTCCTGCCACGAAGTAAGATCTCTTCGGAGTATATGCCCCCCTCACCTCAGATTTCATACCCTGCCAGCAGGAAGGACGCATCTGCCTCCATGGATATGTTCCGTTTGGCCCACCGGGATTTTAAAAACTATATAAATTCGTTGCCAACCTTTAAAAACTTGGAAATTGCACATAAACCTCTGGTTGCCAGGTTTCTCTTGAAGAACAGGAATATCTGGCTCTATGAAACCCCTTTCTGTGTGGAACTGAGTCTAGCAGCACCCCCTGGGTGGGCATGTGGTCTCTACTCCCCATTGTGTTGCATTCTGTCCCCTTCCTTGTTTTCTGTCACCTGCCTGCCCCGGAAGATATCTAAATCTGTGACTCCTGCAGCAGATGGGCTTTGAGGGCTTAGGGCTCTACCCTTTGTACTGATTGATTGTCTCAAGGTGACTGTGCACCTGGTTGGGGTGTAATCGGATTTAATAGGAGATATAAACCTCGATCAACACCATAGAGGATGCCAGACTTGCCCAAATGCGTCCACTGGCTTCTCTCCTATGCTAGAGGCTCTAATACTCCTTCTCTGGTTCCCCATTCATGCTTTGAAGTTTTTTGCCCTCCAGAGCCTCTTCTACGTTCATCAAAAACATCCCTTGGGTGTCCCCTTACCCATGATCCTTGTTGTTAGGCTGCAAAGTAATGAATATCCACTCTCTTCATGCATGCCTCTGGCTTGTGAAGATGACAGTGAGCCTGTGATCCTGCAGTTTCCTTGCTCTTGATTGCCTCACAGCAATAAGAGCCCCTTCAGACTCCCTCACAGTAATAAGAGCTGCTAATTAGTTTGAAGGGCTTACTGTGGGCTAGGCCCTGTGCCAGGCACTACTCACCTATCTTGTTCATCCTATCACCACCTTTGAGATGAGTCCTGTTATCACCATCCTTTAAGAGGCCGCACCTAACCAAAATTTCTAAACTATGCCCTTCGAACTGATGCCAATCTTGCCCCAATATTCATGGAGGAGAATACACGACAATCTATCAACAAATGATTATTGATCCCTTGATAAAGTACAATACCATCCTGGGCAGAGTGATGGATAGAAAACTCGTATGAGACACCCTCCCTGTCCTTCAAGAACTTATCATCTATTTAAGGAGATGAGTCTCTGTATCGGCAATAAGTCAAGTACAAAATTGTTTTATACAATGATAAAGGAGCTTAGAGGAGGGGAGGCTGGTAAAGTTTGGAGCGATGAAAGATGGTCCCTGAAAAAGCAGAGACTTTAGCTGGGCTTAAAACATGGGGGAGGTGGAGCCCACCTCCTCCCCGACATCCCTGCACCATCTCCTGCAGCGCCTTCATCCCTACCCAGCCCTTCTTAGAAAAATGTTCACAGGACCGTCAGCCTCCTCCCATGCAGTCATGATAAGCAGAATTAGACCAATTGACAGAAACTCTGAGGAGGGAGATTTGGGGTAAGTGTGAGACGAAGGACTTCCTCAGAATCAGAACTATTTGTTCAGGGAGACATGATGGATTTTCCATCACTGGGGTTTTGAGCAAGTCTGTGGTCATCTGGGAGGTTGCAGAGGGATTTGAACGTGCCTCCCAGGCCCCTTCTCCCATGGCCCAGGCATTCCGGAGCTTTGTGAGGCACTGAGGGAACAGAGATCCCCTAGGGGATGAGCACAAAAGACCAGGTTGTTAGGGAGACATCCCCGGGGCCAGAGAAGAGATCCCAGACAGAAGACAGCACGTGCACTGCCAAGCGCAGTGACAGCAGAGGGAGACAAGGCCCGGGAACACGGAGGACGCCCTGCGTGGGGATTCCTGGGACCAGCACAGAAGTGTGCATAGCTCTGCAAGGACCTGTGCCCTGCTGGGGACTGCAAACCTGCCCTCCAGCCAGGCCCGAGGAAGGTGCTCCAGTGTTGGGAAGGGGACTTCCCACAGACGCTTACACCTGAAATTCCACAGGAATAGGCGTGAAGCACAGCTCAGGTCCTCCCTCCCCAGCCTCCCCCACTTCCTCTGCTATCTCTTCCTCCACTCTCTCCTCCTGCCCCCTCTCCCTCCCTCACTCTGTCTTTCTCTTCCTTCCCATCCTTCCCCTTCTCCATCCCTCGCCTCCTCCTCCTCCTCTTTCTTCTCTTCCTCCCCGTCTCCACTCTCTCTTCCTCCCCCTCCATCACTCTCTCCTCCTCCCCCTTTCCCTCCTCTTTCTCTTTCTCTTCCTCTCCATCCCCCACTCCATCTGTCACCTCCTCCTCCTCTTTATTTTCTTCCTCCCCCTCCTCTTTTTCCCCTTCCTCCTCCCTCTCCTCCTCCCCTTTCCTCTTACCCTTCCTTATCCTCCTCTTTCTCTCCCTCCTCCCCACTGCCACTCCACTCCTCTATATCTTCCTCCTCCTCCTCCCCCTTCACTTTTCTCCTCCCCCTCCTCTTCTTCCCCTTCCTCCTCCTTCTCCCTCTCCTTCTCCAGCTTCTCTTCCTCTCCCTCTTCCCCACCTCCACTCCACTTCTTCTCCATCTCTTCCTTTTCCTCCTCCTCCCCATTCACTTCTCTCCTCCTCCTTCTGTTCCTTCTCCTCTTTATTCCCAGTCCCAGGAAAGGGCTCAACCATATAGACTCAAACTGCAAACCTGGGAGACACCTCCACCTCCTTCATCTGTCAACCCTGCACCATCCCATGCACCACCCTTCATAACGCCCCTAACATTCACTAAGTTAGTCTTCTTCCCACCGCCCTGCTGTGGATGCAGCTCAGGTCATCCGTCCATCTCCCTCACAAGTGCCCTGTGCCATGCACACAGCGGACTGCATCTGTCTTTTCCACCACTGTGGCCTCAGCACCCCACAAATGCCTGATACACTGCAACAACAATAATCATCATCATCATTGTCATAGTACCGTCCCTTACATTGGACACTTATGCACTGGCATCGTATAAATCTCTTATGTATG
Source organism: Aotus nancymaae (assembly GCF_030222135.1). Taxonomy (NCBI): domain Eukaryota; kingdom Metazoa; phylum Chordata; class Mammalia; order Primates; family Aotidae; genus Aotus; species Aotus nancymaae. The sequence continues at coordinate 20,658,349 of NW_026988441.1, read as the reverse complement.
TAACCTCATGTAACAATTCTCTATAGTGAGTATTATTATTACCTTTGTTCACAATTAAGAAGAATGAGCCTCAGAGGAACCTTGCCTGAGGTCCCACAGCTAGTAAGTCCCAGCGCCATAACTGAAAATAGGTCAGCTCTGTCTGACCCCAGAGTCTCGTTTCCTCCGCGGGAGCTTAGTGCAGATTTGCTGATTCAATGAATGGATCACGGCAACCTCTCAGCAGTCTCCCTGCCCCTCGCTGTGCTCCTTCCAGATCATCCTCCATCCTGTAGCCACCACAGTAGGTCCTCAGGCATCAGTCTGCTTTCCTGCTTAAAATCTTCATTGGGCCCCAGGATGTAGCCCCTCCCTCCCTCTCCGTCAGTGCCTCTCTTCACTGTTGGTCAGTTGTACAGAGCTGCTCTCATGTCCCCCGAATGCTGCTCCATGTTGCTTCTTGTCTCGGGCCGTTACACAGGCTGCCCTTGTACCCTGAACACCCCCTCCTCTGTTGCACCCCATCTGGGGCTCTCAGCACAGACCCTACCCCCTCTTACCTGATCCTATCAGCCTAGACAAGGTGCCTCTGCCGTGTCCCTGTGTTTCCCCACACTTATTCAACAGGTCTGTCATGGCCAGGCACCCTTGCTCTCTGCTTCATTAAACTGCCAGTTCCTTGAGGTACGGGGAGTGTTTCGTCCACTCTGGGCTCCCCGTAGGCCAGCCCCATGGCTTACACATAAATGTCAGTGGCCGCCATCAATGCCTCTTTGTGTTAATGAGCTGATTCAATGAAGTTATCAGTGAACAAAGACAAACAAGGCACAGTTTACATGGGCTGCAGGAATTCCCCATCAGATAAAACTCTTCACTCTTGAAGAGACAACATGATCCTGCAGATGACTGATTTCAACCACTGGGGAGCATCAGGATCACCCAGTGGACTTTAATTAAAGCACAGAGTCCTGGACCCCCACCCCAGAGTTTCTGAGTCAGAGGGTCTGTGAAAGGAACAGGGAAAGGAGAATCTGGAAATGTGCATTTCTAGTAAGTTTCCAGGTGATGGTGATGTTCCCGAGCCAGGAGCCACGTTTCGAGATCCATTTCTTCTTGAAAATTCTGAAAGGCCCCAGCAAAGAACAGTAGTGCCCAGTAAGACTTGGATGAAATGCAGGAAGAGAAATGAAAACACAGGCTTCTGTTCCGTCTCGAGTGTGTAATGCTGCAAACCTTCAAGTAAAGCCAGCATTTAAGGGGTGACCACACCCAGTCCAAAGTCCATGTTCAAGTGCATTCCAGCCTCTTGTGGAGGAAATCCTGGCTTCCCATGGACACACACATATAGGAATAGCCACACTCGGGCCCAGGCTGCAGGCTCCAGACGTCTGAGTGCAGGGCACAGGTGTTCCTGAGATGCCCCGTGCAATGGGTCACCAAAAGCTGACTGAGTAGCAATACAAACAAAGAATGACCCCTCCTCACCGGCCGACGGGAGCGGCTCCAGGCAAACCAATGGCATTCCCAAACAGCGTGAACAGGGAGGAAACAAACAGATTCATCTCTGAAATTTGATACCCGTTCCAGACACAAGTAGCAACAAACTTAGCGACAAAGCTGTCAAAATATGTTCCACAGCCTCATTGGCAAGAGATCTGGACACACGAAAGAAATTCAGCAAAACCACATCAGTTGCCAAACGGGGAGGTTTGACAGTGTGTTCGGGAATACATTTAGATCAAAACAGGAACACGTCCAAAGGAGCAAGTGTCTCCATAAATTATTATGGGATGATTAGAAATAATTAGTCAGTGATTTCAAAATATTACGTACATTTTTCAGTGGTATTGAGGGGACGTGTTATGCAACGTGGGATTTTGTTTTTGCATTGGGGTTTTCTCTTTTTTCCTTATTGCTTTCTGGCAGTTTTTAAAAACGGGGGCCACGGAGGCAGTCTCACACCATGCAAATCCCTGGGGCTTAAAAGAATACGTTTTTCGGCAACCGGATTCCTTTGCAAAGCTTCCAGTGGAAATAACATAGCGGGGAAAGAGCCTTGTTCCTTTCTGGGCTTCTTTGTAAGAGTCGGTCTCTAGTTGCTGTACCTGGGTTAGTTTGTTATCAACAGAGTGAGCAGACTTACGTTTTCAAAGGCCTCTAAAGGTGCCTGGGCTAGCCTTTCATTCTACAAGGCTCAGAGAGGTGGAGGGAGTCACCCAAGCTCTCAGGAACCAGAACCAAGAACCAAGAACCAGGACCAAGGCTGGACTCCCAGGCCTCCCGACTCCCAGGCTGCTATCTTGGGTCAGCAGATAGCAAGAACCAGAAGGCTCCAGTGGCCTTAATGAAGAAACCTCATTCTAGGGAGAGTTCTGTGGAGCATGTCTGTTCCCAGGGCTCTGCCACATCGGGGGAAGATCTCTTGTCCAGGCCACAAAGGGATGCCTGATGGCTCTGCTCCTGTGATCAGCTCCCAGAGTTTTCTGCCAGACCTAAAACAGCCATCCCAAACCTGGAACCTTAAGAGTGACAATGCTTCTTCAAGATTTAGAATCCTGGGAAGGCAGGCCTAAAGGGACTTGTTCTCCTCTACTCAGTGGGGCAGGGAGACCCCAGTGCCGGGTTCTGCACAGAGCAGAGAGAAAATCCAGGCCCTCCAAGCCCCCATCCCCAAGGGGCTCATGGAAACTGCGTAAAGCACAGGCCACTGACCCTGTTGGCCCTAGCTTTTTTCTGCCTTCTGATCAAGAGTTAAGACTTAACATCCTGCTAAGGCGTATTAACTTTTCAGTTGCCGTAAAACCAAATAATTATATTAATCTATTTGTTTTAACTCCGGGCATCACTAAGCATACGTATGGTGTACATCCGCCTAAAAAGCCAGTGAGCACGCCTGCTGCAAGGGGCGCTTTGCAAAATGATGCATGAGGAAAAGAGCCAAATCTATGTCCCTCTCCTCGAGTTCCATTTGCAGGGAGAAGAAGAGAAAGGAGGAAGAAGAAAAGCAAGACTTTCCGCACAGAAGCAGGCCTTCACAGTTACGGCCTTTTACAAGATGATCCTGAGCTATGTTTCCTGTCTCTGAGGGAGGCACCAGCATATAAAATGGTAGTGAATTTGCATTACTTCCAATCCATCATTCTCTGGGTATGCAGGAAAACCAGGGGACCCGCTGCAACAAAGCTCAGCCTTCGTGTTGACAGATTCTTATTTAAGTGACTATGAATACAACAATTCCACAAATAATTTGTCAAGTGTGTGGCTGAACTGGCTCTGAACCCTGATAAATACCGACTCTCCTTCCGCTACAAAAGCAGCGTGTTTCGTGTGCGGACACCGTGGAGCGGGCACGAGGATTTAACAATCGATGCTACTATATTTCTCTCTTCTTTGTGGTTTAACAAAACAAAATACAGAAACAACTTTGAAGGGTGGCTTTTTTTTTCCTCTCCATGTTAAGTGCCCGGGGTGGAGAGGCTTGGCGATCTACATCACAAGCTGCAGGCTGATGGACAAGAAGGTTTCTTTGCAGACGATGTGGACGGTCCCCTGCCCACAGACACCTCTGGCTTCCTCCTTCAGTGTTCCCATTGGGTCACCCTAGACCTCAGGTTTTCCAGGCAGCTGGCTGCAGTGCTGCAGCTGACGCCCTGTCTGTAGCCTGGGCCGTGGGGATGCGGTGACCACGCAGTACAGCAACAGTGCATGGTGGCCCTGCCACTGGACCCATGGTTCTAAAGGTGCCTGGAAGAATGGGTGACATTTCTCCTTGAACAAAACATGAATCTAATCATCTTTGAAGACTGCAATATACACCTAAATGTCTCTTGCAGATGTAATTTAGGATGCATTATTAATTTATTTTTCATAAAGCTCCCCAGCTCTTGAGAGGGTGAGTGAGAGCACGGAGCCTCTCGGATGATAAACCTCGTTTGTCAGGGGAAGGCGGGCACAGAAAACAATTTCCCTTCCTGAAACCCCATCCAGGAGAAGGCACGGACTCTTTTCAGGGAACGAAGCCTCCTGAAACTCGATTATTCCAGACGTTTTAACAAAGTGCCGGCTTCTAATGGGATATGAACACTCCCGCACCATTTGCAAAGTGAAGCAGTAACTTTATCAGGCTGGATGGCCAGGAGTCAGGAGGGGTGCCTATGCGTCAATTACACATCAATTGCAAGGGAACTTTTTGACTCTGGGACAGTCATGCCTATAGAATCGTTAAGAAAGAATTAACTCATTCTAATACAAAACGCTAAATATTTATTGTTTATCAAGTAATTTTAAATAATGCAGAGAGGCTCATGCAGTTGTGCCATCATGATTTTCCAGTCATTAACTTAACCAGAATTTGCATTTTGGGACTCTAGCCAGTGACTTACGTGCAGTCCTTAAGTCATTTTTCAAATGCCCTGTCCTATCTTAATCTATTCATCATTAATCACATTTGGTCACTTTACATAGAGAACACCATTCAGATGAAAGATAAAAGAAATACATTAATAAAACTAAAGCAAGTTAGAATACCTCAAAACATAAGGTAGGGGATGAATATGGTTATCAAAGCAATTTATACAGTGTGCACTTAGTGTTAAAGTGAGACTGTTAAAGTCGGGGAGATGTTGCTTATTATTTAAAAGGGATGGTAGGGACAGTCTGAGCTTTTAGCACATCAGACACCCTCTCTCACAGTTCGGAAATGAAAGGATGCATCTAAGAGGGTCCCAGGAGCGACTCCGCCTTTCCACAGTTGAGGCATGTCAAAAGAGCCTGGTGATACCCAGGCACTTCTCCAACCAGGGATCCTGTCACTACAGGCTGACCTGGTGAAGGCACAGCCCCTGGAACACTCTGATGCCACGCTCAGGTGGATTCATCCATGCTCCATGCTGTGACTTCAGTTTCCTTGCGGTTCACAGGGAGATCACACTGACCCCCTTCAGTGGTACCAGCAGCTCCTTGACTGGCCCTCTGAGACATGAAAGATGATCTTCTGTGGGTTCCTGGACATTCCGGGCACTGTCCCCTCTTTGGAGCATGAAGAGAGTTCATGGGACCCCAGCAGTCAGCCCTGGTACATGTCTCATGGGCCACTGCCTAGACACTGTCCCTCCCCAGGGACATCATCAGCCATGCCTAGGGGAGCGTACTTGCTTCCCAGACCAAGGGAGGAGAGGAGAAAGGAGTGGGAAGGGAGACACGAGAGGAGGGGGTGAGGGGAGGGAGAAGCTAAATCTGCTGCCACCTCCCAGGCAGAAGACCTCACAGATGAACCCACAACATTTGCAACATTCTGGGCCAGCCAGGGCCAGGGCCTTATCTACATGCTCACAAGCCGTCCACACTCCCCTGGCCAGGGCCCACACCAAGGTCCACCCTGGGGAGGGACAGTGCCTGGGTGGTGGCCCAGGGGCATGTACAAGGGTGGACCTGTTGGAATCCATGAGAACTGGTTGGAAAAGTGTCGTGCCCTAGGGATTTCTGCTTCATCCAATGTGGGAGCAGGGATCAGTTCATGGCGGGGCCACGGGTTCTTTGCTGGACTCAGAGTCACAATGACATCTCAGAGGAGGAAAGTTGACTCCCTGCATAGCCTCGGAGCTGGGAGTCGAGGGGAGACAATCACCCTCAAACCAGCAGCCAGCCACACTTCAGTAGGTAGGTGTGATGTTCAGTTTGGAAGCAAGCACCAGGGAGTCCAGATGACCAACAGAGTCTGCATATTGAATATAAAATTAAATGGGGCAGACAGGAGCCAAGGAAAGAGAACTTAGACAATGTAATTAAAACATTGTAAATGTACTTTGTTTGTTTGTTTGTTTTTTGAGACAGAGTCTTGCTCTGTCACCCAGGCTGCAGGGCAGCAGAACGATCTCCGCTCACTGCAACCACCACCCCCAGGTTCAAGCCATTCTCCTGCCTCAGCCTCCTGAGTAGCTGGGGTTACAGGTGCCCACCACCATGCCTGGCTAATTTTTGTATTTTTAGTAGAGATGGAGCTTCGACATGTTGGCCAGGCTGGTCTTGAACTCATGACCGCAAGTGATCCACCTGCCTTGGGCTCCCAAAGTGCTGGGATTACAGGCGTGAGCTACCATGCCCGGCCTAGGAAGCCACGGAAGGTTTCAAAGCAGAAGAAAAGTGGTCTGCTGTGCACGGATGGCTGCAGGTTTTCTAAGTGTTCTACAGTGTGGCACCTAGGCTATGATCATCAACAAGCTTGCAGTTGACAGAAAGGCAGCTCTGTGCGGACAGGGGACTGCTCTGCTTGGCTCACCTCTGTATTTTCAGCACCCCCAACAGCTCCTGGCACACAGCAGTTCTGATGGGCCTGCCCATTAACAGGATGTTAAATAAAATTAAACACAATGGCATGGTTTTAATGATGCTAAGCACAGTTCACTGCCTCACACTGAAGTGCTTGGATCCAGATGTCTCCAACAGGCAGAAGAATCCTGGAATAAATAGTTTGGATTGCTATCTCATACCTTTTGTGCCAGAATCATGATTGTTTTCCTCATACCACATTTGGGAGCCCTGACATGCGCAGTGCTCTATGAGACTAAGCGACAGTCTGGACCTAGCTGGGAGGAAGGGGCTGTCTATGCCTCATGGCAGAAGCTAATGAAGGGACGTCCCTCTAGTCTACTCCACCGGGGCCCATGGGGGGTGGGCTGGAGTTGGCTGGTAGAGGGCACCAGCTGAACATGCAGGGAATGTGGGTGTCAGACCTCAGAACGCGTAGGTCCTGCCTAAGCATCAGAATACAAGGCATGTCAATGCTCTACAATCATACTGTTTAAGATTGTGTCGTTGCTGTGAGATGAGAGGGAGAGAAGATGGAGCAGGGGGAGGAGGTAGCCATGTTGGGAGCATGGCAGGGATCTGGGAAAAGAAGTCTAACTTTGAATAGGGCTGCTGGCCTGGCAGGGGAGACAGGTCCTCTCAAGGGCCTAGCCTCTGTTGGCCAGCATGTACCGGTCAGCACAGCTCCTCTAATTCCTAGGGGACACTGTGACACAACTGCCCCAGTGTCCAGCACTGCCGAGACTGCTCCGGGAATGAGTTTATAGTCAGAGCATATGGGATGCTGCTTGAATAAAGGAGAAAAAGATGATGAAATTAAATACTCATGTCCATGGCGTGCTCCATCTTACTAGACCTGCCACTCCACCAAAACAGAATTCAAAAGCAGTTGTGCCCTGCTCTGGTCTCGGAGAATGGTGGGCTGCCCCGCTTGGTGTTGAGATGCCGTCACCCTGCAGCTTCACCTTGTCATTTGAGCTCAGGTCAAAGAATAGAATCATTTTATGGGTGCCTTTCAAAGCGTCTCTCCCAAGTTTCTTTCATGCAACGAAAGCTCCTGCCAAAAGAAACTGGTTTCCGAAGTCTCAGTCAAAAAAGTAGTAATGTTCTATCTACACATTAATGATTCCAAAATTCTCCATTATGAACAATATTTATCAAAAACAGCCCACTATCAGATGAAAGATGTGCCTCATCTTTTCTTGTCAACTAAAACATTATTCACTGAAAGTTTCTTTCATATCTGTTTCAGGGGTTTCAGTGTCATTTTAAATTGCAAATCAATCATACATCTCGAAGCCCTAGTTCTGTAGGGGAGATTAACGCTCTGGCTAAAATTGTTTACAAAGCCATTTGTAAACCCTCTGCAGATGCAGATGAGGCAAGTTTACCAGTTTAACATTGTTGATCCCAGAGAAAGCCTTAAGCAATGACTTCAGAGGGCAAAAAAATTTGTTCATTTATCATTATTGTCATGGGCTTTCGCAAATGATAACAATTTGTCTTCATCCTATTTTTAGACAATGAGCCACAATAGAGTCCAGAAAGCCATTTTGCCAGATGGGAGAAGGTGCTTTCATTGCAAAATGTTGTCTTTTCTTTCTCTGCTCTATAAAATTGGCTTAAGTGAGAACCAAGGATATGTTTTAATGTCAGGATTCCCAGAAGACATAATGACATACAATAAAAGCGTTGCCAGACTCAAGAAAGATGTGGTTCAAATGCAGTGAATACTATTTTCAATCTAAAAGAGTGACTTCTGGGATAGATAGAAGCCTAGTCACCGCGTGGAAGATAGTTATGGGTTTTTGCATGCTTTCATCCCTTATTAATATTCCCCCTTTTTAAATGAAACACTGCAATAGGAAGCCCAATTACTTCTCATTAAGATGAATAAAAATGTTAGAATAAGCTGGACATAAAATAAACATTTAAAGTGATATATGGTTAATTCCTCCGAGCTCTGAACTACTAATCAGGAACTCTCTATGGAAGAGAAGATAAGAAAATCCAGTTTTCATTAGAAATGTTCCAGATTCTATTGCGTTTCAGCAAGCTCCTTGCTTGTTCACATCGGCTGGTTTCTGGCAGCGTCCTCAGAAGGAGGGCTGCTCTTGTTTCTGTGTCTCTAACAGCCCAGGTCTCTAGGAGTGTCCCCTTCCCCAAACAGCCCTTCCCACCACCCTGCTGGGATCGATGCCCTGGCTCTCTCAGCCTCCCTGGGCTTTGTAAGCCTGTCATGGATGATCATTTTATGGTTAGTCCTTTAACACAAAGGAATGTTTCACCTGTGTTTTCTCTCTATGGAGAGTGATAAACAGACAAGCCTTACAAAGATCCTGTAGGAAAACATCGGCACCAAGGACATCCTATGTGGTCCTTTTTGTTTGGTTACAGGCACAGGGAAACATACAATTTCATATTCTAGAAGGCTTTACCAACTATAGATCTGGTATTTTAGCAAGCAGTACTATTGATAGAAAATACTGCTATTACTCACTGGACATACTTTGGAGAAACATGAGAGCTTTACTGAGCTCTCAAAGTGAATTTCCAAATAGCCTGTGTGCACACACGCACACACGTGCACACACACATGCATCTCGGAGATGCCTAAGAGCAGAGACTCTCTTCTTGGGAGCAAAGGGAAGCTGATCCTTCAGATGGGTCGTTGGCGTGTACAATAGAGCAGTGACTATATGGAGCTGATAGCCTGCTGAGACTGGTTGCCTTCTTTAATTTGGCAAACTGGGTAACAGCCCCATTTCCATGCTCTTCATGCTGTCTGAATTGCAGATCCTACCTGGCGGAAGTGGCTCCTCTACCAGCCATTTCCTTCAAAGCAAACAAGGAGACACCTTTTCAGCGTGATCTCCATCTTCCTTGTGCCTCTTCACCTCTGATCCTACTTGCAGTCCCATTTGTGATGCCCTCCGCCTGCTTGCCCCACCTGCATCACACATGCCTGACTCATTTCTCTCTCTGCTCTTCCTCGAAAAGCTGCATCTCCCTTCCAGACACCACTCTGCTCCCAATTTTGTGGAGCTCTCCCAAGTGGCCCCAGCCCCAGCGACCCTCCTGATCCACGTTCTCTACTGCCCAGCTTGTTAGCCCAATCAGAATAGGGACAGTTTTATTTCCCGATCAGGACTGGTTTTTGTTGTTTGTGTGATTTTTTTTTTTTTGTCGTTGATAGGAAAGTATTTATGCATTGAGGATTATATCAATAATTTTAAGAAAGACTAGAACAAGACATGGTTGTATAAGTAAAATGCTTTTAAAATTTTTATTTTCTGGCCGGGCGCAGTGGCTCACACCTGTAATCCCAGCACTTTGGGAGGCCGAGGCGGGTGGATCACAAGGTCAAGAGATCGAGACCATCCTGGTCAACATGGTGAAACCCCAGCTCTACTAAAAATACAGAAAATTAGCTGGGCATGGTGGCGCGTGCCTATAATCCCAGCTACTCAGAAGGCTGAGGCAGGAGAATTGCCTGAACCCAGGAGGCGGAGGTTGCGGTGAGCTGAGATTGCGCCATTGCACTCCAGCCTGGGTAACAAGAACGAAACTCCGTCTCGAAAAAAAAAAAAAAAAATTACTTTCTGTGTTAATTGAAATCATAGAAGCATTCATCTATTTGCCTATCTTTCTTTTTTTTTTTCTAAGAAACAGGATCTCACTGTGTTGCCCAGGCTGGAGTGCAGGGGTGTGATCACAGCTTACCACAGTCTGGAACTCTGGGCTTATGCAATCGCCCTGCTTTAGCCTCCAGAGTAGCTGGGAATACAAGCATGTGCCACCACGTGTGGTTGTCTTTAAAAAAATTATTTGTAGAGTCAGGGGTCTTGCTGTGTTACCCAGGCTGGAGTTCAGTGGTGTGATCATAGCTTACCACAATCTGGAACTCCTGGGCTCATGCAATCCCCCTGCTTCAGCCTCCAGAGTAGCTGTGAATACAAGCATGTGCCACCACGTGTGGCTAATTGTCTTTAAAAAAATTATTTGTAGAGTCAAGGGTCTTGCCGTGTTACCCAGGCTGGTCTTGAACTCCTGGCCTCAAGCATTTCTTTTGCCTGGGCCTCCAAAAGCGCTGGGATGACAGGCATGGGACACCACGCCTGGCCTATCTGCCTGTCCTTTTATTGCAGAGCCAAGTCTTCTCGGCTTATGGGTTGCTGAGTGGTGTTTCAGGCACTCTTTCTTATATAAACTACAACCATAACACATAATCTATAAAATTATTGCAGTATCTTCAAAAGGGACAAAAAATATCCTCACAAGGCAAAATAAGTGTGAAATTCCTTCAGATTTTTAGGGCTGGTCCCTATTGCTTACATTTCCTTCTCACACCTAATTTTCTACCAGTCTGTGTTGAATCTTTACAAAGCACCATATCTTGTTCTCATAGACACAGCTACTTCCTTTATGCTCTTATCACATCAGAGCAATATATATATACACACACACACATATATATATATATATATATAGAGAGAGAGAGAGAGATAATCTTGCACTCTCACTGTCAGCCAGGCTGGAGTGCAATACCATGATCTCGGTTCACTGCAACCTCTGCCTCCTGGGTTCAAGTGATTCTTCTGCCTCAGCCTCCTGCGTACCCGGGATTACAGGCACCTGCCATCACATCCAATCAATTTTTTGTATTTTTAGTAGATACGGGGTTTCACTATGTCGACCAGGCTGGTCTTGAACTCCTGACCTCATGATCTGCCTGCCTCGGCATCCTAAGGTACTGGGATTACAGGTGTGAGCCACCGTGCCAGGCCAATATTTTATTATACGACATACTTACAATAACAAGTGCAGGTGACAGATTCTGATTCTTGGTAAACATACAACTTGTGACTTAACTGGTGGGAACAGAAGTGTGCGGACATTCTGGAGTCTGGAACACTCACGAGAGCCCTAAATACCAGTCACGGTTTTACAGAAGAAACAGAGTGTATCTGTTATGTTGGTTAAGTTGAACTAGTCTGTTGAGTTGGTTAAGTGTGGACCAGTCGGGGAATCTTGGTTGTGTTACACTTAGACGTGGGCTCAAATTCTGGCTCTGAGACATTGGGGAAGTTGGCTTCTAGATCTAAGCTTCAATTTTGGCTGAGTGCAGTGACTCACACCTATAATCCCAGTGCCTTGGGAGGCTGAGGTGGGAGGATCACTTGAGGCCAGAAGTTCAAAACCAGCCTGATCAACATAGCAACACCTCGTCTCTACAAAAGAAAAATTTAAATTAAAACATTAGCCAGAAGTGGTGGCCTGTGGTCCCAGCTACTAGGGAGGCTAAGGCGGGTGGATCGGTTGAGCCTGGGAAGTTGGGGCTGCAGCGAGCAGTGATCTTACCACTGCACTCCAGCTTGGGTGACCCAAGTGTGAGACCCTGTTTCAAAAAAATCACGATTATAATAATAATAAGCTTCAATTTCCTCCTCTGTAAAGTGAGGACAGAAATGGTTCCATAGCATAACAAAGTTGTCAAGAGATTAAGTTAGATGGTGCCTGTAAAGTGTTTAATACAAGATCTGGCACATGGGAGGTGTTCAAAATAAGTAACTGCTGAGAGTGCTGTTGCTGATGGTTCCATTTTATTCTCAATGTGGTGAAATATACATAACATGAAATTTACCATCTTAACCATTTCACACGTGGGGCTCAGTAGTGGTAAGTGAATTCATGTTGTGCAGCCAACCTCCAGAACACACTTCATCTTGCAAAACTGAAACTCAGTACCCATGAAACAACAGCTCTGCATTCTATCCTGCTCCCCAGCCCCTAGCAACCCAATTATGCCCATTTTTGACCCTGTAACTATTGTTTCTGCCATTCTGTATTTCTTGTCACTCTTCGAGTCCCTCCCAGTCAAGTCACCAGAAGTTCATTGCCTCAGGAAGAGGTGGGCTAACTGAAAACAGAAAAATAACTCTTTTAGGAGCTTTCACGTCTCAAGTCCAAGCCTCAAGGAGCAGAGTATGATATGATTGATCAGTGCAAGGTTTCCTGCTCCAGAGACTAAACAAATGCTCCAGAGGGAAGAAGAGAAAAAGGAAATAAAAAGCTTAGGTGCTGGTGGGTCCCTGAGGAGGGCCTGGTACTCAGCTATCCCTGGGATTGAGCCCCAGCAAGAAGGCAAGAATATTTGCAGGCTCTCCGAACAGGAAGCAGTCACAACCCAGCAATGACACAGCACTGGACGGAGGGATGACCCACTGCAGGGACCACACTTCCCCAGTCCTAAACACACCTTGTCACTCTTAAGATTCCAGGGAAATCTGGAAAGCCCACAATGTGGCTAAGATTGTTTTCATCAGACTGAAAAAAGAAGGGCCTGAACTGAAAATTTCGCTGAATCAGGCTGGATGTGGTGGTACATGCCTGTAATCCCAGTGCTTTGGGAGGTAGAGGTGGGAGGGTCACCTGAGGCCAGGAGTTCGAGACTAGCCTGGGCAACACAGCAAGACTTTGTCTCTACAAAAAAAAAAAAATTAGCCGAGTACAGTGGTGTGCACCTGTAGTTCCAGCTACTGAGGAGGTTGAGGCAGGAGGATCATTGGTGCCCAGGAGACGGAGGTTACAGTGAGCTATCATCATGCCACTGTACTCTAGCCTGGCAACAGAATGAGACCCTGTTTCTAAAAACATTTTTTTTAATTTATATGAATAATAAGAAAAGAAGTCAAAAATTTTTTTCTGCACTCCTAATCTTGAGCACGGGGCTAAGAGCTACTCCATTCCACACCCCGCTCCATCTATGCGGGGCCCCAGGTGCTGGTGACTACACTTCACACTGCTTTGGTCTACTGCCTTGCTTAGACTTCAGGCCCAAGGGGAACAGCTTATGCCTGATGGGGCAACTGAGGTCATATCCTTACCATGACCCACATCTCTGTGGACAGTGGGATGAGATCCTTCTGATATGCCTCAGCTAGAACCACATGCCCCATGATCAGAGCTGGGAAAGCATCAAAATCCCTTGGAACTACATGGGGAAAGAGGAGGAACCACAAATGTAATTCTTTATCTGTTACCAAGAGAAGGAGGATTGAATGAATGCATTTGCTGTATTTCCACTTGGTGGCTGAGTGTCCAGGTGGGTCTGCACCTGTGCAACTGTGTGCATGCATATTCACACCTGTGCAGTGGGTTATGGGTAGGAGTAGGTAGGTAGGTGGAAGTCATCCAGGTATTGTCTGAAAGTGAGTTCAGGCTGGGCACAGTGACACTTGCCTATAATCCTGGCACCTTGGTTGCTGGGTGTCCAGTAGTCTGGACACTCAACCACCATGTGGAAATATAGCAAATTGATTTTATAGCAAATTAGCTGGGCATGGTGGCATGTGCCCATAAGCCCAGCTACTCGGGAGGCTGAGGCAAAAGAATCACTTGAACGGAGGAAACGGGCTCTGGAGGGAGGGAAGAAGGACCCAGGAGGCAGAGGTTGTAGTGAGCAGAAATTGCATCACTGCACTCCCACGTGAGCTACAGAGTGAGACTCTGTCTCAAAAAAAAATTGATTTTTAATAATACTTAATATCAATAAATATTAGACAAGTATTTATTGAGCATTCATTGTGTGCCAGGGACTGTTTTTAGGGGGTCAGGTTCAGCAATGAATCAAGCCAACACAAATCCCTTTCCTCAGGGCCCTTACATGCAGGAAGAATATATGGGTTCAAAGAGGGAAGAGGGCCCCAGAGAGAAGGAGGAGGGCTTTGGAGGGAGGGAAATGGGCTCTGGAGGGAGGGAGGAGGGGTCTGGAGGAAGGGAGGAGGGCTCTGAATGGAGAAAAGGGGGCTCTGGAGGGAGGGAGGAGGGATCTGGAGGGAGGGAGGAGGGCTCTGGAGGGAGGGAGGAGAGCTCTGGAGGGAGGGAAGTGCTTCACTCAAATGTTTGCTTCTTGGGTCTTCTTCTTCTTCAGCAGGGATTTCATGTGTTCCTGGCACCGGCCTTCCAGAGCACAGGCTCATTGTCTCTTCCTAAACAACAGGGCTAGCTTCCAGAACCAAGCCTCGCCACCATAAGAGGCAACTGAGGCATTTCCTAGAAAGAAAGCGATCCGTATGTAAAAAATGCGATAAGCAAATCATAGTTTTATGGATTTTTTTATTTATACTTCCTTAACCAGTTAGTTTGAAACAGTGTAAAACGGGCTATGTGACAGATTGCTCAACAGAACTCACTTTTTTTAGGGGGAAGACAGAGTCTCACTCTATTGCCCGGGCTGGAGTGCAGTGGCACAGTCATAGATCACTGCAGCCTCAAATTCCTGGGCTCGAGCAATCCTCCCACCTCACCCTCTTGAGTAGGTGGGACTATAGTTGTATGCCACCATGCCTGGATAATTTTTTCATAGTTTTGTAGAATGGGGTCTCACTATGTTGCCCAGGCAGATCTTGAACTCCTGGCCTCCAACAATCCTCTTGCCTCAGTCTCCCAAGGTGCTAGGATTATAGGCGAGAGCCACTGCGCCCAGCCTGAACTCACTTTCAGACAATACCTGGGTGAGTTTTGCCTACCTACCCACTCTCCCACGTACCCCACTGCACAAACAAGTGTGAATATGCATGCGCACAGGTGCACACACACAGGTAGGTTTGGGCCACGCAGGATTCAATTCTCCTTCTTTTCATAATAGATCCAGAATTATACTTGTGGTTCCTACTCTTTCTCCCTATGTATCTCATGTGTTTCAAAAGATTTTGATGGCTGGGTGAGGTGGCTCACGCCTGTAATTCCAGCATTTTGGGAGGCCGAAGTGGGTGGATCACCTGAGGTGAGTTCAAGACCATCCTGACCAACATAGAGAAACTCCTTCTCTACTAAAATACAAAAATTAGCTGGGCATGGTGGCACATGCCCATAAGCCCAGCTACTCGGGAGGCTGAGGCAGAAGAATCACTTGAATGGAGGAAACAGGCTCTGGAGGGAGGGAAGAAAGACCCAGGAGGCAGAGGTTGTAGTGAGCCGAAATTGTGTCACTGCACTCCCACATGGGCTACAGAGTGAGACTCTGTCTCAAAAAAAAATAATCGATGCTTTTCCATCTCTGATCGTGGGGCCTGTGGCTCTAGCCTAAGGATATCAGAATGATCTCATCCCTCTGGCCACAGGAATGTGGCTCATGGGTAAGGACATGACCTCCGTTGCCCAAACAGGCATAAGCAGAGGGAATATGCTCTTCCCTGCTAGGCATGAGTGAGGATCCATGAGGCCTGAGCAGGAGGCCAGCCGCAGTATTAAGACCACAAGAGGCTGAGAGCAGGGCTGCTGAGAAGTGGAGTGAGTAACCTGCTTCTAATGGATAAATGTGGTAAAAGTCATGCTGTGCAACTTTCCAGCTTGGTCATAAAACCAAGAGCATCCATCTGGCTCTCTCTCACTCTTGGATCCTTTGCTTTGGGGAAGCCAGCTGCCATGTTGTGAGGAAGCCCACGAGGAAGGGAGGAGAAGAACTGAGCTCCCCTCTCAGAAATCCTCAGCACCAATCTTCCAATTAGTTATCTTAGAAGCACATCCCCCCAGTCCATCCAGAGGATTGCAGAACCAACTGACATCTTCACTGCACGCTCTTGGGAGATTTACAGCCAGAAACATCAAGCTAAGCTTCTCCTGCATTCCTAACCCATAATAACTGTGAGATACCAAAAGCGTTTTGTTGTAAGTAACTGAGTTTTTAGGTAATTTGTTACATATCCATAGATAATAAACATAGGAACCCATATCAAGACAAACAATCATTAAATTGCTGGATCAACCCTCACCTGAAGTTTGCTTGATCCTCTGGACTTTTCAGTTAAGCGAGTCAATAAAGTTTATTTCTTGTTTAAGCCAGTTTGAGTTGGATTTTCTGTTATTTCCCTTTGAAAGCCTCTTGGTGGATATATTTCCAATCCTTTCCTCTGGTCTCAGACTTTTAAAGGGAGCTAAAAGTATAGATTATTTTATTTTATTTTGTTTCAAATCCTTATTTCAGTTACTCCTGCTTATAACTATGGCATTTGCATCGATGGATGCAAAAAGTAATCAGATACTGCTGCAGTCTCCATGTGGAGGATTCCTTCTCTGGGTTAAGGATGTAATAAATAGAAATGGGAAGATAATATACACCTGAATATATAAAGAGTCTACAGGTAATAACCCTTAAACATATCATGTCTGTAGATACTGGTTGCTATTTGCCTGCCCAAAGCAGCCAAAGAGAAGGAGTGAGGAGAGATGTCAATTCTTACTTGACAGTGGACCTTGTAGCATTCTTCAAACCAAAATGAAAAGCAGAGAGAACTATGTGATGGTTACAGGACTTACATGCCTGAAAACCCAGTGTTCCCTTTCTCTGTCTTTTGAAAGTAGTGTTGTTTGGTTGTTTGCAATGCACCAAAGAGAGAATAGGAGTTTCCCTTAAGAAAAAAATTTAAAAAATGATCTGTGCATGTGTGTGTAACAATGGAGAATTATCACAGCAAGATAGCATATGACTTGTGATTGACAATGTTCAGAAGGATCTGGAAGAAAAAAATGAGACTTATGGTGGGATCTGGAATGCAATAAATCTAAGTTAAAAGGAGGTGCTGGATAAATGCATCTCCAAGAGCCTTTGGCTGTCTTCCTCCTCTGAACAAAACTAAGATTGGTCAACAACAATTAATAGTACCTCATGTATCAACTGTGGACATTGTCTACTGCATAGACAAGGCCATGTAAAATCCATAGATTGAGGATCTACTTACACCTGATAAGACTTGTCAGTAAATTATATCTTTATCAATGCTTCTAGGTTCCCTTCTCGGATTTTTAAAACTTGACTTCTTGGATTACTGGCTCTTTATTCACGAAGAACTTTGAAATTTACTTCTGTGAATTTCATCAGAGGTATCCTTAAGACTCATTGCATGTTTCAAACTAAATTATTTTGGGGGATGGATTAGGGTTGATGTTTGGATTTGGAGTCATAAGAACTCAATATGGATCTCACTTTCCTCTTGATGCCAATATAACCCCGAGAAAGTTATTGAATCTCTCCAAACATTAGCTTTTCATCTGTAATATTAATTATTTTGTTTGTAATAATAAAAGTAGCACACACTCTTGTATAACCTACTATGTTTCAGACACTGTTCTCAGCATTTTCCATTTCTTAACTCATTTAATCACATCACCTAATGTAATTCTCTGATCCCAAAGCTCAGCACATATTACACACTGCAATGACAGTATCCCCTTTCATTTAGAAATGAAATATTAAAAAGCGCAATTAATAGAGCACAAAATTATCTATTATAGCATTTCTCACACATCTTGGTGATGCTAGTCTAAAAAATATTTCTACACTTATATTCTGTAACCAATTTTTTTCGTTCTCACACACAGACACACACACACAAACGTGGAAAGAGTACAATTTGTGAAAATCAATGTATCATTCCCTTTTCTATAATGTCCATCTCTATCCAATCCACCTGGTATCACTGGGGACATCAGAGACACTGTACTTTAAAGATAAATGCCATCTTAATTGGACAGGTCTTTTTTTAACATTTAACATTTCCTGTTGGATCTAGCTAAAACCAGTCAATATTTTTTTATAAACAGGGGAAGAAAAAAAAACAAAGTCTAAAACCCACATCTCTAAGTAATCAGTGTTTGGTGCAGCTGTGTTGATTCCAGCATTCACATGGGTGCAATGCCATGCCTGGGTATTAGCCATATTAGGCACAGGACTCAAGGCTGTGTGCAACCTGCATCAGTGACTGAATATGAGTGACAACCCATGCAGCACTGTTAAACCACCACCTCACATCATCACCCACAATGATAGGAACCCAAATTGGTGGGGATGACCCAAGTTCTACCTACTAAGACCCACGTTCTCTGTAGAAACACTGAAAAATGTCTTGCTTTGGATGGCCAGTTTAATGCAAAAACCCTGAGAAAGTGCAATGCAATGTGCTACCTTCTCTTCAAATTAAAACCAGGCTCCAAAGCCACGTGGTGAGACTGCTACAAAGACAGCATGACTCAGGAAGAAGCCTGATTATGGTCTTCAACAGCAGAGAGGCCTGGATTCAAAAATCAGCTCTGCCACCTGCTTTTTTCTGAGCCATTTTTGTTGTTGTTGTTAGTATTAAATAAGATGATATTTATGTACTCTCTAAACATAGTAGGCTTTCAGTAAATGGTAGAAGCAAGAAAAGTAATAATAGTCTTTACCTCTCCTTTCCTACCTCTTCCCTTGAGCTCCACATTTATGCAGAATTCAACCTAATAAGTCATACTCACCATCTTGACCTTAAACTTGCACAAACCAGAAAGCTGGGTCATCGCCACATCCTCCTCTCTCCATTCTCACCAGTTCTATAACTAAATCAAGGCCTTCACTGGACTTCAGCTTTCAGAAGTCAGAAGTCAGAATTTTCTTCTATCTTCTAAATACATACAGAAGTCAGAATTTTCTTCCATCTTCTAAATACATACAGAAGCAAGATAAAAAACAAAAAATGTGCTTATAAATATTTAGGAAAATTAAAAAATAAATGCAATGCAAGGCTCAAGATATATGTGAGATTGTCAAAAGCAGCTGAAATTGAGCAGAAGCCACAAAAGAGGAAGCAAAAAGAGATGCAGAATGTGGCTTCAGAATAAAATGATGTCATCTCTTAGGAAGGACAAGCAAAAAGATATTTCTTAAAGGAAAAGGACTCAGGTGAGAGTCCTAAAGTGCAAGGTTATTCCTGTTTTTAGTAATGGGACCAGGTAACAGAGCAATCTGAGTTTATGCTTAGAACCTGGTTGGCCTGGCTTGGGACAGAACAGCATAGTCAGCCACAGTTGCAGGAAGCAGTCTGTCTGTGAGGCAACAGAAAAGAGAAAATACTTTTATTTATTTAAAAAATGTAGCTATATAAGTTGTACAATATGATGTTTTGATATGAATACATAAAGTGAAATTATTACTACAGTCTCCAACTTAGGATGGTTTGACTTACCTCTACTTTTGCCATGGTGCAAAAATGATTGACAAACACATGTTTTCAGATTTAAACACCAGTGATTCTTTGACCAAAGATTCTCTGGGCTGTATTTGTACTTGATGGGTTTATGCAAATGTAATCCTGTTCTACATGGAGGATCACCTGTGTACAGTCAACGAAATATCCCATCCATCTCCTCACATAGTTACCTTTTTGTGTGTGTTTATTAGGAGATCAACTGTAATAGACTGTCTTAGCAAATTTTCCAGTTTTCAGTCCAGTATTCTGAACTATAGTCCTCACGTTGTACATCAGATCTCTAGACTTAGGCCTCCTCCATAACCACAACTTTGTACCCTTTGACTAACATCCCATTTCCTCCCCCGTGCATGTGGAAACCACCCTTCTACTCCTTGTTTCTACGTATTCAGCTTTTTTATATTCCACATGTAAATGAAATCATGCAACATTGTTCTTTCTGTGTCTCGCTTATTGCACTTAGCATAATGTCCTCCAGTTTATTCATATTGCTAAAAATGGCAGGATTTCCATTTTTAAGGCTAAATAATATTCCACTCGTGTGTGTGTGTCACATTTTTAATCCATTCATCTGTCCATGGACAACTTAGGCTGATTCCTTATCTCGGCTATTGTGAACAATGCTGCAATGAACATGGGAGTCCAGATATCTCTGAGGCAGTGATTTTATTTTCTTTGGATGTGTACCCAGAAGTGAGATAGCTTCATTATATGAAGCTCCTGTTTTTGAGAAGCCTCCATACTGTTTGCTACAATGGCTGCCCCAATCGACACTCCCACCAGCCTCATAGGGGGGTACAAGGGTTCCCTTTTCTTCACACTCTCGATAGCTCTTGTTATCTTGTGTCTGTCTGACAGCAGCTGTTCTAACAGGTACGAGATGACATCCCTTTGCGGTTTTCATTTGCATCTCAAAAGGGAAAATTGGACACATGAGATCTGAAAGGCTCCCCTTAGCCCCTGTCCCTTGGTCCTCCAAGGCCATGCTTTACACCCACCTGGAACTTCTGCTAATGCCTAGCAGGGGAAATTTAAAGACATCCAACTATGAGTCATAAAAGGAGTGGCCACGGCTTCTACAGGAAAAGTTGGAAAAGAGTCACAAAACTTAACAAAATGAAAAAGTTTCACCAGAAGTCATATTGCCATAGAGCAGGTAAGAACTATGACCAACTGTGTTGTCATGACTTAAAAAATGGAAAACAGTTACATCTATAAAGAAAGATTTTCAAACCCACACATATATAAGCAATGAGGTATTGTGTTAGTCCATTCCCGCATTGCTTTAAAGAAATACCTGAGACTGGGTACTTTATAAGGAAAAGTGGTTTAATTTACTCACAGCTCCACAGGCTGTATAGGAAGTCTGGCGACTTCTGCTTCTGGGGAAGCCGCAGGGTTCTTCCAATCATGGTAGAAGGCAAAAAGATGTCTCGCATGGCCAGAGCAGGAAGAAGAGGATGAGGGTGCCACACACTTTTAAACAACCAGACCTTGTGAGAACTCTATACGCAAACAGCACTAGGAGGATGGTGCTAAATCATTCATGAGAACCCTCCTCCTCCCGCCCTCCATGATCCAATCACCTTTCAGCAGGCCCCACCTCCAGGACTAGGGATTATAATTCAGCATGAGATTTGGGTAGAGACACAGGTCCAAGCCATATCAGATATGTACTAGCAAACTATTACAAACTAAAATTGGGTATGGAAGGGAAAGGAAGAGAAAGAAAGGAAAAACAAACATGTTCATTCTATCATTAATTATGGCAGGGACTGAAGAAGAGAGTGTCTAAAGAAATAAGAACTAAAAGTAAAAGTGTCATATAAAGTTATAATTGCAGAAGTTATGACTAGTAAGAAACACAAAGCTTTTTAAATATCAGGAGAATCAAGGCACATGAAATAGATGACATAGTAGAGGACTTTAAAAAACAAAAAAAATGTAATATCCAATCATATTTCAGAACCTAGACCAAATACGTGTCGTGGAAAATCTCAATGGGTTCAACTGATCTATTAGAAACATTTTCAGTTTGGCCCACAAAGCAAAGCTGGCCTCAGCTGTATTCCAGAGACATATTAGACCATGCGTTCAGCAAAGCTGAATATAAAAGGATGTTTAACAGATACCCAAATGGAGGTAAACAAAAGGAAACAGTGGCCATACTCTTCATATCTGAGAAGGTAGACTTCAGGATAAAAGCATGGAATGAGACATACATGTGTACATCATAATTCTAAAGGGGAAAAATTCATGGTGATGATATAACCATTCTGAATACCCACACATCCGAGGCAACAAGAATGTGGGAGGAATTACAGGAGACTCGGGAGAAACCGGCAGTCATGCTAGTAGCAGGAGGCCACTCACCACTCTCGGCCCGTGAGAGACCAAGTGGACCCAGGATTAGAGTCTAGCAGCCTTCAATAACATAATTACTAAGGCAGACTGTGCTGAGTCATGCAGACCTTGATAATAGTTCACTTACCTTCATTTTCAAATGCCCATAAAAACATTTATGAAAGAATAGACCACATTTGAGACTACAGAAAAAGAAACTCCAAAAATTTTTTTCAAAATCAGAGCGTGTAGACTTCATTCTCGGATCACAACATAATAAAACAGAAGCAAATAAAATCAGAAAATAAAACACTCTTTCCACATGAAAATTTTTTTAAAAAATGCTTTTAGGTTAAAAAACAAATTGCTCCTAGGTTAAAACACAACCCAGAATTTAAGAATTTCTTTAAAATAGTAGTGAAAATACTATATTGCAGAAACTGTGAATACAGCTAGAAAACACTCTGAGGAAAAGTAATAAACTCAAAAATAAATGTCAATTTTTTAAAAAGAGAATAAAAACAAATGAATTAGGCATATGACTTAACAAGTTAGAAATAAAACAAAGATGATAAGGAAAAAATCAATAAAGATAAAAGCAGAAGTTAATGATAGGAAACTAGAAACCCAGAAGACTAAAGAATAAATTCACAGGCTATTTCTTTAGAGTAAGGAGAAGAACAATAAGATAAGAAATTCAAAACAGGCCCAAGCTTTTGCAAATTTTATTTTCTTAAAAAAAAAAAAAAATCAGCTGATCTGATAATGCTTAAACTGTTCTAGGGCATTTTTTATAAAGGAAATGCTCAGAATCTTTTATTGAAATAAATATAACAATACACCCAAACCTGAAAGAGATTTCACTCTAAAAAAATTGAAAAACAAAAATGTAGTCCATCCTTCTTATGTACATTGGCGCAAAACTCAGCTGCGAAATATTAACAAACCACATTCATTAGATCATCAAAAACCATAAGCTATAGAAATGGAGTTTTATTTCAGAAATTTAACAATGGAAAAATAATGCAAAAATCCATTAAATAAGTCATTCTACTACTAGATTTAAGAAGGAAAACATGATTATTCAAACATGAACAAAAAGTACCTGTTAAAATTCAACAACAATTCTTGATTATAAAAAAGAACAACAAAAGTTCAATACAATAAGACTAATAATAAATAAAGATTTCCTAGAAATTTAAAGAAAAGACAATGACCAAATTGAAAGTGGGGGACAGGAAAATCCACAGAAAAGGAAATATAAATGATTCAAACATAAGAAAAAAAAACTTCGCTCTAATGAGAGATCCCCCAAATTAAAGCTATCTTAAGATGCCATTTTTCACCTATTGAATTGGCAAAAATCCAAAAGTTTGATAACACTCTGTTAGTGAGACTACGGGGAAACAGATACCATGTATTGCTGTTGGGAATATGAATTGGTGTAACCCCTGTGGAGGGCAAATCAGCACCATCTATCAAAATTACATATGTATATACCCTTTGACCCATCAATTATACATTTGGGAATTTATCCTCCAGTTCCACTTGCACATGTGTGAAATGACGTCTGTGCAAGGTGATTCATTAGCATTGCTTATAAGAGCAAAAATGCCAAACAACCTAAATGCCCATCTAGAAGAAACTGGTTAAATAAATTACGGTACATCCATACACTATAACACCATGAAGCTACTAAAAACATGAAGGCACTTTCTACATGTGGATATAGAAAGATAGCCACGATATAGCATTAAGTTAAGATGAATAAACCAAAGCAAGGTGTCAGACAGCATGTACGTTGAGATGCCTTTTGTGTAAAAGGAGAAATGTATTTGTGTTAGGTTGCAAGCAATTTTGTTGTCTTAAGAAAGCATCCTTCAAATGTTGACTCCAACTCATTTTTTCTGGTTGATTACCCACTGTTGGTTCCTCCAACTTGCAGCCCACTCTGAGCATACAACCGATGTTCTAGTTACATGGAGCCGTTTGACAGTCTCTGAATATCTTTGTGTATATCGTTTCTTCTGTCTAAAGCACCAAAAGGCCCATGTCTGCCGGATGACCCACTTCTGATAGCACCTCTGCGCTAGGCACAGAGTGAGTGGCTCCGTTCTGCATGGTCACGTACACATCCTTTGTTTTCAGATGGTACTGAGACTCTTTGTTCAGATATGTAACTCCCCCCAAAAGACCTTGAGAAAGCCAGGACCAGGGATCACGGATTTTACTTTCCTATGTGTCCCCATGACTTATCTAGCCAAGATCACACATGCAATAAATGTGCCTCAACTGATGAGGGGTTGTAAACAGCCTGAATGTCCATTGATGAATGAATGGATAAACAAAATGTGGTACAGACATGATGGAATATTATTCAGCCACAGAGCGGAAAGAAATGCTGGCACATGCAACAATATGGATGAAGCTTGAAGACATTCTATAAATTGAAATAAGCCAGAGACAAAGGCCAAATATTGTAGGATCCTACTTCTATGAGGCACCTAGAGCAGTTGAATTCATAGAGACAGAGTAGAATGGTGGTTGCCAGGGGCTGGGGGAGGAGGAAACGGGGAGTTACTGTTTAATGGGTACAGAGATACATTTGGAGGAGATGAAAAGGTTTTGGAGGTGGATGGTGATGATGGCTATCCAACAATGTGAAATGGACTCAATGCTACCAAACAGCGCACTTAAAAATGATTAAAATGGTGCATTTTATGCCATGTATATTTATCACAATAAAAAGTATGACTTAAATGGGGTATCCAAAGAATCCTTAAGATACAAAGTCTTTATCCTTGGCTGGTGCCATGGCTCGTGCTTGTTATCCTTGCACTTTGGGAGGCTGAGGCAGGAGTAGGATTGCTTTAGCCCAGGAGTTTGAGACCAGCCTGGGTAACATAGTGAGACCTTGTCGCTACAAAAAATACAAAAGTCATCCTGGCATGGTGGCATGCACCTGTTGTGCCAGCCACTCAGGGAGCTGATGTGGGAGGATTTCTTGAGCCTGGGGAGGTCAAGGGTGCAGTAGTGAGATCTGCCCCACTGCACTCCAGCCTGGGCAACAGAGACCTGCCAGAAAAAAACAAAACAAAACAAAACAAAAAAAACGAACCATATCCTCTCATCCTCTGCCAAAGATGGAGAAAGAAAAGTCTTTATCCTGAAGAACACTTTTGTATCCTATTCCTGAACATGGTAAATAGTGTGCATTGCTTCTGTGTTCATCTGTCAAAATCAATTCTACCCTTAGAAAGCTCTCCTGGGACTTCATGGAAAGCTATAAATAAATGGTCACTAAGACCTTAGTAAATAGGCTACACCATTCATTTGTCAATAAATATTGATGACCCTCTAGGTGGCAGACACCAGGTGGTGGGGATACAGAGGTGAAAAAAGATGGACATCTCTCCTCACCTCAAGGGGCTTACCCACAATGCCGAATCCACAGACCTTGAGTCACTTTGAAGACCCTTTGCCTCTAGGTCTTCCTGTCCAGGGGATCACCCACTCCCTGACCCCCTCCTCTCCTCTACCCTCTGTAGCAGTGTTCACTTAGGATGCTGTGCATCAGCTAATGTTCCACAGCAGAGAACCAATTCCCTTAAGTAAATAAAACACAAAAAGTTTATGAAATACATCGTCTGGGTAGAAAGCACTGCTCATTTATATGTTTTATTTGTGAGTGGGTTATTGCTGGGGTAGAGAAGTGCTATTGATTTTTGTATGTTGATCTTGAATCCAGCAATCTTGCTAAACTCTATTATTAGTTCTAAATGTGTGTGTGTGTGTTGACTTCTTTGGTTATTCTGGGTAGATGATAATATTATTAGCAAATATACCCGTTTTATCTCTTCCTTCCCAATTCTGATTTTTTTTTCTTCATCATCAAGGTTCACCATGACTTTTTCAATAAAATTTCAAAAACAAACAAGCATAAGGCATCAAAAAATGGATCAATTTTATTATATTGAAATAAAAAGAAATCTATTCAAAAAAAAAAAACAAAAACAAAACCAGAAACAGTGTTACTAAATGCTAAACCAGAAGAAGAGATTTGCCAAACCTAAAACAAAAGGGGATTACTGTTTCTAGAACATGTAAGGAATTTCTGCATATCAACAAAGAGAAAATGTCAACCTAATGGAAAAATGGTCAAAGGATATGAATAGTAATTAATAGATGAGAAAACTTTAAAGCTAACAAGCACATGGACAAAATGCTTACAATCATTAATCAGAGAAATGCAAATTAAAACAATAATAAGATATCACTTTATACGTATTAGACTGGCTGAACTGGTAACCCGAAGAATGCAGAATGTTGAAGGCAGTGTGGGCGTATACAATTGTAATTCACTGCTTCAGGAATGCAATTGGTACAGCAATTCTGGAGAAAATCAGGCAGCGTAGCCACACTTTTTTTCTTGGCTTGGCTTTTTATTTACTTATTGTATTTTATTTTACTTTACATTCCAGGATACATGTGCAGAACACACAGGTTTGTTACATCGGTGTATGTGCCATGGTGGTTTGCTGCACCTATCAACCCATCATCTAGATTTTAAGCCCAGCACGCGTTAGGTATTTGTCCTAATGCTCTCCCTCCCCTAGCCCTTCAACCCCACACAGACCCTGGTGTGTGATGTTCCCCTCCCTGTGTCCATGTGTTCTCATTGTTCAACTCCCATTTATGAGTGAGAATATGAGGTGTTTGGTTTTCTGTTCCTGTGTTAATTTGCTGAGAATAATGGCTTCCAGCTTCATCCATGTCCCTTCAAAGGGCATGAACTCATTCTCTTTTATAGCTGCATAGTTTCCATGGTGTATATGTGCCACATTTTCTTTATCCAGTCTATCATTGATGGGCATCTGGGTTGGTTCCAAGTCTTTGCTATTGCAGATAGTGCTGCAATAAACACACATGTGCATGTGTCTCTTTAGTAGAATTATTTATAATCCTTTGGGTATATACCCAGTACTGGGATTGCTGGGTCAAATGGTATTGCTGGTTCTAGATCCTTGAGGAATCGCCAAACTATCTTCCACAATGGCTGAACTAATTTACACCTCCACCAATGGTGTAAAAGTGTTCCTATTTCTCCACATCCTCTCCAGCATCTGTTGTTTCCTGACTTTGTAATAATCACCATTCTAACTGCTGTGAGATGGTATCTGCTCCTTTGCTTGTATCCCCCAAATTTCCACACATGGCCCTAAGCAGACAACCGAGAAGTTGACAATAGCATGGTTCCATGTGCTGAATAGTGGAGGCAGTTGGGTTATCCATTATTGTGTGTGGACAGACAAAATACAGTGGATGCAAACCATGGCTCACATGCAGCAATTGAAAAAAAAAATCTAGATGTACAGATACCAACCTTGATGGCTCTTGAAAACTTAGTGCCAAATGAGAGAAAGTCAACGAAAGATTATAATGTCTCAACCAATACTGTTTACATAAAATCAAGTTTCACGTGTACAAATCAATAGTACATGTTTTGCAAGAACACATGTAAACACAAAAGACAAGTACGGGTAAGACACATCAAAATTGCCTATTGGGAAGGGAAAGGGGAATAAAGTGAATGAATAAATAAAATGAAAGCATACCTTTGCCCAGAGCAATGGTGGCAATGCCCCGTGACAAAAGAGTGAAAATTTGAGGATGAGCAAGATATCGTCTGTATATCCCTAGATCTTGGATTCATTTGGAACAGTGTTCACATAAACAAAGAACTAACTGTAAAAACAGTGATAAAATGGCCACAATAAGGCATATAAAAATGTTCACCTTGTTTATACTTTCTCATTTTTCAATTCTTCTTAATATAATAAAATACAGTAATATATTTAGAAAAAATACAAATAAGAGCACTACTGAGAGAACAAGTGTTTGCAGAGGGAAAGAGCAGTAGTAAAACCATTGTCTCCCATGCAAGTACTAACCAGGCCTGACCCTGCTTAGCATCTGAGACCAGGTGTGTTCACGGTAGTATGGCCATAGACAAGCCAGTGTCTCATCAGTTGCGTGGGGTTTCTAGCTCAGCCACAGCACCATTGCAAGATGTTCAACATCTCACGATGCCCATGAGAAGCAGCACCGACCACACAATATGTGGCTCCAGTGAACTCCAAGGGAAGGCAAGACTAGGAAGAAAGACAAGCCTTTTTACCTGCTTCCCACCTGAGGCAGAAAATGAGGTGGTGGCATCCAGGAGGAGGATGAGGAGCATCTCATCCATCTCACCACCCCCTGCCTTCCTTGTGTCATTTTGTGCACAAGGAGGGGCCTCTTGTCCACACATCTGGCCAGGCTCCAAGCCCTCTGTCGCCCATGGGATACGTAAGTGTGCAGGAGGAGCAGACCTGGGGAGCAGAGAGCCCAACTCTGTATTCACCCTAT
The DNA here is from genome assembly GCF_030222135.1 of Aotus nancymaae. Lineage (NCBI taxonomy): Eukaryota > Metazoa > Chordata > Mammalia > Primates > Aotidae > Aotus > Aotus nancymaae. Next base: position 20,630,291 of record NW_026988441.1, on the reverse strand, counting down.
GGAAGGAATACTTCCTTCTCTAAGCTCTGATTTATAGAAGATAAATAATTGGTCTCGGAAGCCCATTAGTCAGGCAGGAACACACCTTGCTTTCCCTCGGTCGCTTCTCTTGGATATATCATTTGATGTTGCAGCAGAATCACGGTTGCACCCCCATGTTAACCAATGCCCTCTAGAAAACTGGGGGCAGCTAGAGGCCGGCCATGGTGGAAGCAGCACTTAATGAATGTCTGTCAAGAAAGCCTGTGGTGTAGCGAGCTAGACTGTTAGGGATGACGTATTGACCTGGCTTCCTGAATTTATTCTCTGCTGGTTGTGGTTTGTTCACACCAGTCCCTTGAAGAGCTGGCCACCCTGCAGCTCTCCGATCCTCTTAAAACTGGGGAGCCCATGGGGTTTTCCTATTTCTCTGGGCAATCTGGAATGCAGTCACTGGAAAGACAAACAAATTTGGTAAAATATGGTGCCTGCAGAGTGGGGGTTTGAGTGGATCCTATGGATTGAGCTGGGAGCCAGGGACTGGTCATGAATTCCGAATTAGACCTGTCTGGGCCGGGTGTGGTGGCTCACGCCCATAATCCCAACACTTTGGGAGACTGAGGCAGGCAGATCACCTGAGGTCAGGAGTTTGAGATTAGCCTGGCTAATATGGTGAAACCCTGTCTCTACTAAATATACAGAATTTGCTGGACGAGGTGGCAGGCACCTGTAATCCCAGCTACTCAGGAGGCTGAGGCAGGAGAATCGCTTGAACCTGGGAGATGGAGGTTGCAGTGAGCCAGGATCGTGTCACTGCACTCCAGCCTGGGTGACAGAGTGAGACTCTGTCTCCAAAAAACAAAACAAAACAAAAGGCCTGCCTGAACACAATGGAACGCTAGAGCGATCTGCGGTATAATTTAGGGCAGTTCTGCTCATGACTTCCAGGCCTAGGGGGTTGGAAGTGGGCCTCAGAGGAGCAGGCTTGGTGCCCGCAGCTAAGTGATTAGACATTATCCTTGAACACTGACACCTGCTCAGGAGGTCAGCACTGCTCTCCCACCCACATGCCGGCCGGGAAGGAGGCGGTGCGGTGGGTCTGCAAGGTGGAGGCCCACGGCCTCTGCCGGCATTGCGGGGGCTCTGACACCAGAATGGCACGATTCAGGAAACAAGTTTAGAAGCCAATCACCAGTTTGGATGGGGGCTGAAATCCCTGGCTTCTTCAAATATACACCTTCGTAAAAATTGAGGAGATTCATGCAAAAACTTGGAAAGCAACCCAAATCCAAACCCACTCACAAGCATCAAGTGGAAGGAACATCTATTTTAAATGTCATAGGCCCACAATCCTCACCCTTGAGTAGCATCTTCCAGGCTTTCAAAGAGCGCAAGGGGAATTTTGCATGGTTTTCTTGGGCCTTAGCGTGAGGAGAGATGGTCTATTTCCTTTTCATTCCCACAGGTCTCCAGAGGGACTTCTTGGTGGTCCCTGAAATGTCATCGGGTGACTGCCACAGTTCCACAGTGGACAGAGCTGGATGACCAGGGCTCCTTATTCCATAGATGAATGAATGAAAAACTGGTCTTGCAAACTTGTGCAAGCGTGCATTTGTGACAACTGCCTGCCGCTGAGACACAGGCCTGCATCATTGCTTCATGGTATTCTTTTATGTTTTTTTTTTTTTTTTTTTTTTTTAGTGGAGACAGGGTCTTGTTCCATCACCCAGGCTGGAGTGCAGTGGTGAGATCATAGCTCACAGCAGCCTCAGCCTCCAGAGCTCAAGAGATCCTCCCAACCTCAGCCTCCCGAATAGCTGGGACCGCAGGGCACCACTGTGCCTGGCTATTTTTTTTTTTTTTTTTTTTTTGAGACGGAGTTTCACTCTTGTTACCCAGGCTGGAGTGCAATGGCGCGATCTCGGCTCACCGCAACCTCCACCTCCTGGGTTCAGGCAATTCTCCTGCCTCAGCCTCCTGAGTAGCTGAGATTACAGGCACGCACCACTGTGCCCAGCTAATTTTTTGTATTTTTAGTAGAGACGGGGTTTCACCATGTTGACCAGGATGGTCTCAATCTCTTGACCTCGTGATCCACCCGCCTCGGCCTCCCAAAGTGCTGGGATATTTTTTTTATTTTACTTTTTATAGAGGGAGTGGCTCACTTTGTTGCCCAGGGTGGTCTTGAACTCCTGATCCTCCCACCTCAGCCTCTCAAAGTGCGCCCTACGAGCCACCACACTCAGCCTTGGGGCATTCCCAATCATCTAAAGTTATCCCTCTGGACAAGAGGGTGTTGGCTGCCCTTTTGACACCCTTCTCTTTTCCCTGGCCATCCCACAGTCTGTGTGTTGTGGACAACTTTGAGACCTCAAGTATCAAGCACACGCCATGCACCAATGCAGTAATTAGCAGAACATGGCCTGAGTGACCTGAAAGAAATGATGATATCTCCAACATGCCAACCTCGCACCCAAGGCTTGGCTTTCACTCCCAAAGAATTAAAGTCAACATGTGTTTGGGCATCACATCAGAGAAAACTGTCAACTCTTTCAACTTTTCAGTTCTGCGGTACTGAAATTTCTTTCTAAAAACAGTATCCAGTTTCAAGTCTAAAAGAAGGAAACGTATAATACAGATGTTTCATGAAGTTTGAAGTAGCAAGAGTCCACAACCATCACTTTGACGTTATCAGCCGCCTTTGAAGAGTTCAAAGCATTTTTGCGAAGATTTTAGTGCAAAATTTCATGACAATAGACTGTCAGGAAATTAGCCTTATTTTTGCAAAAAAAAAAAAAAAAAGAGAATGGACTTTAGAACTGACAAAGTTCTGCTGACACTTTAAGTAGTACTCAGATAAAGTTCTGAGTACTACTTTTTGAAAGTGTGGTCACAGCCACACTTTCAAAGTAGTGTTCATACCTTCCCGGGCTGTGCTAGGTCCTTCGGGACTGGCCAGGCAAAGGCACGCTTGCAAACATCAGGTGAGCCAAGAGAAGGGCAGCCTTGTACCCCGGTGGGGGTAGTGGTAACCAGAATGTTCTTGGTCTATTTAGAGGAGGCAGCTAAGACAGCACTGGCCAATCCCTCCCAGGTAGGAATATGGACCTCTTAATATTGCCAGATTATCTGATTTTTAAGTAGAAAATGGAAATCTAATAATTTGGCAGTAAAATCTACTGATTTTTGAATGTTGGCTTCTTCTTTTTATGGTTTTAAAAATTTACTGTGAGCCAAACAAATCACATCTGTGAGCCAGACATTGCCCAAGGAAGCCAGCTTACAACCACAGTCCTGAGATGTCACTACTGATAGCAATTTCTATCTATGTTTAAGAAAGGAAGAAGAAGAAAAAAGAGACTCCTATTTAAAACCATAAATGACTGCAGCCACATTTGTCTGCTTGGAAGGCACATTATTTCTCTCCAGTCTGGAATAATTTCTAAGAAGCATACTATGACAGATCTGGGCTGGAAGCTCTCCCTGTCACCATCTCCACACATCCCCAGAGGTCTGTGCCCTGCTGCAAATAAAGTCCATCCCTCTTTCCCCGTACCTTCCTGAAAGTTTCCACGTGACTGCCATTTTCCAGGGGAGCCTGGGGGTCTAGGGAAGGGCTGCTGCTCCATGCCTGTGTTGATGCAGTTAGTGGAGGAGCCAAAGCCACAAGGGGCAAAACTCCAGATGTGTCAATAATTCTGTATAACAAGGAAGTGGGAGAAAAATGAGTCACGCGGACTGCCCAGAGATATTGGGTAGGAAGTTTCTGGGCTTTTCATAGCAAGTGGGATTGGATTCTAGATCAGTCTATCTCTCTATCTCTCTATCTATCTATCTATCTATCTATCTATCTATCTATCTATCTATCTTCTATCTATCTATCATCTGTCTATCAATCATCTCTATCTATCTATCTATCTCTGTCTGCCTGTCAATCAGATGGTCTGTCTATCATTATCTATCTATCCATCCATTTATCATCTATCATGTCTATCTATCTATCTATATCTGTTCATCTGCCTATCATCTGTTCATCTATCTATCTATCTATCTATCTATCTATCTCTGCCTGCCTGCCTGTCAGTCTAATCTATCTATCCATCCATCTATCATCTATCATATCTATCTATCCATCATCTGTTCATCCATCTATCTATCTATCTATCTATCTATCTATCTACCTGTCTATATTTATTTATTTATTATCTTAAAGGTTAGCATGACCCCAGAAGCTTGGAATACTTGTGGTTATGTTTAGCCATGCAGCCAATAGAGGCCCCAGAGACCAGGGCACACCCTCTAAGCTGCTCCACAGTGGATGAGACCTAAAATTATTAGGGGCAGGCAGAGTAGGGTGTGAGATTTGCAGATAAAGGTTTGTATTCCAGAATGTTGTGACCTCTCTGCACTCAGCCACCTGATGGCAGGGCTGGGGGAATCCTCCACCCTGGAGATGCCATGTGGGGCATCACCTCATAGCCACAGAGCAAATCCTGAAGCAGCTGTGAGCAGGTCATTTGCTCCTTCTCTGGGCTGTGGAGATACCTAACCACTCATTCAATCTTGGTGGCAGCAGTGGTGGTCTTGGGTAAATAGAAATGGCCATGGAATCCTTATTACAGCATTCATAAAGATTAAAGAAGCTAATGTGTTTGTCAAACAGGAAGGCTGAGTGGACGTGTCCTATGGCCTCCTTGGAAATAGCTCTTTTTGCTCCAGACACTGGAAGGCTTCCAGACATATGGTCCCCACCCATTCCTTCTCCTGGGGAAGTAGCCTTAACCTACACAGACAGCCTGAAAGAGGCTGGAGACTTGTAGCTCAGCACTAAGGAAAATGACATCCCCCAGCCTGGCCTCAGAGTGTGGCTGTTCCCAGCCCCGTACAGGAGACGCCTTTATTCTCATCTCCTTCTGGGGGATTTTAGAGCCAGTCATCATGAGTCACAGCGGAGAGGTGAGTTTTTCTTACATCTGCTTAGCTATAATTAATGTATGAATTGTTGGCATTGTTTTTCTTTAAAAAAAATTTAGAACAACTGCAAAGGGAGAGTAACGTGCCCACCCACGGTCTGACTAATGTCATCTCACATATCCAGATCAGTATATTTGGTTAAAGCAATGTGAACTGTAAATCTGATTAATTTATTGAACTATTGAACCACCTGTAAAATAATTGAAGCTTGAGCCTAGTTTTGCATAACAGATTTAAACCGAAGAGCGATGTATTAGCAAGATCTCAACCTCTAGAAATAGAAAGGGCTGTAAGAGAGCTGACAGTCTTTATCATAAAACATATACATATAAAGCATTTATTACTGGCCACTGTCTTCAGCAAAGACGTGGTAGCATTTGCAGCCCACCTCAACAGGACCCTAGCACAGAAGAAAGGAAGCTGAGATGGTTGAGGAAGAGGGTCACTGCCTAAATGTGTGATAATGTCAAAGTTTAAGGGGCTGGGGCTGGGGGTGGGGGAGCAGGGACGCTCTTTCATCCATAGCATAGGTTTTCTTGACAATTGCCTACAAACCGAAGGTCTGGCAAAGACCAGCTGAAGTTGTTTAGTCGGCAACAGATAAGATTGGCTCCACCAGGGAAGGGCACAGTGACTCACATCTGTAATCTCAGCATATTGAAAGGCCAAGGAGGGTGAATCACTTGAGGCCAGGAACTCAAGGGCAGCTTGGCCAACATGGTGAAACCTCATCTGTACTAAAAATATAAAAATTAGTTAGGCATGGTGGTGCATGCCTATAATCCCACCTACTCAGATGGCTGAGGCAAGAGAATTGCTTGAAGATGGGAGGCAGAGGTTGCAGTGAGGCGAGATTGTGCCTCTGCACTCCAGCCTGGGTGACAGAGGGAGACTTTGTCTCAAAAAATAAAAATAATAAAAGTTAGAAAGGGAGGTATTTGGTCCACCTGACGGTGCCCTAATGAGACAGCATCTGCAGTGGCAAGTGCACATCTGAGCCCACATGATAAAAGGGACATTGATATACTAACGAATCCAACAATTACCATTCAGGATGGAGAGAAATGTCACCCATATTCAGTGAGGATCAGTGGAGAAGCACACTTTCTCCCTTATTTTAAAACTTCATTTTGAAAGTATTTAGATACATATAGTAACAAAGTTTGGGGGAAAAACAGATAAGCAAAAGAGAAAGAAAAAGAATCAGAAATCGTAGTCTCTACGGGGAATCCTTGTTGACATTGGTCTGAGCAGTGATTTTTAGATATAATACAAAAAGCACAGGCCACACATCACAAATAGACAAGCGGCACTGCATCACACTAAAAACTTGCATGCAAAAAAGGAAACAATCAGTAGAGTGAAAAGGCAGCCTACAGAACGGGAGAATGTATTTGTGAACTTTACATCTATCTGGTAAGGGCTTACTATCTAAAACGTATCATCAGAAACACAAATCATATAAGAAAACACAAACCACCCAATTAAAAAAATGGGCTAAATTGCTGAACAGGCATGTCTCAAACGAAAGACATACAAGTGGCCAACAGGTATATGAAAAGGTGCTCGGCATCACTAGTCATCAGGGAAATGCAAATCAAAGCCACGGTGAAATATCGCCTCATGCGGGTTAGGATGGCTATTATCAAACAGACAAAAGATAACAGGCATTGGCAAGGATGTGGAGAAAAGGGGGCCCTCGTACATCCCTGGTGGGGATGAAAACTGGCACAGCCATCATGAAAAACAGTATGGAGATTTCTCAAAAAATAAAAAGTAGAATTACCATAAGATCCAATAATGCCACATCTGGATATTTGTAGAAAGGAAATGAAATCAGCACCTCAAAGAGGTATCTTCACTCTTACATTTATTAGGGCATTATTCACAATAGCCAAGATATGAAATCAGCCTAAAAGTCTGTCAACAGATGCATGAATAAAGGAAATGTGATACACACACACACACACACACACATACACACACACATGCACATGCATAATGGAATATTATTCAGCCTTAACAATGGAAAACCTGGGCTGGGTGCAGTGGCTCATGCCTGTAATCCCAGCATTTTAGAAGGCCAAGGTGGGTGGATCACCTGAGGTCAGGAGTTCGAGACCAGCCTGGCCAGCATGGTGAAACCCCGTCTCTACCAAAAAAACAAAAATTAGCCAGGTGTGGTGGAATGCACCTGTAGTCCCAGCTGCTCAGGAGGCTGAGGTGGGAGAGTCATTTGAACCTGGGAGGTGGAGGTTGCAGAGAGCCAAGATCGTGCCACTGCACTCCAGCCTGGGTGAGAGAGAGAGGCTCACTCTAAAAAAGAAAAAAGAAAAAAAGAAAAGAAAACCTGCTCCTTGTGACAATGTGGATAACCTTGGTGGAAATTAGGCTAAGTGAAATAAACAAGGCACAGAAAGACAAATGCTACATTATCTCACTTATATGTGGAATACAAAATGGTCAGCCTCATAGAAGCAGGGGATAGAATGGTATCTGCTGGGAGTTGAGGGGTTGGGGTAAATGGGAAGACATTGGTTAAAGTGCACAGTTAGGGAACATGAATAAGTTATTTGGGTCTAAGGTAGACCATGGAAACTAGAGTTAGCAATATTGTATACTTGAAATTTTTGAAGAGTATAGATCTTAAGTGTTATCACCACACACACATAATGGTAAATATGTGAGACGATGTGTATATTAACCAGCTTGATTGTGGTAATCATCTCACAATGTATATATAATGTGAAATATATAGATAGATAGATCAAAAGGTCAAGTTTTACTACATAAATATATACAATCTCTATTTGTCAATTTTATTTCAATAAATCTGAAAATTAAAAAATAGAGAAACAGAAAAATAAATAAATCACAATCTCAATAGCCAGAGGTGCATGTCATTTCAAATTTTTACATCTTGCATTATATGAGAAGTTGTTTATAAAATGTACATCACACAGTCTCAGTCCGTAGCTTTAAATTAGCAACACATATTATTATTATAGATAACAATATATATTTTGAATATGTATACCTACCATGTCCATATAATGCATGTACAAAAGTATTTGTAATAGTTACATACATTCTTCCTGCCCTGTGGTTTACAAATGAGCATAGGTCGATTTTGATTTTGATGTTCACAAACAATGCTGGTATAATAAAAACTGAAAAAACTAAGGAAGCATTCTCTATGCTTTATCTTTTCATCTTCCTAACCCTAGAAAGGAGATACTGTTAATTTCTCTATTTTATGGATGAGGAAAATGGACTTAGAGAATCTAAGTAACTAACAAGCAGTGACATTCCGGGCAAGGATCAGAGCTGGAATTTAAACACAGGTCTGTCTGATGCTGCAGCCAAGACTGGTAATTACCACAATCTACTGCTGTCTGCATACATCTATTGTATTTCTTTCTGACTACTTCTTTAGGATAAATTCCTGAAAGTATACTTACTGGGACAACAGAAATCAGAATTTTAAATCTAGGAAACAGAAAAGATGGTTGTGGCTTTTAGAGATGTTCAGGCTGATGAGATAGCTGAAGACTTGGTTCCTTCTGGCTCACTCACCAGGCCCGACTGGAACTGAGAGGTAGACCATGGGTCACGTGTGCTCCAAAATGGAACAGGCGGCTAGGTGTGGTGGCTCATGCCTGTAATCTCACACTTTGGGAGGCTGAGGCAGGTGGATCACCTGAGGTCAAGAGTTCAAGACCAGCCTGGCCAGCATGGTGAAATCCCATCTCTACTAAAAATACAAAAATTAGCCGGGCATGATGGCAGGTGCCTGTAATCCCAGCTACTCGGGAGACTGAGGCACAAGAATTGCTTGAACCCAGTAGATGGAGGTTGCAGTGAGCTGAGATCACACCACGGCACTCCAGCTTGGGTAACAGAGTCAGACTGGGCCTCAAAAAAAGAATTAAAAAAAAAAAAAAACAGCCTTTCTTGTGAGTCAGAAAACACCTCTCCCCAAAAGCTTTCCAGCCAAGTATGCAGGGGTCCCTGGCAGAGATGTCAGCACCAGGAAGGAGACTGGAGACCCAGTGCCCTCTCCAATTCTCCCATTCTTCCAGACCGCAGCCCATCCGGCCGTCTGGTGCTACAATGATGACATAAAATTTGGGGAGTCTTTATTTATATGCCATACTTACTAAATCAGTGTTTTAAAACTATTTCTATAAAAGAAAAGTCATCTTTGATCTCTAAAAATGTAGGGGGGTAGGTGGTGGAGGAGGAAGGCTTGAACCCATATATGGAAATACATTCAATTGGAGCAAAAAGGAAAAACGGCCTCTGTTTCGGATTAGGAGCCTTTGTTCCCTGGCAGTGGCTGTCCTCCACCTTGCTGGGGTCTTCTGCCCAGGCTTGTTTTATTTGTGGGAGCCACACATTATTATAACTTAAAATGCATATCCGCCCAAAGAAAGCTGTGACGTGTCTACCAAAAGAGACACAGACTGCTTAGCCTAGGTTGGCCTTTTTTCCCTTCTATTCTAATAGATCTTGTTCTTTTTTTTTTCCTTTTTGTCACTCAAAATGAGTGTCTGATGTACTAGCATAAATTGTTAAAAGCAGTTTTAGGTAAAGGAAGAGGGAGTAAAGTGGAGTTTTTTTCACAAAAGCCAACCTCAATTTATGTCAAAGAGGGTTAAAAGACCTTGGGATTAAAGCAATAAACTTGCTGCTGTCAAAGCTAAAACCCGCTAACAATTTAGTGCCAAACGCATGTTGTTCAATATCATTTCATATTATATTATGTCACAAAGAGCTGATGGTTCTGCATCACCCTGACAAGGCTGATTTACTCTGAAGAATTCATCGACGTTTTGCACAGTCAAAGCTGACTTCATTTTGTTTGGATGGACGGTGGGAAATGTCTGTGCTTCAGTTCGAATATTAGTCTGAAAATCTATTGCGGATTAAAGATTCAGGAGGACCGTTGGTCTACGGCTTTGCCAAGTAAGGTCTTTGAAAGGCAGCTATAGACTTTTGAATGCCCTCATTGGCAAAGTGCTTAGACCAAAGACTAATAAAAATCAACAGAGGTTAAGTTAGATTTCTGTGGCATCCCCTAAAGGATGTGAACTGTTAGCCAACTCTCAGGAAAAAGAAAGTCAGAGGAGAGGATTTTCCCCGGACTAGACATCAATTATTTATAAATTCCTCAAAAGATATGAATCACCCTGTTTTCTTAATTATGCGCACCTATGATTCCCTTTTCCTGTTTTCTTTTTTACCAATACAAAGGCATAGTTGTAATTGTGGACATTAAGATGTCTTGTCTTTCAAAGGTAATGGGACAGTGGGTATGTGGAACTTCAAGTCAGGGAGATGAGATTTTTCTTGGGACAATTCTAGAGGGAATAGTGGCTCTGAAATTATGTGGCCTCTGCCTTGAAGAGCTAGATACAAATGAGGTCATTACACACAGTACAATAATATTTACAGAAATGTGGATCATTGATGAAATATGTATCTCTATTTATATACGTAAGTCAGAAAGATAATTCAACAAAATATTGAGTGGTTATTTCTGGGTGATATTAGAGGCAAAAGGTGATTTTTTTTTTCTTTTCGACATATGGGTATTTTCAAATTTTCTATTGTTAAAAAAATGAAAAAAGACATAAAACTATACTGAAGGAATGTATTGTCCAAGGCAATTCCACAGTGAATGTCTTTGTAAAGTGTGGTCCAATGGTTTAAATCAGAAAGAAATCCCTTATCTAAAAGAGTTCTAGGATTGTTGTTTTCAAGCGTGGCTTTCTTCAGAACATGGCCTGTCTGTGGCCAGCCCTTGGCCCTACAGGGAGGAGAGTGAGTAAGATGATGTTGCTTCCACATCGAGTGTGGCTGGGATTCTAAGCCCGATATCCTCAGGGCTCTGTGTGCATTCCACTGAAGACTCACGTGATTGACAAGCTAGGAGGAGGCCAGTCTCTGCACCTAAAGTGTGCCGAAAGGCCTTGACAGGGAGTCTGAACAATTCCAGGTGGCAGGACTGAAGGATACCAGAAAAGGGAACTGTGTGTGTGTGAGTGTGTGTGTGTGTGTGTGTGTGTGTGATCTCTTCCACAAGGAGGAAAGGAGACACTTCTCAGACTCCCCTGGCTTTCCTCTCCAGAATCTCAAAGACGCCATCCCACCTTCGCTTTCTGATGGGCCCCCAGTGCCACCTATACCTCACCTGAGCTTCGTACGGCTTCCTCCACAGCCCAAGAGTGCACACTGCCAAGGCTGCCTTTCTTTTTGTTTTTTTGAGACGGAGTTTTGCTCTTGTTGCCCATGCTGAAGTGCAATGGTGTGATCTCGACTCACTGCAACCACTGCCTCCCAGGCTTAAGGAATTCTCCTGCCTCAGCCTCCCAAGTAGCTGGGATTACAGACACACACCATCATGCCTAGCTAAGTTTTGTACTTTTAGTAGAGATGGGGTTTCACCATGTTGGCCAGGCTGGTCACAAACTCCTGACCTCAGTTGATCCACCTGCCTCAGCCTCCCAAAGTGCTGGGATTATAGGCATGAGCCACTGCACCCGGCCCTAAGGCTGCCTTCTAACAGAGGATGTTCAGCTTCTAAAACATTAAGTCAATAAGAAAGTGCTGTGTGTGCAGAACACCGAGACACCCTTGCCTAACACAGGGTGTGTCCTCAGTTTCCCCCTCGGTGTGATTAGCATTAGCACACATACCAGGTGTGTTGTGCAGGGTTCATGCAGAATCCAGCTACATAAGACATGACCAATAAACTGAATAGACACGTTCCAGTGCCTGGGTAGCAGTTTGGGGTGGTACAGTGGTGCTCCCTATCTAGGAATGAACTGAAACCAAGGCCCAGATGTGGTAAGGCCCAAAAGAAGGGCAGAGCAAGTGTGCTGCACACCCACTACTTTTCTGGGGGCACACTGAGGAGGGCTGGTGGAGGAAGTTGCAGTGGAACCGTGTTTTGGAGGACGAGAAGGCAATTGCCTAAGGAACACTTTGAGGTCCAAAGCAGTTAAGGTTAGGAGATGAATCCCAATAGTAATCCCTAATGAGATGAGAGTGTGTGAAGAGCTTGGCTTTTCTGGTTATTTCTCACGCAGCCCTTGCAGAAAGCAGAATAATCTACTCATGTGGATGCAGAGATTCCCCTTAAGCCATGTTCAGCCTTCTCTCTCCCTCCTTTCATTCCAAAACGGACAACCTCCAAAGCATGAGGTCATCCCCCTTTGCAGTGCTTCTATTCTAGGTCCCTCTGTCCCCAAAGAGCTTCTAACCATGGCCATGCCTCTGCCGCCCATGGCTTCTCATCCTGACATCTCCAGGAATTGTCCTGCCCATTTTGGACCAGTCCTGCCTCTGAGTCCAGGCACCTGAGGCTCTTGGCAGCCCACTGAGAGGAGATCTGGGTGAGGACAGTGCCATCCAGGGCCAGGCAGTTTTGTAGGATATACATCCTGTCATCCTCACTGACCGGTCACTCTTACCTGGCTCTCTGGTAACACAGAGCTCCCAGACCAGAAACTTCCCTCCAGGAGTGCCCGGGCTAATATGGAAAGCAGAAAAGTAATAGCAACAATTCTATAACCCAGAGTACAACAGGCTGATGACAAAGGCTAGAACATACAGAGCATCAGGGTCAGGGTCAAAGGAAGATACTCAGGTGAGGAGAAACCCGGCCTGCGTCTCCAACAGGGACACAAAACCTCAAGTTGGGCTGAATGCGGTGGCTCATGCCTGTAATCAATCCCAGCACTTTGGGAAATCAAGTGCTGAGGTCAGGAGTGGATCACCTGAGGTCAGGAGTTCGAGACCAGCCTGGCCAACATGGTGAAACCCCATCTCTACTGAAAATACAAAAAGTTAGCTATGTGGTGGAAGGCACCTTTAATCCCAGCTACTCGGGAGGCTGAGGCAGGAGAATCGCTTAAACCCAAGAGGTGGAGTTTGCAGTGAGCCAAGATTGCACCATTGCACTCCAGCCTGGGTAACAAGAGTGAAATTCCATGTCAAAAAAATAAACAAACAACAAGGCAAACAAACAAACAAAAAACCCAAGTTCGAGAGGAAGCAATCGGGGCACTGGAGAGAAAATTGATGGGACGAGGGTGTTGGAACTGAAAATATAGGGTTGGGACCCACATAGCTTAATATTTTTAAGAAGACTTAACCTTGTCTTCTAGGTACCCTGAGGTGCAGAGGGGTTTTAGGCAGAGATAAGGGTACGGTTGGTTTGTTGTGTTGAAAAGTGGCATCTCATTGTAGTTTTGCTTTGCATTTTCCTAACAAGGATTGGTGTTAAGCACATTTTCCCGGCCTTCTCTCTCGTTTGTGCATCTTCTTTGGAGAAATGTCTATGCAGGTCCTTTGCCCATTTTTAAATATCGTAATTTATCTTTGAATTGTAGAGTTGACATGGTTCTTTATATGTTTTGTGTAAAAGTCTCTTATCAAATATATTATTACAAATATTCTATTCATCTATCACCTGAGCTATTGAAGTAGCCTCCTGAGGGTCTCCTTCCTCCTTTTCTTGCTCCCCTACAATCCAGTAGCCAGAGAAATTTTTAAAAATATAAATCATAACATAAACATAGTCCTACTTCTCCACGCAATGTGATTTTTAAAAAATGTTTCTTTGACCGAGTCACTCTCCTGCTTTAAAAAATACATGTAAGAAATTCCTTTCCTGACTTTCCACTGCTGTTGGGATGAAGTCCAGGGTTCTTCCTTTGGATGCTAAGGCCCTAAATGATTTGCTCTTTTCTGCTTCTCCACTTCAATTCTCATCACTCTCTGCACCTTCGCCATCCCCCAGCACGGTGATTTGGCCTCAGATCCCCAAGCTTCCCTGCATCCCATCCCCTTTGCATTCCAGAAGGCTCCATCACTCCTCTTCTCTGGTCAATTTCTTTTCATCTGCATCAAGTTAAATGCTGCTTCTCTTGGGAGAACATCACTGACGCTTCAGTCTAAATCAGGACCCCTTTAGACAAGGACAGTGCTCATCAAACCCATCACGCTTTGATTGGAGGACCTATTGATTGATACCCTTACACTGAAAGTAGGAGAAGGACGGGGCCCATCTGCTGTGTGTCCAGCACCAAGCAAAATGTCTGTAGAGGAAACTGCCAGAATGAAGCTCCCCTTTAGCCACCAGGGGCCTGATGGAGAATGTGTCCACAAGGCCCCTCTCTGAGACTGCCGTCTTCCCAGATGAAGGCATACCCCAGAAAGCTCCTATCAAAAGAGCATTCATTATATTTCTGTCCCATTCTGAATGGGCTGCTCACTGTTTCTCCCAACAGATTAGGAAATCATAAAATTTACAAAGTTTCACCCAAGTCCTTGCTGACTTTTGGTGCTGAAGAAAGTGCCATCAAAATAACCCCCACAATTCATTAGTAATTCATCAGCCTTTTCTCCCTCACCCCAAGGGACAAAGAACCATGTTTCTTAAGAGTTTGGGAGAGCCCCACTGCCTTTGTTGTTTGTGTCTGTGTGTTTTAAGTTTTATTTTAAGAATGACTTTCTAAAAGGCCTTTGAAGTATAAAGCTGCCGCCTTTGCTAAACCTAATGTTCTTGTAAATTTTCACCTTGGATCTGACAGTGAATCAGAGACAGAGCTGGAAGGGGCTTCAGTGAAGGCAGTGACTGGGAAGCAGGTCCAGAGGGTGGGAATCTTGTTTTTGCTGCCCTTTCACAAGTCACTTGGAAAGAATACTCCAGTTGTCTCATTTTGCTTTTACAAACTTCCCTTTCCAACATTCTTGGCTGCCCCAAAGTGCCGTGCCCTCTGATGGCTCAGAGGTGGATCATGTGACCTACACTTAAGGAACCAGCCCTTCACATCCATCAGTCCTCGGTGATTAGTTTAGAATTAGACACGTGCCCCAAGTACAGCCACCAATCAGATGTGAACAGCTTGTGGGAATGCTGGGTGAGAAGCTCTCATTTTTCCCTAAGCTGTAGGTGACGGTGGGTGCAGATGCCGGAGCTGCTGCCTCTGCCCTGTGAACAGAGGGGAGAGATGGTTAGGGCTTGGTCTCAGAACCCTGTCCCAGTCCTAAAGCAGGTGGACCTAGAGGCAGCAACCCTACTGCCATTATTGGTTATGAATGATAGTGAACTTCTTGGGTTTTTTGTTTTAATTTTGTTTTTGTTTTTGTTTTGAGATGGAGTCTCACTCTGTCGCCCAGGCTGGAGTACAGTGGTGCCATCTTGACTCACTGCAACGTCTGACTCATGGGTTGAATCGATTCTCCTGCCTCAGCTTCCCGAGTAGCTGGGATTACAGGCACCCGCCCTGCCCGGCTAATTTTTGTACTTTTAGTAGAGATGGGGTTTCACCATGTTGGCCAGGCTGATATCCAACTCCTGACCTCAAGTGATCTGCCCACCTCGGCCTCCCAAAGTGCTGGGATTACAGGCGTGAGTCACCGTTCCCAGCTGTGAATTTCTTTATCCTCGGTTCCTGCCACTTCCACAGAGAGTGTCCTGTTGATACGCTCTACCCCGTGTTTCCATACCTGCTCTCCAGGATGGGACTCGGCTGCAGCTCATCCATGTAGCCATGTGCATGTGAAGGGCTCTCTACCAGGAAGGCACAGTCTGCAGGCTTGAGCATCCCGCAGCCTGCTGTGGTCTCACTGACTCTCCTCACCCAGGACAACCTCCAGTTTCCTGTAGCCACCTGTCTCTCTCAACTGGGCAGCTTTTGCATTTTGAGGGGTTGAGTCATCCTCCTGTGGGGCTTTCACATGTGCTGCAAGGTGACAAGTAGTTTACCTGTCTGGCACCACCACTGTGACAAGCTTCAAACACATGGTTGATGGGACTGTAGTGTTTAGAGCCTGCGTCCACCTTCCCACCTTTACCTTCCAGAGTCCTGCCTTAGTTCACGGGAGAGAAGGAGAGTTGGCAGCCCCAGGCTCACTCTATCCCATGGCTGTGCCTCCTGAGGCTTCACTTCTGCAAGGTAGGAGCCAGGAGATGCTGCCCTCGCCAGGTAAAAGGAAGACACAGACACTTATCTACACATTGCCATAGCCCCTTCCCTGAGGCTTGGAAAGGAGGCTTTTATTCTCCAGGCAAAGTCCACTGACTTTGGAATGCCCCGCTGGAGGCGTTCCAACCACTTAACACAGTTTTTCAATTTCCACTGCCCATGCACATACATCTCCATCCCTGGGAATGGATTGCCACGGGAACTTTCCTCTCCAAAATTCTGATGGACGGCATTTTTACCCTGTAATGATCCCTAAGTTAAAGTGATATTCACCAATATTTACTACGTGGTAATGGCATGGAGCACCAGATCAAAAATTCATGGCAAGCACACACTGCAACACTCTCCCTGAATGCTCTCAGAGCAGATATATGATTCCATGGATATGTATGTAGGCGCACACGCAGCAGCACATCTGTATGGAAGTAGTGTACATGTGCGTGCACACTCATACACACACACAGCCTGGACCATGTCTTGTCTTTTGACTCCGGTGGCACTACAGGAACAAACCACTCCAGAAGCAGGCCTGGGAGACAGGATTTCTCAACCAAGAGATGGGCAGATGTGAGTTTAGAGAAAAAGCCAGTAGCAGGACGTTCAATTTCCCCCACTCTACCACCAGCTAGGAGTTAATTCATCAATTCCGAGGCTCATTCGAACAGCACGGCGTGACACGGATGGAGAGCAAACACATCCTCTGAACACCTGCTCTCTTCTGCAGAGGAGAGCAGGGAGCTGGGCTTGGGACCCAGGGCTCAAAGCCTGATAGCCCAGAATCACATGAAGGTCAGAGGATGAGCTCCCAGAACTTCCAGAGTCTTAGGTAACCTGTCTTTTAGCCAAGAGCATTTGGTGAAATAAAAAAGACTCTTTGGGGTCAAGCACGGTGGCTCAGGGCTATAATCCCAGCACTTTGGGAGGCCAAGGCAGGAGGATTGCTTGAGGCTGGGAATTCAAAACCAGCCTGGGCAACATGGCAAGATCCTGTCTCAACCAGAAACTTAAAAGTTAGCCTGGTGTGGTGGCATGTGCCTGTGGTCTCAGCTACTCAGGCAGCTAGGATGGGAGGATCAGATCACTTGACCCCAGGTGTTCAAGGCTGCAGTGAGCTCTTATTTTGCCACTGTACTCCAGCCTGGGCAATAAAGAGAGACCTGGTCTCTAAATAAAAATAATAATAGTAAGACCCTTCGTAAGTCTCAACAAAGATAGACGGAAGATCTGGGCTCCTCACTCCATAGGAGGCCAGAGAAGACCGTGCCATCTCCTCAGCCTGCCCTCCCCTCTCTTGCTAGCCCTGGTCCTCTCTTGTGTCCTGGCCCACGTGATCACCAAAACCCACCCCACCCCACCTTGGAAACATTCCCCAGGAAATCGTTTCATTGCCTCTTTCCTGTCCTTATGCCTCTAATCTATTTTTATTTTCTCTTACTATGCCTAGGAATGCCAATGCATTGTTGGACAGAAGGGGGCTGGGCGTCAGGGATCGCATTCCACCTCTCTGGCAATCTTTTAGCCATTGCAATTCATCGTCACCTATTGTTGACCTGCTGCCGAGCTCCACGGAAGAACACAAGATACATACTGCAATGGTGTGAAAACATTTGGCTTCAATATTTTCTATATATATATTTTTATCCTCCTTTTGACCCACAGGAAAGAGAACCCTAAGTCCCCACACTTTACCACTTCATAAATCTGTCTCTAATTGCACCCCTGGGGACCCTCTTGGCCAGTCTTTCAGAGGAAAGGCTACCTGGCCTTCCAAGGATTGGTTCATCACCTTAGTTGCTTTTTGCTAGGTTTTCCCCATCACAAGAGTCGTTTCTTTAAAGATCTGAGCTATTTATAAGGAAATCACATGGTTATAATCGGGGCTGGGGTGATTTTGCTTTATATGAGCCTCTCTCTCTCTCTCTCTCTCTCTCTCTCTCTCTCTCTATCTATATATATATGTGTGTGTGTGTGTATGTGTGTGTATATATACATATATACATATGTATGTGTGTGTATATATACATATATACATATGTATGTGTGTGTATATATACATATATACATATATGTGTGTGTATATATACATATATACATATATGTGTGTGTATATATACATATATACATATATATGTGTGTGTATATATACATATATACATATATATGTGTGTGTATATATACATATATACATATATACATATATATGTGTGTGTATATATACATATATACATATATATGTGTGTGTATATATACATATATACATATATATGTGTGTGTATATATACATATATGTGTGTGTATATGTGTATATATACAAAAATATATACACATATACATATACATACATTTTTTGTTTGTTTTGTTTTTGCATATATATAAAAATGTGTGTAGGGGTGTGTGTGTGTGTGTGCACGCGTGTATAAAAGGCACATATCTGCCCTTCTCCACCTCCTGAAATATTCCTCAACTGAGATTTCCATCAAACTCACCAATGACTTGGGGGTACCTGGGTGGGTCTCCTTGAACTGTTGACTACGATGAGTTCACTTGGAAACCCTGCTCTGGGGACATGCACATTCTATTCTCTGCCCCCAGTATGCGTGCCCAAATCCCCCCTAGGATAGAGGGAAGACAATGCATTGCTATTTCTAACTCCAAAATTACTGGGATGACATTGATAAGTCTGAAGGAGGAAGAAAAGGAAGAATGGAAGGATAAGCAGTTCGTGAGTAGGGCAGGGAGAACAGAGGAAGGCATTGCTGGACAATGAGCAGCAGGTGAACAGAAGCACTTCGTCCAGAGGGCTCCATGGTGTGGAGGGAGCAGGTAGGAAGAGAGCAGTTCTTCAAATCTTATCCAGAGTTCAAATTACAGGGCGCTGTTTCATTCCCCAACTCAGGTATTTAGAAAAACAGATAGAGGGAACCCTTTTCCAGGTGTCCACCTTCTCCCACAAATCATGCTGCTTGGGCACAGAGAGAAAAAATGAAGCGGAAACTCTCAAAATTAGGCTTAAGGTGAATTTGAGGGGGTGTAGAAATGTTCTCCAATAAGAGGAGATGTGCTTCCACCTTTAAATGTGAGAGGGTTGGGCTAGCATTGCTGCCTCAAATACAGGAATAATTTGAAGCTCAAATAAGCAATAAACAATTCTTTATTAAGTATATGTCCAAGTATTTCATGAGGCACACATATGCCAAAAAGTATTGATTGTTTATCTAAGATTCCATTTTAATCAGCATTTTGTTGTTGCTGTTTTTTCTTTTCTTTTGCTAAATCTTGCCAGATTTAGGTCAGGCAAAATTTCCAAAGCTTCTTTCAGTTTTTCTGTTCTCTGTTTTGTGTTCCCATCCCAAAGGGGGAGTCACTGGGGACTTAGAAGAGGCAGGGCACACAAAAAGATAAGGAAAGTTCTTGAACCAGGACAGCAAATTGTGGCTGAGGCTGCACACATAGGGAAGGGTTTGTTGAAACAGGCAAAACCAAGTGCGTCAAGATTTGTTTTTAAAAAAAAAAAAAAAAACGCAGTGGCTCATCAGCAGTGAGACTGACCCAGTGAGTCCAGACACACCACAACGTACTGCCGAATCTGAACCATGGAGCTGTCACAGAGCAACAGAGAAAACATGAATTCATAGTTAAAGGGATAAAATTCTGTGTAATCTGTCTTTGTAACCCCAGAAACTGACACTTAACGCTTAAAAAAAGACTAATATTCCACTTTGGGAGGCCGAGGCGGGTGGATCACGAGGTCAAGAGATCAAGACCATCCTGGTCAACATGGTGAAACCCCGTCTCTACTAAAAACACAAAAAATTAGCTGGGCGTGGTGGTGCGTGCCTGTAATCCCAGCTACTCAGGAGGCTGAGGCAGGAGAATTTCCTGAACCCGGGAGGCAGAGGTTGCGGTGAGCCGAGATCGCGCCATTGCACTCCAGCCTGGGTAACAACAGCGAAACTCCGTCTCAAAAAAAAAAAAGACAAATTGGATTCGTTTTTTTTTTTTGGCCTAAACCACTAATTATTATTTTACCTGTATGAAATTCCTCTATTATTTTCACTGCTGGAAAATCACAGGGTGGTTGGTACTGCTGGAACCTGTCACAGACAGGCATAAACAATACGATGCAATAAAACCTTATATAGCACGGTGCACACAGTAGTGGCTTGCCGGGCCCGCCGGTAAAACAAAACATCAAAGCAGAAAAAATTAACCAAAGATAGCTTGCACCGAGAAACATGGTAAGCGAGTTTGAAGACCGAATTCCTAATGTCCCCGGACAGCAGACTTCACAGATAAGGGAGGGTGGAAGGAAAGGGTCGTGGGAAGTGGCTGACAACGAGCTGCCAAGATCTGGCCACAACTCGCTTCTCCTCCGCACCTGGATTCATAGCACAGTCAGATGGCTAACAGCCCTGCATGTCGGTTAGGGCTTTACAGTTTGCAAATTGTTTTTACATGCACTGACTCATTGGATCTTCCCCCAACACTGCACAATCAGGTAAAATCCTGCTATTCTCCAGGAACTCACTCGACCAAAAGTGCTCCTCATGAAAATACTCCGCCTGGTTAGGGAGATACCATTTATCAAATTGCCATAGTGATGAAAGTCTGATTATAGACAGAGGCAAAGAAAACCACTTGGATCTGACTTTGTGCAGGGTGAGAGGGGAGGCTCCGGGAAAAGGTGACATTAGACCTAAGCTCAAAGGCAAATAGGGTGGGGGAAGCAGCACCTTCCAGTGGAAGGGCAGAGTTCTGAGCGGTGAAAGCCTGAAGGTAAGCAGAGAGAGTGAAATAGGCAACGTGTGGGTCGGGGTGGGCAGAGGAAGAGAGAAGAGGAGGGCAAGGCAGGGAGGGACGATGAGCAGGGGCCAGACCACCCAGGGCCGCGGAGGCCATTCCCAGGGTTTGGGAAGCCATGGAAGGGTGTTTGGCAAGGCGATGAGGATTTCATTTCTCCTTTGCAGTGTACCTTCTCCACTTCACAGCCATGATCCAGGAACCAGAGCCCTGCCTTCCTTCTAGTCATTTAGAAGTTTCCTAAATTATCAAGAGAAAGTTTGGGGCTGGGTGCGGTGGCTCATGCGTGTAATCTCAGCACTTTGGGAGGCCAAGCCGGGCAGATCGCCTAGGTCAGGAGTTTGAGACCAGCCTGGCCAACATGGTGAAACCCTGTCTCTAACAAAAATACAAAAATGATCTAGATGAGGTGGTGGGCACCTGTAATCCTAGCTACTTGGGAGACTGAGGCAGGAGAATCACCTGAACCCAGGAGGCAGAGGTTGCAGTGAGCCGAGATTGCACCACTGCACTCCAGCCTGGGCAACAGAGCAAGGCTCTGTCTCAAGAAAAAAAAAAAAAAAAGATAGAGTTTGATAACAAAGGGTGAGTCAGAGGTCACTTAACAGAGCCTCATTTGGAAGTGCACCCCTCCTATCAGTGGCCAATGGGCAATGCTGCCTGCAGTGGAAGAGAAGTCCTCAGTGGATGCCAACTTCTTGAATCTAGTAGGAAGACAACCAATGTTTCTCCTCCTCGGGATGGCACAGCTTTGACCTGTGCTCAGGTGGACGTTAGAGGACCTCTTGGTCATCAGCTGTGGGTGAGAATCACGCCAGAGGAGGCTGGGCTTCCCCCGCCCTTCAGTCCTGCTTTCCTGGAGGTCTGGTGTCGTTGTTGCAAGCTCCATCCACCTTTCTCTGTCTTGTCACACACATTCATCTCTGCCCAGCTTCTCTATCTTAAGAATTCTTTCCAGTTTGGAAAGTGAGAAACCTTTCTTTATTTATAAGCCTTCTTCCAAATACCTAAGTTTGTCTTTCTGAGGTCTAACTTTGGATTATCCATAGCTAGAACTAACTTTCTTTCTTTCTTTCTTTCTTTTTCTTTCTTTCTCTCTTTCTTTCTCTGTTTCTTTCTTTCTTTCTTTCCTTTTGACAAGGTCCAGCTCTGTTGCCCAGGCTGGAGTACAGCAGTGTGATAATAGCTCACTGCAGCCTCAAACTCCTGGACTCAAGTGATCCTCCTGCCTCAGCCTCCCAAAGTGCTGGGACTACAGGCATGCATCACCATGCCCAGCTAATTTTTAAAAACTTTTGTAGAGGCAAGGTCACATTCTGTTGACCATGCTTGTCTCGAATTCTGAGCTCATGCAATCCTCCCACCTCAGTCTCTCAAAGTGCTGTTATTACAGGTGTGAACCACCACACCCAGCCAAATGTTTTCTTTTTTCTTTGTACTCCGCTAGTAGCATTCATTTTCTGAGGCATCAAATGTAAAACGTCCACTTGACTAAATGGACAAAGGCCAGGGGTTAGCAGGAAATAGCCTTATTCTGTCACAAAAAGATGTTCCATTTGATCATGCTGGAGGCATCAAAGAGAATGGTGGCATGAGGGTAGATCAATTGGTAGTTATTGCACAGCTCTGATGCAAAGAGATGGTAACCTGGACTGGGATGATTGTGTTGGATATGGAATGAAGAATCCAGATTTCATACAGATCGTGAGATAAGATATTGAGACTAAGCTGTATTTTAAATATAGTGACCATGGAGAGAAAGGAGGACCTAACAATTCTCTTTGACACTTGGACAGGGACGGCTTCACTGGAAATGGAAAACTAGAGATGAGGGTTACATTTGAGAATAACGACCACAAGTTTGATTTTGAACACACTGAGATTGAGATGGCTTTAAATTATTTAAGAAAAAATGGAAATTGCCAGAGATATTGATCCAGTGCTCAGCAGAGAGGCATCCACTGCAGATAAAAATATGGAAGTTATAGATATATACGTGGTATAAGGAATAAGCTCAAGCAATCTATTGTACAGCATGGTGACTACAGCCAACAACAATGTGTTGTATACTTGAAAATTGCTAAGAGAGATGTTCAGTGTTTTCACCACAAAAAAATAAGTATGTGAAGAAATGCATACCTTAATTAGCTGGGCTTAGATATCCCATGATATATACATATTTCAAAATATCATGCTGTACACTACAAATATATAAAATTTTAATTTACCAACTAAAATAAATAATTATAATAAATAAAATTAGGAACAGAAAATAATGGTAAGAAAAACAATAAAGGCAATTACCAAAGGGAAATGACAAGGGGTAGGGCCATACCTCGGACAGATCTTGTATTTAACAGTTGAATCGATGAGGCTGCAAGAGACTGAAAGGGATGCTAGGATGGTATAAAGGGAACCAAGGGAGTGTGTCATCACAGAATCCAAGGGAAGAGATAGTCCCAGTGAAGAGGCAGTCATCATTAGTGCCCTGAGCTGCTAAGTGGCAAGAGGCTGAAGCATTTAAAACTCATTGGATTCATTGTTCAACACCTGCCTATGAGTGAGAACATGCAGTGTTTGATTTTCTGTTCTTGTGTCAGTTCGCTGAGAATGATGGTTTCCAGGTTCATCCATGTCCCTACAAAGGACACAAACTCATCGTTTTTGATGGCTGCATAATATTCCATGGTGTACATGTGCCACATTTTCCCTGTCCAGTCTATCATCAATGGGCATTTAGGTTGGTTCCAGGTCTTTGCTATTGTAAACTGTGCTGCAATGAACATTCATGTGCATGGGTCCTTATAGTAGAACTATTTATAATCCTTTGGATATATACCCAGTAATGGGATTGCTGGGTCAAATGGAATTTCTATTTCTAGGTCCTTGAGGAATTGTCACACTGTCTGTTGGGGGGAAATAGGGGAGGGGACAGCGGGGGGTGGGGAGTTGGGAGAGATATCATGGGGAGAAATGCCAGATATAGGTGAAGGGGAGGAAGGCAGCAAATCACACTGCCATGTGTGTACCTGTGCAACAATCTTGCATGTTCTTCACATGTACCCCAAAACCTGAAATACAATAAAAAAAAGAAAAAAGAACTCATTGGATTTAGGGCACGAAGGGTGTTGGTGAACTAATGACTCTCTTGGTGGAGGGATGTGGGCAGAAGCCAATTGCATGAACATCATTGCAAATGGGAGGCGAGGAAGCAGGAACAGGAGAACACAGACAGTGCAGGCTGCTCTCACTGTGGCAGACGCCATCCTTCCCACCAGCTTGGCTGTGGCAGGGAGACAACAGCAGGGCAGCAGCGGGAGGGAGATGTGGCATCCAGGGAGGTGTGCTTATTGGCTTGCTTGCTTGCCTGTTTATTTGAAGACAGGAATTTTGAGGATGTTCACAGTAAGCAGAAAGGCCCCCGTGGAGCAAAGTGTACTTGTGTGGATGAAAAGGGGAAGGGACATTTTATAGATTGTGTGGGGTTTTTGGCCTGGAATCAGGGACCCCAAGAACCCACTTAGTGCTGTACTTCCAAGGACCAAATTAGGAGGGGTGGGATCCAAAGCTTGGATGGTGATGGTCGGGGAGAGACTTTGCCCCAGGGAAGGCGAGGAGCATCCTCTATCAAACAGTTGGGAAGGGAGGAGGGTGTGAATCTGTGCAGGTGGAGGAGACTTGGGGCATGGCAGCAGGAAGCTTTGTTTAAGACTTTGAAGTTAGTTAAGATAATGTGTCATGTGCTGAGTGGAGTCAGTGAAACATTTGAAAGGAACAGACATGTTTCAGAATAAGTCTGTAAGAGCACGAAAGCAAACTCATTTGGTAAACGTAGCAAAAGAGCATTGCAGGCTTGAGAGATCTTCTGGGGTTAGTGACTATGGATTTAGGATAGAAATGGAGGAGGTTGTGGTCCAGGAGTGGGATATTGAATTGGTCTCTGTCTGT
The DNA here is from genome assembly GCF_030222135.1 of Aotus nancymaae. Taxonomy (NCBI): domain Eukaryota; kingdom Metazoa; phylum Chordata; class Mammalia; order Primates; family Aotidae; genus Aotus; species Aotus nancymaae. The sequence continues at coordinate 20,605,590 of NW_026988441.1, read as the reverse complement.
TTACCCAAAGCATTTGTCCATTCCTGACCATGCAAACTTTATCAGTCTAAATAAGATGACACTCTTGGAAATGGCTACATGTAGTTCACCCTATTTCCCCCACTAATATGCACACTCTTTGAGAACCTAACTTCTCTGCCACTTCTCCTACCCGTCTTTCAAGTATCTTCCTATGGTTTCAGGCAGAGAGTACATCTTGGCATTTCTTAAAATGAGTTAAAATTTGTGAAAGCATTAGGAAAACTTGTCAGTGGGTAAGACAAACTGAATATTTAAATTATTACTGCATCAATCTGGAAGGCTAATATGAAGGATATTAACAATGTTCTTTTTGAGAGTTCTAATCTTTTTTCAGGTTGCAAATTGCATTTTATCTTATTTGTTCTGAAAATCAGAAATCAGGTGGGTGGTTTTTTTTTTTTTTTTTTTTTTGAGACAGAGTCTCACTACTCTGTCACCCAGGCTGGGATACAGTGGCAGGATCTCATCTCACTGCAACCTCCACCTCTTGGGTTCAAACAATTCTCCTGCCTCAGCCTTCCGAGTAGCTGGGACCACAGGCCCATGCCACCACATCTGACTAATTTTTGTATTTTTAGTGGAGACAGGGTTTCACCATGTTGCCAGGCTGGTCTCAAACTCCTGGCCTAGGTAATCCGAGGTGGGTATTTTAACCCCATTTTCAGTCCAGGAGCCAGGGTGGCTACTTGAAGGTCAGAGAACAGAGGTGCATCAAAACTAAAGGTGCAGTTCCAGGTCTTGGGACATCAAGGAGGAAGCTGGTTTCATCAAGAGATGCCAACGATATGCCAAAACTTGAGAGCATTCAGTATGGATTAATGATCCTCAAAGCTGACAATGGAAGATGAATTTAGACTCTTTTTTTGTGGATGCAGAGCATAGTTTTCAAATATCCAGGCCAATTTTCATTACACTACACCTGGCCACATCTCTAAGACTGAAAGGTGTAAAGACGGTAGAGAAGAGCCATCAGCAGTTTGCTTACCTCCTACAAGAACCACTGTGGATTGTGTTTGTCTAAAGTTGTTTCTTCATCTAATGCTTTGGGACAACTGTGATTGAATAACAACCCTGCCTGGGAGAAAGGATGTTTTCCTGGATGTGTAGATGCCCGGCCACTGTCTATGAATCTAAAGCTAATCTCAGAGAGCCTGAGGCTGGTCAGAGAAACCCAGTAAAGGCATTATATTTCCGTGAGCTTTATGCTAAATGAATTGTCCACACAAGGCTCCCCACGCACCTCCCATGTGCATTAATTTTTTGCCAACATTAACAAAGAAATATCCAAACAAAATGCCAGAGACTTGACAGGTCTATTTTTCAGAGATAAATTAGGAAGAAGGTATCCACTTAGAAATTGGGACATTGATATTGAAAGGGGAACGTGGATCTTGTTTATCTTCAAAAGAGCTCTTTAAAAAAAAAATCAGTGCAAATGCAGGTATCCACGTTACACTTTGGAAATGTCCTTGAGTTTCAGAGGGAAACTGGCTGTATGCCTTCTAAGCTAGGATATGGCTGGGTTTATTCCATTTTTTAAATGTCTAAAAAATATCAGGAGGATCTATTAAGCTAAAGGATCCATGTTAATGCAACATTAGGGAACTTGATTACAGCCCAGCACTCAGGAAAATCATTTTCAGCTTCGTACATGCTACGTTGCACATGTAATATTTTGTGTTTGATGTTATTTGTCATTTATTAAATGTATACATTAATATGAAGTGTTCCATTTCCTGACTATGGGGTGTTAAAAAAGTTCAATCTCACTTCTCACTCACACCGAGGAAACCTCATTTCCCTACCTCTTTCCTGAGCCAAGGCTCCTCAGCCTTGCTCAGGAAATAGAATGCTGATTCTATTTATTGAGTGCCTACTGTGCTCTGGGCAATAGGCTGTGAAATATGTCAGGAAGACCATAACTGAATTGGACACAGCCTCTGCCCTTCAGAGGCTTACATGTAGTGGGGAGAAGGCGACACATAGACACATAAATAAAATAGTTGTTGTATTTAAACTGATTAAATACAACATGCCAAATACAATAATGTAGGCATACCAAATGCATCAAGGAACACCAAGAAAAAATGTATTGACTCTGGTGGGAGGTTGGAGAAGACTTAGGCAGTAGACAGCATCTAAGCTGGGCATATGGAGTAGTAATTCTGGTTTTGCTAGAAGGAGAAAAATACAGGAAACTATCATGAACATTTTTTTTAAGTGACAGATTGTCAAAGTGAGTTTCTTATGGATTTGAGGTCCCTTGAGGAGTCAACTAGATACGCATCAAAACACCAAGGTGAGTGGGAGACTAACCACAGTGTGTGAAAAACATAGGGAAATTTTTTACTTTTTCATAGTAATCTTGTATCCAGCCACTCGTTTGAAATCTTATATCAATATTAGTGGATTGTTAATTGATTATCTCAATTGTTAATAGATTGAATTATTTAACACAGTTAATTATATTTTCTTCAAGTAACCACAGTTGTGTCTCTTTCCAACTTTATTTCCTCTCTTTTCTCCCCTGCTAATTGGCTAATACATCTAGTAAAATGTGGAATAGTAGCAAGCATTTTTATATTTCCTAACTTCAATGATATCACTTATGTTTTACCAATATTTTGTGTGTTTGCTATACTTTATATGATATTTTCTCTATCCCTAGTTTATTATTTTATCACAATGTGGTTGTAGATGTTTTTTAATGCTTTCAGATACCTATTATGATGATAAGGAAATGGTTTTACTACTTTACTTTGCTAATATGGTAAATTACATTAATATATTTTATAATGTAGAAATACCCAAATTTACATTTCCAGCCCTAAATTTTCCCTGGCCTCTAAACATTTTATAACCAGCTGCTTCTATACAACTCAGATGAACAATACACTTCTTATATATAATATAATCCAAAACCAAACTTTTGGTTTTTTCACCCAAACCCCTTTCTCACTCAGTGATTCCAATCTCAGTCAAAGGTAACATGACCTATTCCGCTGCTCAGGGAAAATCACCAGAAGCAACCTTGGCCCTTATTCTCTGTAATCGATCATATTGGATCTATTAGTAAGCCTTGTGGTTTCCACATTCAAATTTACCTGGAATTGCAGCCTTTCCACTTCCATCCCTCTATCCCAAATCACCAGCAGTGGATGGCTTTAGTTATGTCCAGCTCGTCTCTGTGTTTCCACATTTGTTTCCTTTATTCCATTCCCAAACCAGCAGCCACAGGGATCCTCCTGGTGTCTCCTGCTGAAACATGCACTCTCTTTCCATCACATTTAAAAGAAAATCCAAAATTGCTTCCAGTGCCAACAAAGCACAACAGAATCTAGGCTCTGACACCCCCTGACATTATCTCTTACCATTTTTTTTCTAGCTCACTGACTTCAACTACATTACCCACATTATGATTCCTTGATGACCCCAAGCACGTTCTCAACATAGAGCCTCTGCAGTTGCTTTACTCTGCATGGAAAACTCCTTCCACAGATACTCAACATAGCTCTTCTCTTTATTTCACTTCCCTGCTGAAAAATCATTGTATCAGAAATATCATTCTATCAGTCTTCCTTGACCATGCAGTCCCAGCTGACCCATAGTCCTCATTTTCTATTTCTTTGTTCTGCTTTTGTTTTTAATCCTCTGACTTTATTTTATGTATTTTAATCTTGTTCATTGCTTGTGGCTCCCATTATAATAAAAATTCCATAAGGTAATTGTCTGTTTAATTTACTCACTACTCTATTCCTACCAACTAGAAAAATTAAAATGTATCCAGACTTTGTCAAATGCCCAGTGAGGAGGAAGCAAAACCACCCCCATTTAAGAACCATTGCATTGAGTGCTTATCTTAAAAAATAAAAGAACAAATGAGTCAAAGCTGTAACATTATCTTCTGATGGGAAATAACTAGAAAAGTTATTTTCTAGTTATTAACTAGAAAATAATTAACTTACTAAGACTAGTAAGTTAAACCCAAATAAAAAAATTAACTTACTAAGACTAGTAAGTCAAACCCAAGGCAAGAAAGAAGAACATAATAAAAATCAGAGTAGAGTGATGAATAATGAAACACACAGAGAGAGAGAGATAAAACAGGAAAAAATCAACAAAGCCAAAAGCTAGTTCTTTAAATAATAAAAATAAAACAACAAAATGTATAAACCTCTAGGCATACTGACCAAGAAAAAGAAAAAGAAGATATAAATGACCAAAACTGGGAGTAAAAGCAAGAACATCACTAGAGACTTAAAAATAAAGCTGAGCGACTATGTTATTATTATTAGACAAAACAGACTTCAGAACAAGAAACATTACCAGAGATAAAGAGGGACAAGACAGTTCATAAATATGTATGTACACAATAACAGACTTTCAAAATACATAAAGTGATACTGACAGAACTGAAAGAGAAAAAGACAGATCCAAAATTATAGTGGAAGTTTTTAACACTCCTACATAGTACTTGATGGATCAAGTAGTCAGAAAATCACTAAGAACATAGAAGAAATGAACAACACTATCAACTAACTTGACTTAGTTGATATTTATAGACTCATCAACCCAAACAGCAGAATGCACGTACTTTTCAAATACTCAAGAGAATAATAACTAAGATACATCATGTTTTGAGCCATAAAAGGATTGCTAATAAATTTAAGAGAATTGGCATCAAACAGAATCAGTTCTTTATCTTCAACAAAATTAGATATAAAAAGCAGAAAACATATCTGGAAAATCAACAAGTATTTGGAAAACTGAATAATGCTCCTCTAAATAACGTATGGGTCAAAACAGAAGTCACAGAAAAAAATTAGAAAATATTTTTAACTGAATGAAAACAAAATTACAATACAGTCGGCCCTCTGTATCTGTGGGTTCTGCATTCAGGGATTTAACCAAACTTGGATTGAAAATATTAACAAATAAAAATTGGGTTTGTACTGAATATTTACAGATTTTTTTTCTTGTCTTTATTCCCAAGCAGTAGAGTACAACAACCATTTACTTAGCATTTACATTGTATCAGGTATTATAAGTAATCTAGAGATTAAAGTATACTGGAGGATGTGCATACGTCATATTCAAATACTGTGCTATTTTTCTTTAGGGATTTGAGTATCCCTAAGTTTTGGGATCCACAGGAGGTCCTGAAACCAAATCCTATGGACACTGTGGGACAATTGTATATCAAAATGTGTGGAATATGGCTAAAACTATGCACACACACAAAAAAAGTATAGGTTTAAATGTTTGTATTAGAAAAGAAATAAGTTCTAAAATAAATTATCTATGGTCTCATCTTAAAAATTTAGAAAAAGCATAAGTTCTAGAGATCCACTATACAACATCTTGTCTAAAGTTAATGACACTGTACTGTGTACATTTAAAATTTCGCTGGAAAGATAGAGCCCACATTACCTGTTCTTACCACAATGAAAAAAGAAAAGTAAATTAAAGTCCAAATAAGTAGAAATGGAATTAATAAAGACAAGAGCAGACAAAACTCAATAATAAACACACAAACAGTAAAGAAAAAATAATACAACTGAAGTTTTTTTTTAAAAAAAAAATCAGTAAATTGGATAAGGCTCTAGCTTTACTCACCAATAAAACAAAAGACATATATCAACAATAAGGTAAATGAAAGAGGGGAAACCACATCATACCCTACAGGCATTAAAAGGATGCTAGGAAGTTTACCAACGACTTTCTGAAAGAGAAATTACTAAAACTGACTAAGGTAGAAATGAAAAATCTGAATAGTCCTGTGTATCAACTAAAGATACTGAGTTTGTTAATTACAAACTTTCCCACAAAGGAAACTCCAGGCCCAAAGGGCTTCTCTGGTAAACGCTATCAAATGTTTAAGAAGGAGAATACCAGCTCTATACAAAATGTTGCAGAAAGTAGAAAAGGAAGAAGCGGTAACCAATTTATTTTATGAGGCCAACATTATGCTTATAGCAAAACGAAAAATATATATTACAGGGGTTTTAAAAAGTTTTAAAAGCTAGACAGCAACTTTCTCATGATCACAGGTTTAAAAATCCTTAGCAAAATATTAGTGAATTGAATTCAGTAATATGTTAAAATTAGAATGCATCATGACCAATTGGGGTGTATCCTGCTGGGAGGACAACTTGCAGGCAGGCCCTATTCCCCCCATGGTGGGTGGACTGCTTTGTTGCACAATCTGCCTGCATCTCTGGACCCCAGACCTGTACCAGCCAGGTTCCCCTCCCACCTTCCCATTGACTGGGATCTGCTGCAGCTCCTCCCCACCTGAAGCATGTCCAAATCCTGACAACTAGATTTTCACTCTGTCTTTCACACAGCAGTAAAGTTTGATCTATGCTTCCTAATCTGTGGATAAACAGTCCTTAAAAGTTCTAGAGCATACTTGTTCAAAAAGTAGCCGCTCACATTCCGTGATGAATTTAATTAAGGTGTCCTTGTTCCCATCCTGTACCAACCCACCTAACTCATATCCATTTTTACCTTTATTTATCCTCTTAAAAACAAACTCAATGCAGGGAAGTCAGACAATTTGGACAATTAAACATCAAAATCAGAAGAATAACTCAAGATCCACCAGTCAGAGGTGACCACTGATCCAATTTTCAGTGGAGTATGATTAACTTGTAGAAGACTTAATTCTTATGCAAATTTGTAAGTTATTTTCTGACTTTGTTATTCTGTTTGGAAAGGATTTTTCTGACCCTCAGAAGGTTAAAAAACTAATTTGTTTCTCTTCAATTCTTTAAGCAATTTCCTGAGAATCATTTTACCATTTAATAAAGCATACTACCTGTGTCATATAATAAATATTTTTATAGATTTTCATCCATTTGTGATTCTATTATTCTCTTCCATTGATCTATTTTTTGTGTCATTTAGTTTTAAACAATGTGATTTCCTAATATGTCCTAACATATTATGTGCACAATTTCCATAAATATTTTTCCAGTCTTTTTCTCATTTTCAAATGTTTATTCTTCTAGATAAAAGGTGTGCAATATTTTTACAGTTGCCAAAAATTTATGTAGAAGATTAATTTGGATTTCATTACATTTATAGATTGACTTAAGGAAGAAATAGTTTTCCAATTCTGTATTCCCATTTATTAACTTTTTTTATTTTTCTCAGTAATATTTGTCTTCATTTTCTCATAGACACTCCATATTAAAAAAAATACTGTTCAACATTTCTATTTAATAATTGTGTTTGTTTGAAATACAGTGAAAGACAACTAAAGATGCTCAAGAAGACACACTGCTGACCACAGTGCTCAGTCATCTCCAGGCAGCACAGGAAAACTCTTCTCTATGGAATTCCAGCACTCAGGAACCTTTTCCCGCCTCCAGGAATTCCACAGTCCTTCCTTCTTGTATGTTGTATAGTCTTTCTGCTCTTTAGTATTGCAAAGTTGACCTCTATTTCATAAACTTCTGAGCAGGTATACCAAGAACTACAGGGAGACATTTGCTCTTATCAAATGATGATGTAAAAAACTGCAGCTATTTGGTGGGGGTTGGGGGATAATTTTTGTGTCCCTGACAGAGCAGCATATTTTGCATGGGCTTTCTTTGCATTCGTCCTGAGTGCAATACACTATGGTCACTGTCTTTTGTAAAGAAAAGAACTGAGGTTTATGGGGTTGATGCCACTGATATAAGGCAGTCTGAGCGAAGAGCCTATACACACAAAGCTACACATTTTTGCCTCTTTCAGAGTAAATAATTTTAAGACTAATGTGGATTTTTCCTGCACTATTCCTCTCAATCAGGGTTGGGAGACAAAGCCACCATAATGGGTGCCCTCGTCCAATACTTCTTCAACACTTTTCCTTTCTGTCCCTCTAAAGGCTCTGATTTCTCTCTAAACATGTAGATGAGAAGCCTGTGTAATGAAAGACTAAGACAAGACAAATGGTAACATCTCCCTGGAGTCACAAAGGTCTCTAATCACCTTCTTTATTACTGATTCTTAGATGGCTTTCTAACATATTGTTCCTTAGGTTGCACCTACATTGATTTAAACTCAGGGCTCTCTGCATATAACCATTCTGCTATACTCAGGACTCTGCATATAACCATTCTGCTATACTCACTCAGGACTCTGCATATAACCATTCTGCTCTACTGTCTTTTGATGATTAGGTTTTTTCCTCCCCCAGCATTTATGCCTCTATTTCTTTTTCTTGCCTGATAGCATTGGCCATATCTCCCAAATAATATCAAATCATAATGCTGGTAGCTGTCATTCTTTATTACTCTCAGCTCTTAATATATACATATTTTTTCAATGTTTTATATGCAATGGTTAAACATTTTTTACACGTTTCCAAAGTATCTTCCTAATCTAATTCTTTTAATAGAAATAATTTTTAAATTTTATTAAATGCCTTTCAGCAATTGAGAAATTTTTTTTCTTTTCCTCTGTTCTATTGATATGGTTAAATACATTAATAGATTTCCTAATATTGAATCACCTTTGTTCTCTTAAGAAAAAGTTTCCTTGGCCATGGTAGCATTTTTTTATTATAATATGGATTTGTTGCTCATATTTTAACATTTGAGAATTCAAATCTATACTCCTAAGTGAGAGAGTCTGTGGTTTTCTTTTTCACTTTTGTGTCTGGTTTTAATATCAATACTTTGACAACTTTCTTAAATAAATTATGAAGCCCTTAACTTAGGGTTCTCCTACTTATTGAAGTTTTGAAACAGCTTGCCCATGTTTGAAAATTGAAAAACATTTTAGAGGAAAGTCTTCTACAGGTTTTTGTGTTTATCCTTCATTTATTATTATTTTTTAACACCAAGTATATTTAAGATCTATTAATTCTTTGCTTTCATGGATTAGAATTTGTAGTGATTTCATTATGTTTACTTTCTAAATTTCATAAGTTACAGATTTTGGAGCCCTTTTTTATCAGTTCTTTCTCCTCCAATTTAGAAGGCATAGGTGGAACTTTGCTAGGATATATACCATTTAATATCTATATTAATATTAATGTGGATATTAATTTTCTTAGCAAGAGGTACCTACCATCAGACAGAACAATTTTTAGCAGAAATTCCTCATGATTTATGACATGCATCTTTAAACTCTGACAGTGCTTTGATCATTTTATTGAGTCCTGGGAGAGAGGGTCAGAGACTACACAGCAATCCCCATGGTTTCCAGGACTCCGCTGTAGCTTTGAACTGTGCCCAATGTTGATTTGACTTCCTAACTAAATTGCTCATTCTTCAGTTCTGAATCCAACACTCGCTTCCTCGAGGAGGCGTTTCCTGTTATATCCTCAGAGGTTTAGTTTCTCCCAATATGCCCTTCCTGGCATCCTGGACATCTTTTGAAATAACCTTCCTCCTCTTCTGGAGTGTAAGTTCCATGAGATCCAGCATTAATTCTGCCTTGGTTGCTGTCCTGTGTCTAGGGCACTACCTGGCACCTGGTCTTTAGTGGGCTGTACATAATTTTTTGTCCTGTGATTTCTAGAGGGCAGGGATTCTTACCATCTTTTGTCTCATTTCCCTGGATGCAGAGCAGATGCCCAATAAATACCACATTTCAGAAAAATACATGGAATTGATTAGTTTTTCATTTTCCAGTGACTCTAACTCTTTAGAAACTAAGTTTTTCTCTCCTCTACTTTAGACTATAAGACTCAACAGATGGAAGTGATCCTGATCCACATAGATTATTGGACCTCAGCCCCTGACAATAATATGTTGATGCTGATTCAGGCACATAAATATCTAATTTTCAAAAAAAATTAATTCCAGGAAAATTGATTTTTCTTAGGGCTTTTTGAGTTCTCCTTAATTGTTGCAAATATCTCTAAGAGAAAAGAGTTCTTCCTTACATCTAAGCTTATTCCTTCATGTTGCAATGTCAGGACATTGGTCTTTGTTTTCTCCCTGAGTATTTGTAGCTATTCCTGCTATAATTACTTCTTGGCCAAAGTTTTACTTGTCTGACAGTGAGACAGACAGAAAGACAGTATGCTCACCTTTAAACTGAAGAGAATCCCTCTTTTCCTTTGGAAGGTTAGGGGCAGATCCAGCAAACAGAATTCTTTGCAAAGGCCAAGAAATCACAGACAGAAACTGCATCACAAAATTGTCTCCTGAAGTCATATCACCCTTCCTCCGGAACTTGCAAAGGCCAAGTAGACAATTGCCTACGTGGCTTGGAAAATTTCTGACAGACTTTCTTACCTCCAATTCTCTTTTCTTCGCCACTTAAACTCAGGTCTCACCATTTTATCTAAAGCACTGATTTACAGCTCTGAAGACTTCTGTGGTATCATACCCACATCAACTGTCATAACACAGTGAGCCATGGTTAGCCTATAATGTCTGCTTGCATTAGCAAACTTCTGAGTGCATGACACTTAAGACTGGTAAGTTTGGAAACAGAACAGGCAGCAGAAAATATAGGTGCTTAGTAGACTCTGTTCTCAGGTAGCACAGGATGTCTTCTTCAGGAAAATGTGTGTCATCGTGAAGTATAAGGAAGTCAATTTCTTAGAAATAGAACAGGGTTCCATCCAGGATGAGAGAATGCTCAAAGTTGAGACGGAGGGGCCTGGATGAGTTGGAATCTGATTGACAGCTCCAAAGAGGAATTCCTCTTACTTGGAAGAATGAGCCCCTTATATTGAGATTTCTGCCCAACTCTGTATTAAGACGGTGCACAGGGTTATGCCTTACCAATTCAGGGGAGCCTGGTGACCTCCTGAAGACAGTTCTATCCCTAAGAACCCTGCACTGACTTTGAAAAACAGTAAGATGCTCTCTGAGATACCTTCTGATCCAATTATTCTAGAATGACAATGATCAGGGCAGCCCAGAGGCAAGACCTCAGTGATGAGTTTGAGCCTCGCCTCTAGATTAAGCCTGAATTGAGTTCTACCCAATCTCCAGACAGTAATTAACTGATAAATTCTCTTCCCTGTGCAAGCCAGGTTGGGTTGGGTTTCTCTTCTTTGCAACATGTGCTCTAACTGATGAGCACCTCTCTGATGCCATGGCTCCCATGCAAAGTCATTACATGCTTTCTTGGACATTTACTCCAAGGTTTGACAAGGGGCTTCTCCTCTTCTTCCGAGAAACACAAGCAGATAGATGTCTGGTTTGAGCGCTCCCTGGTGGCAGCAGGAACCGCACCTCACACTGAAGATTCCTCCTTTGGGTGGGCAGGGAGGCTGAAGATGGAAGCCCCAGCACCCGGGTACCAACCTCGTGCCCCTCCTTCCCCCTCATCTGGCCAGCAGCAACCCTGTCATTTCCCTGCCACTGGGCTGGCTCAGACAAAGCTGTCGTTGAAGAGATTACAGACAGATGCTCTGGCAGGATTCAGAGACCCCGTGGAAGGAAAGCAGTCAGGTTTTCTCTTAAGCGACAGCCATCATTTTCAGCAGGCAGGATAATTGCAGGTTTGCCCTTCGCCAGTGCAAGCTATCTGAAGGTAAAACAATGGTGAGCAGCATGCGTTTGCCTCAAGGACGGAGGGGAGAGGAGAGAAGGGAACAGAAGGACTCCATCTCCTTTAATTTATTTTAATAAAGCATGGGTTTTCCAAAAGGCCAAAGGGCCTCATTTGCCACAGCATGGTTGGGATCCGCCAACAGCTTCCCCAAACTGCCTCTTTCCCCATAATTCAATCAGAGTCGCAGATGGAAGCAATCAGCTGGCCTCTCCACGTTCTTGGCCCTTCCTGAATCCCTCCTCTCCTCCTCTCACAACCTCCACCAGAGAGGAAGGCTCACACCTGCCAACAAACGTGCCTCCTCATCCTCTCCTTCCTCCACATCCCTGATCTCGCATGAGGGCTCCACCCAGGGCCTTCCCTGGACACTGGTCCTCAGTCTTCCCAGCCTCAAACAAGGAGCAGATGCATATTCTATGGGGCAACAGGCAGGAGGGTCGCCAGGCAACAGAAGGAAGACCCCAAGGCTTGCTACTGGAGTCAGGATAAGTACCTGGAAGATGAGAGACCCCAGAACTTGGATTCTCAGCCAAAAGACCACCAGGCATGTCCTGGGGTGAGCTCTGAGCCACAGAGGATCAGCAGGCCTGTGCAACCTCAGACATTGCTAGAGTGGGAAGCTGTCCTGGTGGGCCCCCCTCTCACTGCAACCGTCTGGGAGGAGCAAGGAATCAGAGTTGGAGCTTCAGCAGGAGGGAAGGAGGGACAGGGCTGCTGCTTTTGTTCTCCCTTGATGAGGAAATGAAGGCAAAGGACTCTGCCTCCAGTGACAACAGAGATTTGTTTATTAGGGACCTCATTTTCTACAGCCCCAGGTAGAAAAATTAACCCATCCGTTTGCTGTAAATGAACCAAAATCCCCTCCCTAAGGTGTCCCATTTTGGCTGACTTCTTACTACTTCTGCTCTTTAGGAAAGGTCAATGAGGTGGCATTCGTGTTTCTGGACTTTGAAATTTGGAGGTAATTTGTGATGAAAGATGAGGAAAGGAAAGGTCTTTAAGAAAATTCCAGATGTCTGGAGCAATGGCTGAGTCCGGGGGGTGGGGATGGTCAGTGCTGGAGTAGTAAAGAGTTTCAGAGCTCAGAAGTGGGAGTTTTATTACTGGCTGGAAAGGCTGGCGGTGGTAGTCAGCTTGAGATTATTCAGTATTTTTTTCCACCCTCACCCCTAGAGTGTATTATCCTTAGAATTAATTTGGCCAAGCTTCTCACCTCCTCCTGCACTCATACCTCCCAGGCTGCTAAGTCTGCCTCTCTGGGTCCGTGGACCCTGGACCCCTCCACTGGCCTCTGCTAAAATGCTTAGCTCTGAGCATCTCAGACACCAGCTTGTGTACCACTGCCCTCCATATGGGCAGAATATGCCAACACAAGCCGTCTAAAATGAACCCATTTTGAAGAATCAAAAGGAGAGTCCAAGTGGGGCTTACCCCACAAGCCAGCTTTTAAAAGCATCTTGCTATGAAGCGGTCACATCCTGGTGTAATGCTGGATAGTTCTTTTCTGAGGCCACCAAAGACCCACAGTGGATCCTAGCAATGGGGTCACACAGAGAAGTTTCCTGGGAGCTAGAGATTTCAGACACTCTCAATTCATCCAACCCAAGCACGTCTTTCTTTGTGCTCAAACACACTTGTGCTACAGAGGAAATTGGGTCCATATGCACCATTTCTTGTAAACCTCAACTAACCACATGCTGTTTTCTGGACCAGTTTAATTGTCCATGAAACCCTAGAGCTGTCTGTGGCATTAAAGGCACCCAAAGAAATTAAAGGCATCACTGTTGCAGACCACACCCTTGGCACGTGAGTGGCCAGGCAGGCAGCATGGCTGGGCCAGGACATACTGTGAGCATCACCACTGACATGTGTGGCTTGCTGACGTTGAGTCTGGAACAGAAGGGCCATCACAGGCAGCTCTTATTTCTTTCTATTTCTTAAGGCAATGCTGCTGTAAATGCCTGGATTTGGAGTGTGAAGACCTGGTGTTGCCCCAGCTGTGAGGTCTAAGGGAAGATCTCCACCTTCTGAACCAGCTCCTTCCTGCTTCACATAGGTCTAATGACACCTGCTTCGTTACCTCCACAGTGCATTGTGAAGAGGATTGTGAAAGGGGGAAGATGCACTTATATCTGTGCCTGTGAAGGTGAAAGCCCAGGTGGTACCCAATTCCCCTCACCCTAAGACCTCTAGTCAACAGAGCAGTATTGTTTGACAGCAACACCACCAATAGCAGCAGCATTCATTCACTGCTTTAAAGCCACTTGCTGCTTTCAACTGATTATCTCAAATATTCCTTCCAACACCCAAGGGAAGACAATGGGTGTGTTTATGCCTCCCACTCAGAGGACCCCAGGCTTCATGGAAACCCAGTGGTGCGCTCAAGACACTAGAGCCCACGGAGTGTCAGGGCCATCCCCAAAGCTAGGCACACACTCCTGACCTTTCTACTTCACCACTGCATTTCCTCTGCTGGTTCACACAGCCCTGGTACTGCCTCAGAGACAGCGGGTGCTCAGGTGGTGCTGGGGATGGCACATCTGCCCCATCAGCTCAGTTTCCCACCCTCTCCCACTGCTGCAGACCATACTATCTCCCAGGAGCTCTGTTCTCATTGCATCTGAGAAGGCATGAGCAATCTACCCAAAGTTTTGAAATTGTCTTAGTCTGTTTTCTGTTGCTTACAACAGAATACCTGAAACTGGGTAATTTATAAAGAAAATGAATTTACTTCTTACGGTTGTAGAGGCTGAGAAGTCCAAGGTCAAGGGGCTGCATCTGGTGAGGGCCTTCTTGCTGGTGCTGCGGAGTCTGGAGGTGGTGCAGGCATCACATTGCAAGGGGGCTGAGTGTGCTAGCTCAGGTCTCTCCTCCTCTCCTTATAAAACCATCAGTCCCACTCTCATGATTACTCATTAATCCATTAATATATGAACGGATTAATTCATTCATGAAGGCAGAGGTCTCATGACCCAATCACCACCTCAAGACTCCACTTAATACTATTACACTGGGGTATTTCAGCAGGAGTTTTGGAGAGGACAAATATTCATATCATTGCAAAGGTTAATGCAAATCTTGGTGTTAGTGGAATTGAGCATAGGTATCCCCCAGGCCAGCCCTGGGGCCATGGGCAGAGGTTTCCAGCTGGTTCACAGGGATCAGCAGTGGTGTGAGCCAGGTCTTCTGTTTTAAGGGACACATACAACACAGATGCTACCTGCTAGCTATAGAAACACAGATTTCAGCAAAAATGTGTGGGTTCAACCAGACCGACAGGGGATAGGAGAATCAGGTCTGGTTTCACTCAGGGCTGAAATTAAGTTGCCAGTTCTGACTCCCTTATCAAGATGCTCATTGTCACAATATGCTTGGAGTTGCCTCCCCCTCTGCAGGGCCTGGTTCACTTCTCATAGGAAGTGCACCTGCTTCAGAAGCCCAGACACAGATATCACTGGTCCCATTGAGTCAAGTAACCATGACATGGAGCTAATCGCTTTCCTTGGAGAGAACAGACCAAGATGACTAGCTATAGCCTGAGATCTGTGCTTCATCTGTGGGGTGGGGTCAGGCTGAGGGAGAAGGACAAATCCATTCAAACCACATGGACAAACTGAGAGCAAGAGATGGGGAGTTCTCCAAGGGAAATTAAGATGAGCTTGCTAACAGACAAGAAAATGCAGCCCAGGTATCCCAAAACCCTAAGTCCACTGAAGGCACAAGAAAACTCTCATTCTTTCTCTCAAGCATGAATTTGAAAATATTTTTTCTTTAGACAGTCAGAGAGTAGGCCAAGTGTGGTGGTTCATGCCTGTAATCCCAGCACTTTGGGAGGCCAAGGTGCGCAGAGCACTTGAGGTCAGGAGTTCGGGACCAGCCTGGCCAACATGGTGAAACCCTGTCTCTACTAAAAATACAAAAATCAGTCACGGTGGTATGTGCCTGTAGTACCAGCTACTCAGGAGCCTGAGGCACAAGAATTGCTTGAACCCAGGAGGTGGAGGTTGCAATGGGCAGAGATCAGGCCACTGCACTCCAGCCTGGGTGACAGAGCAAGACTCTATCTCAAAAATTAATAGTAACTATAATACAAAGAAGGCCAGAGAGTAAACATTTGAGGCTTTGCAGGCCATAAGGTCTCAGTTGCAACTGCTTGAGTCTGACATTACAGTGTAAAATCAACCAGACAACATGTAAACAAATGACTGTGGCTGTGCTTCAACAAAAATTTGAGGGACACTGAAATTTGAATTGTATATCATTTTCACCTGTCACAAAATATTACTCTTTTTTTTTCAACCACTTAAAAATGTAGTAGATAGGTGCAAAAGCAATGGCAGTTTTTGCCACTGAAAGTAAAAGACTGGCAATTACTTCTGCACCATCCTAATAGAAAGCATGCCTAGCACACAGGCTGGACAGGCAGGCTGGGTTTGGCTCACAGGCAGTGGTTTGCTGATCCTTGTTCCTGAATGAGGATTCTCAGGAGGTGGGAGGCAAGGATGAGGGTTTCTCACACTATCAAAAGGGCACACAATCCAAGCGGAATTGTGCATCTAGGGAACATGGATAAGAAAGAGTTTGAAGGACCAAGTGCGGTGGCTCACACCTGTAATCCCAGCACTTTGGGAGGACGAGGCGGGTGGATCACTTGAAGTCAGGAGTTCGAGACCAGCCTGGCCACCATGGGGAAACCCTGTCTCTACTAAAAATACTAAAATTAGCTGGGTTGGTGGCAGGCACCTGTAATCCCAGCTACTCGAGAAGCTGAGGCAGGAGAATTGCTTGATTCCAGAAGGTGGAGGTTGCAGTGACCCGAGATCATGCCACTGCACTCCAGCCTGGGCAACAGAGCAAGACTTCATCTCAAAAAAAAAACGCTTGAAGAAATCATCAGAACAAAGTGAAATTCTCAGTTTGGTTAGCAATTTACCTATGTCCTCTTCTGTACTAATTTACAGAAAGAAGTCTATTAATCATTCTGGGTGCAGAAAGGAAACCGCGTTCTCAGCATAAACATAAATTATCAGCCTAAAACTCAAATTCCTTCAGAGGGATGGGGCACGTTGAGTTTCAAATAGCTCAAATAGAACAAATGGATAAGAGGAGATAATGTATCTTTTGAAATACAAACCTGAAAAGATGTTATGCTCAATTACACTGACAAAAGATTTGGGATCCAGCAATATCCTCTGTGGAATTCTGCAGCTAAACAGGAATGCTAAATCACAAACTCCAACTTAAGCAAGAATAATACAGCCTAAGCCACATTACACGTGCATCCTCTGGGAGGCTGAGTCTGCTCTGATGTTTACAAAGTGCCCCTCTTCCTCCCTACAAGAAGGTGAGCCTGCTGCTAAGACCCATGCATCGCCAAGCAGTCAGGCTTCCAAATTGAGCATCGAGGTGTTTTGGAAAGAAAGCAAGGTTAACAGAGGTCAAGAGAGTTCATGGTGAGGCCTGGGGTGTGAAGGGGCGGAGTCTGGACCCCTTGGAGGGAGGAGCCTCCGTTCTAAGCAGCCAATGACAGGGAGAGAAGACACTGTGGAGGATGACCACGGGGGTCCACAGTGACAGCCAGGCACAGGCAAGGAGAACCATGACACTGAACTCAGGCCACTCCAGCCCCAGGACTGTCCCAGCTCCTAGAGCTGGTACAGATTGTCCCATCCCTTGGAAGTCTCTAGTTGGCCTTCATCAGCCAGTCTCGAATTCCCAAAGCGGAAGACTCTGTCTCATCTGCTTCATCTCATTCCACAGCACAGATGGCACACAATAGGTATCTGTTTAGTACCCAGGAGGTGATATCCTAAGAAGGGCATGTGAGTTGGGACATCAGAGGAACAGAAAAGAGGTGCTAGGACCTGCAAAACAAGAGCCACCACTGTCACACTTTGCAGAAGGCCAGCTGAGATTCTATGTGAATTACTGGTCGATGTCACCACACGTGTGGAAGGCTGGTTCTTAGAATTTGTACCCTGGGTATCCTGGGAGGGTGATAGATGGGTTAAAAGAAAAGAAGAGAAAAAGGAATTTTGAAGAAATGGAGGAGTGGTTCTTCTCTGTGGGCTTCACAGTACAAATCCGGGCCCTGCATATGTATGCTGGGGAAGATAGTTTGAGCTGCACAGAGGGTGAGGAATAAGGAGCTTGGCAATGCCCACGGCTGCCTTATGGAGGATGGAGCTTCCTGCCTCTTGAGCTGGTTGTGCAGTGGTAGGAAAATCAGCCCCAAGAGTGAGTGCAACCTGGGAAGTACGTAAAAGTAAGGATATGAGTTATGATCAGCTTCGGACATTTTGTGATTTCTGGTGTGTCCAGCTTCCCATGAGATCTGAACGGAGAAACAGACTCAGGAGGCATATAGAGGTATGTTTAGTAGTTATGGCTGCTTACGCTGAATTTGAGAATACAGGATGACCTCCTGCCAATTCTTCCCACCCAGCTTCATGCCTAGAGTGCAGGCCCTCGTGTAAGGAATCCGGGTGTCCAGGGCATATGTCTATGCAGCCAGGGGCAGAGGCGTGGCGAGTTGTCTGAAACTCCATAGAGCACAGACCTAGGAACCCCACAAGTGGGTCCCCCCTTGCTTTGGGAGGCAGACTGGGCCATGCCTGTTGTGCCTTCATAAGGCTGCAGGAGAGGAGAGGTAGCCAGGCTTCAGGGGAGTCCCTCCCCACCTACAAGAAGGATTAAGCAATATGGTCAGAGAAAGGTTGGAAGCCGCCTTCTCTACAGTGTGCACCAGAATCTCCTAGAAAAGGAAAGGACATTTGCCTTCCTTCCAACAAGAGCTTCGCGGGGGTCATTGGAAGCCAAACCCGTTCCTCCAGGGAGGCCACGGTCCTTGAGGTTTCCCGAGAAGGCACCGAGGACACATGACAAGCAGCTCTTTAGCCATCTGCTGGGGAAATACCAGAGTAAATTAAAACAAGAGTGGATTTGTGACTTCTGTCTTTCCAAAAAGATAGTGTTGGCAGGTTTATGAGAAAACCATTCCCAAACACCTTGAATTTATATGGCACGCTTATTTCAAAAGCTCTTCCACATCTGTTAGCTCTTTGAAGCCCCTGGAGGCAGGTAGGGCAGGAAGGAGAGCTGGGTGGAGGAACAGAATCACAAAGGGGCTGGGCACCTTGCCAAAGGCCTCATGGCTCCCTGGGGAGGGGTGGGGGTGGCACCCTGCACCCTGACCCCTCACACATGCTCAGGGGTGCTCCTTCTTGCCTGGAGAGCTTCGGCCAAGGGCATTATGTAATAAGGCTGGAAGCAAAGTGACCACCTCAGAGCAGGGCAATTAAGTACAAGGATGTCCTGGGAGCACCCCTTTCTCATACACACACACAGCCCTGCACCCATGTGCCCTGCAAATTAGCCAAGGTTTAGAGGTAAAGAAATCATGGCTCCTCATACAGAAACAAACAGAAGCTGATTGACAAGGAGGCCCCTCATAATCAGTGCTGCAGTAAACTCTACTAATTATGGTGTCAATTGGTAACATTATAAAGGTTGAAGCTACATAATGAAAAAAGAGCATTCACACAGGCAGAGCAAGTTCAGCAGATGTAATTACAGGGTGACATTATTGGCAAATAGTATTTTATGAGGTATTAACAGGAATGTGGCACGAACACATTCCAAAACTTACAGGCTCCTCAGGAGTGGAGGAACCCAGAACGGGCCAGAGAGCCAGCCCCTAAAACTGTAGTGTGCCCAGCTGAGCACTCTGGGGGAGCCCCTGAGGTCTTCTTGCCATCTTCCAAAGGAGAAGATGCTTACAGGTCAATCCCTACCCAACCCTTGACCTCTAATTCCTTTCATGCTACATCATATCCATGTTGCTTGATGGTCCTGAGCTCTTTCACCCTCAAATCATAAGGTCTTGGACTATTCAAACAGAGGGAACCATAGATGCCATCTACCTTGACAGTTACTCTACAGTGAGCATGGGAGAGGAGCAGAAGCCTGCCAGTTCATTCTAACAATATTTACTGGCGCTCAACAGTATTCATGGAATTCCATGCCAGGCTCTGTTCTAGATGTGCAGCCTATGGCCCCTGCTGTCACGGTGTTTACCTTCTATGGGAGATCGAAGAAAAACACACAAGATGATACCAGGTACTATGAAGGTAACTGAATAGAGTGATGTGATAACAGGTGGCTAGAAGAGGAGAGCAGATTAAATGGGAGGTCCAGGAAGCTGCTTTCTGAGCTGAACCCTATAGTGGGAGAGGAAACATGCCATTTAAAGGACACCCGGCTCCCGAGCAGCACAGAAAGGGCAGAACACTGGTGTCCTCACATGCTGCCAGGGTCTTTCTATTGCATCAGGCATCCCAACCACTACTTGGGCCAGAGGAGAAGAGAAATTACCAACTCTAAGGATATGGGGGACCATAGCATTGTGAAAGCTAAAGGAACGTTAAAGATCACATGGTTCAAAATCCCTAATACGCAAAAGAACCACCTGTGTCGTGTATCATGAAGGAGCTGATTCTGTGTGTCCTTGAAAAGGCATGTTTTCTCTCCTCCTGTAGGTCTTCGAATGGATTGGGTTCTCTTGCAAAAACAAACAAACAAAAAGGTAGCCTGGAAGCTGGGAGGCAAAAACTCCCACACAGAAAGGAAGCTACAGCAAAGAATGGAGAGACAGGGGGACAAGAGGCCAGGTCTGGAAGAGCGGGGCAATGCCTGGTTTCTCTCTCACTTTGTGGCCAGCTCTCAAGGTCTTGTTTGCCAATCAATGAACTTCTCTTAAAAGTAGTCCCGGGCTGGGCGCGGTGGCTCACGCCTGTAATCCCAGCACTTTGGGAGGCCGAGGCGGGTGGATCACAAGGTCAAGAGATCGAGACCATCCTGGTCAACAAGGTGAAACCCCGTCTCTACTAAAAATACAAAAAATTAGCTGGGCATGGTGGCGCGTGCCTGTAATCCCAGCTACTCAGGAGGCTGAGGCAGGAGAATTGCCTGAACCCAGGAGGCGGAGGTTGCGGTGAGCCGAGATCGCGCCATTGCACTCCAGCCTGGGTAACAAGAGCGAAACTCCATCTCAAAAAAAAAAAAAAAAAAAAGTAGTCCCAGGGTGGAGCACAATGGCTCATGCCTGTAACCCCAGCACTTTAGCAGGTCGACACTGGCGGGTCACTTGAGCTCAGGAATTCAAGACCAGCCTGACCAACATGATAAAACCCCATCTTTACAAAAAATACAAAAAAAAAAAAAAAGAAAAAGAAAAAGAAAGAAGAAAGAAAGAAAGAAGAAAAAAAAAAAAACTTACTCGGGTGTGGTGGCATGCACCTGTAGTACCAGCTACCTGGGAGGCTAAGGTGGGCAGATCACTTTAGCCCAGGAGGCGGAGGTTGCAGTGAGCTGAGATCAAGCCACTGCACTCCAACCTAAGCTACACAGTGACACCTTGTCTCACAAAAAAAAAAAAAGAAAGAAAGAAAGAAAGAAAAAGTGGTTCCTACAACCCTGGGAGGAGGCTTAAAGTCAGAGGTCAGCCCTTGTTCTGTATTCCGTCACCAGCTCTGCCTTCAGCTCTGTGTTTGTCATCGTTTCTCAGGCACTAAGATGTCCTCTGAGCTTGGAGAGCACCCAGACATGTCCCAACGAGCTTTTCAGTAGGTGCTTTGGCCTGAAAGAAAGCCGGGGAAAGAGAAACACAACGGCATGTGGCATTCTGAAACACTGCCATTAAGTTTAATGCCTTCGTAACAAAGAATACCACGTTTATTATCACAAATAAATCCACAGATTTAACACCCATCAGGCTTTAGATTTTATTTTTCCATATAAAATAAATATGGCCAGAGTATAAGATTATGGCGGAACCATTATTTTCTAAAGCTATTTAACTTCAGCACGGCCTAACTGCCCCATGCTGTACACCTAGGCACAGGAAGGGACCATCCCACTCCTGGAAGAACATTGGTCCCGCTGACTGCAAAAGCCAACAAGGTAGGCTTCCCCACGCAACTGCTGGGTTTCATCACTGTTTAATGAATTGTTGCACTCCTTATAGGATAAACAATAAATTGCACATGATTTATCATATTACTCAATAAATCGTGGGACAAATCATTAGGCAGAGTGATAAAATCAAGTGTTTTAGAAATAAGTTAATCTATGATGCCAATGTGTAAACTAAACAGTTGCTTAAAAACCCTATTTACTAATCATTTTTACATAAAGAAAGATTAATGATTATGTAGATCAAATGTGTATTTACTCCTATAAACATCAGACAGCCATGTGCCCTGCTGGCCTTTTCTTTTTAGCAAAGCCCCTCCAAAAGCATCCCTCTCATAACAAAATTCCATTTGGGATTTGGTGTGACGGGGAAGGGAGGCTGGAGAAGGCAGGGCAGGAGGAAGAAGTGGTTAATGAGAAGCATGTCAGCGAAGGGGTCTGGTGCAGAAGCTGTTCTCACCGTAAATTTTGAACTACACTAATTAACACTTGCATTAGGGCCTAGAGACAGGTTCCAATGCTGCTTGCTTCTCCCGTCTGCCCATGACCTAGCGCTCTTTCTCACTTGTGACAACTATGTTTATAGCTTCTCTGCCCATCGAGCTGGCTGGCACATCGAATTACCCTCAAGAGTCCATGGGCATCACGTCACATTTGTGTGCCCGATATCATACGTGACGAGTCGTGCCACTGCCAGGGCCTTTAATGCACATCCCACAGACAGCCGGACCCCAGAATGCATAGGCAGATATTAAGCTAAATCTTTTTGGAGTCAAGCTTATTTCATGTCAGTTACACAAACATATTGGTTCCCTTAAAAGAACAAATGCTTTGTGAGTAAGGAAACGACTCCAGGACTGAAACCTGAGAAATCATTCTCATGTCAATTCAGCTCTTCCTTCTGAAGGCCTTTCATCTTAGGGAAATGAGGGGAGAGACTGTTTGGCTTCTAGAATATGAATTTTGGACTAAATTCATTATAAACTCTGGACATTATTAACCAATGTCAAGGGAGAGAAAGGGAATGCCCCAGCTAGTGTAACCGGGAAGACAATCAGAATATCAGAGAAGGTGTTTTTCTCTCTTGCCACTAAAAAAATTTCATTTTGAAAAGGCTAATTGCATATGATTCCTCTGACTTTGAATTCCTCTAGCACAACAAATCAGACCCTGGAGATGATCCTAGCAATGCAGAGGGAAGTAAAGGCACTTCGATGTGTTCTAACACCTTTGCTTTTGTATGAAGTCATGCTAGATTGATTGAGGAAGTGCTAATCACCCAGGTTTGGGAACCCCCATTCCTGATGCCCAGCAAAACAGTTGTTGAGAGGTTGGGTAAAGGATGGGAGAAGAGAGAGGCTCCAACGGCCACACTGTGTTATCATTTTTCTGACAGGCTCTAAAAAATAAAATGGATAAATTTTACTGACAACTTCAGCTTCAATGAACTACCTGAAAAATATTGCCTCCAAGGCAGAAATCCAAGACATAAGCTTTTACACATGGTCTTTAGCCCTTCCCAAGAGGCAGAACATGAGGGGTTATGGGAGAAACAGAACAGGAGTTCCAGCCCCTTGTACATGGCCTTCCCCTGAGAAGCCGCTAGCTGCAAAGTAGAGGACAGCTCTCAGACATGGAGAAACTGAACCCAACTACCAAGACAAAACAAGAAAACGGTGGAAAGCAAGTAGTGTTTCTAATGCCCAGAAAAGAACAGACCAAGTGACAGCCACACTGCATCCTCCTTTCCCTTCTTCTTATCCAACCCACCTCAAAATCTACCGTAATTCACATTTCAAATACCACCTGTGCCAGTCAGGGGGAGATTTGAGTTTTGCTTCAGTAACATGAAAGATCAAAATCTCAGTAGCTTAACATAAAATCTTATTTCTTGCTCCTGTAACGTCATCCAGGGAACTGGCTGGGGCAATTGTCCTCCCCGTGGTAGCATAGCAATTGGTTTAATGTTATCTTCAGAGCATTGCAAAATTTCCTAGTAACTGAAGAAAAGAGCACTCAGAAGCAGGTGCACCAATCCTTTCACCAGAATGGACACACCATTTTATTGGCCTGAATGAACCATGTCATGCCTAACTTCAACCATGGGGAAATACAACTCTCCATTAGCCAGAAGTAGAGAAGAACCAAAATCTTGATAAATATTCATCAGGTTGATCACACAGCCCACTTCCCAGACACCTTTCTCTGCAGCCACCCCATTCCCTGCAAAATCTGAAAAGCAAAGCTTTTTATTTGTAGGGTTCATTTCCCAGTATCTTGCTGTCACAATGGGGACTGCTTCCATCCTTAGAACTGTGGTTTATATGCTTTGTCAGGGATAGTGAGAAGCACGTGTGTGTAGAGCTTAACTTTGCACAGAAGCAATACTATAGCCAAGAATATAAATTCTAGAGCCGGATTGCCTACCCTTGAACCCCAGGTCTGCCCCTTACTGCTTCTGTGATCTCGGGCAAGCTATTCACTTCTCTATACCCCAGTTTGCTAATCTGCAACATGGGACCAGTTATGGTGCCTAACTAGTAGGGTTGTTGTGATGATTAATTATGCTAATATTCATGACAACCTTGGAAGGATGCCTGGTATGGAGTGAGGGCGATAGATGTGTCTTCTGTAACTGTAATGCTTCACTATCAACAAAGGGGACTCTACAAAGAGCTCCACTGGACTGCTGGGTCATTATAACTAATCTGAGAGTCCATCTCATTCCCTGCATCCTTCATCCTCTCCTTCATTCCAGACAGAGGCCAGAGGGATGTTGTGTTTAAAGGCCAAGAATGTCCTTTGGAAATGAAATTTGGGTAAGCGGTGGTGGTGGTGGATTATTTGCTCTGCATGTGAAAATGGGAGGATTTTGAAAGAATGTGGCAGAAACAGTCACGCCTGCCAAAGAGTCCATATGTCCCATACATTCCCTAGCCTTCTTGTAGTTAAGGGGGCCTTATGGCTAGCCAAAGTCAGCGAGCTGGGGCGGAAGTAACATAGCCACATTCCGGGCACAAGGTCCGCTTGCAGATGCAAGGTCCTCCGGAATTCTGCTGTCCCATCACAATAATTGTTACGTCACCACATTGCGAAGGCAACACCTGGATTGCTGTATTACACCAGAGGATGCTCGGGTCCAAATCCTGACAGTGGAATTGCATGTGTGAGAACTTTCACTGAGTTAACCCTGGATGTTTTAAAATGGTTTGCTGTGACGGCATATCCTAGCCTAATCTAACTGATAAAAGGGGTTTCGCTCCTAAAAGTAACAGCAAAGAACAGAGAAGATGGTCAAGCTAAAGGTTAGAAAGGCTGAATGTTTCTTAAGACCAAGAGTAGTTCATGATGATTTTAAGGCATTTTGTATTGCTATAGCGGATAGGCCTTCTATCTCTCCTTTTCTGTTTTTCTTTTACCATGTTTAGTGTTTTATAAGTTTTTGCACAGGAAGAGTAGCTAAAGAAAGAGACTGTACTCTATATTTAAGCTGACACCAGGACAATGATAAAGAAAGAACTACAAGTCAAAACCTGAGCCTTGCGGTAAAAAGTTAGAGCTAGACATACTTACGGTAACATCACAATACGCCCTCTCTAGATATTTAGAGGGGACCTTAAACTTTCCACAGGATATACAGCAAAAGATTAGTCAGTCTGATTCTATCTTAAGAGGTAGGCTGAATTTAGCTCACAAAAGCCTGAGTTAGGATGAACGGTAATTAATATCATCTCACATTTACAGATGACAAGGAAACAAAAAAGATTCAGAGAGACTGAGTAACTTTCTGAAAATCACCCAGAAGAAAAGGCAGCAGATCCAGGACTAGAACTCAGATATTTAGCTCCTAAGATGATTTTTAAATGTAGGCCAATCTCAGTAGAGTCAGGTTGGTCCATCATTCTCATGTTGCTAAATCCAGCGGTCAATTCTCAGGCCTCGGTTGTTGGACATACCTGCAGCATTTGATGAAATTGATTGTTTTCTCTCCTCTGGACAACTGTTTTCATTTGGCTTTCAGGGCACAACACTCTTATCCTCCTGCAACACTGGCTGCAAGCTTTCAGTTGCCTTTGCTGAATCTGCTTCTTGTTTTCTCAATCACCATGTTGAGGGTGCTTCAGAGTTCAGTTTTTGTTCTGTGGGGAGAGGGTCTCACTCTGTAGCCCAGGCTGGAATATAGTGTCACCATCATGGCTCACTGCAGCCTTGAACTCCTGGGCTCAAGTGTTCCTCCTACCTCCAAGTTTCCTGAATAGCTGGAACTACAAGTGTGTGCCACCATGCCCCGCTAATTTTTGTATTTTTTTTTTTGTAGAGACAGACAGGATTTTGCCATGTTGCCCATGCTGGTCTCGAACTCCTGGGCTCAAGTGATGTGTCTGCCTTGGTCTTCCAAAGTGCTAGGATGACAGATGTGAGCCACCACGCTGGCCCCAGAGTTCAGCTGTTAGATGTCTTTTCTATATATTTATCCTCTTGATAAGTTCATCTAGTTTCATAGCTTTAACTGCCATCTGTATGCTGATAAACCTAACAAATGTACAACTCGAGGCCTCTCCTTTGAACTTCAGAATTGCATCTCCAGCTGCAACCTGGCACTGCCACTTAGCTGTCTAATGGGCATCTCACAGATTTAACATGTCCAATGCTGGGCATCCAATCTTCCTCTCTTCTCCAACCTACTCCTGCACACTTTTCTACATTTCAGTCAACTGCAGTTCCAACCTTCCCATTGCTCAGCCCAAAACCCTGCAGTCCTCCCCAGTGATTTTATTTCTTTCTTATTCTGTATCCAGCCCATGAGTAAATCCTCTTGGCTTTTGGGGGGCTTAAAGTAGCCCAGCAGCAGCCATCCTGGTCCAAGCCATCACCTTGACTCACCTGAACTCTTGTGTTCGCCTCTCGGTTGGTCTTCCTGAGTCACCTCCTTCAAGCCTTTGCTGAAGCATCACCTGCAATATGAAGCTTTCTTTGACAACCAAGTTGAAAATCGATCAACTTCCCTTTCCATGACACTCCTTAGACCCTTTCCCCCAACACCCAGCACCTTCTCTCATGTTACATAATTTAGTTATTTATTTTATTTACACTTTATCTCCCTTCTACTAGAAAGTGAGCTCCAGAGGAGCTGGGAGAATTTTCTGTGTCCTAGGGCATAGAACCCTACATACATGGCACAGAGTAGACGTGCTGTAACTTTCGTTTGATGAGTGAATATGCAGGGCTCATGTGCTCCGCAGCCTGACCTGCCACCCTCCACTCTCTGGGTCTAGTCACGATCTGGCTGTTGAATTCCTTCTCACCTTGGTTTTCTCTCTCCACCAAGGTGCTTCAAGCTGGTGTCTTGAAGGACAGGCTTCCTCACTTCCCTGCCAGCTCCCCCACATCCTACTTCTTAAACATCCTTCCTGGTTCCTGCAGCAGCAGATCATAGGACTGTCTCTGCCCCTTCATCACCTCAAGGCCCTGATATGCTTTTTCATTCAACAGGCTCATGCTCTGCTTGGTTGGAACTGGGATTGGAAATTTCACGGTCCAGGAATCCCTCTTCCTTTGCTGTGACATTTTTTTTCCTGACTACTCCAATCTATATTGAACTGACTTCCCCCATACCTAAATTATTTTAGGGCATGAGTAATAACAATAAGCATTTACATACATTTCTCCCTGAATGTTTGTAACAATATTAGAGAGATATTATTATTATTATTTTATCAACAAGAAAACTGAGGCCCAGAGAAGTTGACTAGTTAACCAAGTTACTGTGAGATAATAGAGTAAAAATTCTAATGCAGATTGGTCTAAATTCAAAACTTATGCCCTTGATCCTTTCATACTTTCTGTCAGAACCAAAGTTAAATTCTTGGTCACTTCTAAGTATTTCCTGGAAGTGGGATTTAAGTTCCCAGGTGGCTGATACATTGGAATGGTCATACCTCCAATCTGTCTGTGACCTCTTTGGAGCCTGGTTTAGTGGAGACTTTCTGGCAGATTCACCAGGTTTGCTGGGCTTTGGTGAGAAAGGAGGAAAATAGGACAACTTTATGAATCATTTTATAAGAAAGAACATCCTGATAGGAAACTGCCCTCCATGGAAACTAGGAAACCCTACTCCCTTTCCCTCCTGCTTCACTACTGCACCTTGGTGGAAGCCACAATGGCACATCCATGCTTATTATGATGGGAAAGAAAGAATTTTTCCAACCAAATGATTTTTCTGCTCCGTAAGTGATATTTTCAGAGATTTGTTATTGAGGAAGTAGCCTCCTATAAATCTGTGACAGTCAATATAAATCTGACTGTCCACCTACCTATGTACTCAGTCCCAGGGAAGACACAAAGTCTCTCCCTTGTAGGGATTACGAAGAAGCAGGTACAAGTGACAAATCGAGGAGAAGGTGAGTGACTATATTCATGCACTCTGCTTCTAGTTTGTAAGGCATGTTCTCATACCTTTTATAGGCACAGTAGTAATGAAGAGCTTTGAACAAGTTCATAGACTACGTACACAGATGGTTCAGGGTTCAAACCCAGTTCTCAGACTCCAAGTCCAACACTCTTTGCACCAAGACACACTGGAAGGTTCCATCTTGATGCCCATATAAGTAATACACTCAGAAAATAGATGGGGTCTGCTCTTATCTCCTTATTAATTGCCTTGTGAAGGTCAAAACTTAACTACTAGCTGCTTTGTGATGTTATTTAGGAACTCCCCAGGGACTGCCACCTTGCCTTGAGTATCCAACATGGCTGGAATCCCTGGATGGTAGAAATTACATCTCACATATTATTTATTTCCAGAGGATGTCCAGCAATGCTCTGGAGACACAGCAATGCTCAGAGGCCAGCAACACTCACCCCTGGCCATGCAATCTTCCCCAGCTGTTCTCATCCACACAGAACTGGCTCATCTTCAAACCAGGTATGCAGTAGGTGCTTAATAATCACATGATAGATGAGGAAATATGGAGCAAATGCAATTGTGGGCTGCAGCATCTCTTATAACTCTTTGTCTACACCCACCCCCTTGGCAATATTATTCCTTCTCTTGAATTTGGGACATGGGTCAGTCCTGGGTACAAGAGATGACTTGAGCATGCGTCCAGCAGCCATGAACTTTGAAGTTCATGGTAGACCCTTTGAACATGACATGCCGCTCACACTTTTTGACATGATGGAAAATCCCACACCCCCATGATGACCCTGTCTCCAGCCTTTCCACCCACAGATTGTCTCCTCATCCTTGATGTCAACTGCCAACCTTTCAGACCAAGGGTTGGGACTCTGCCATATGGGATGACTTTGATTACAGTGGGGGTCACTATGAACAAGGATTGCAGAGTTGCTCAGAGGAGATAAAAAACCTGCTCCATCAGGCAGCCAGTCCATGCCTAAGCCAAGAAGAAAGCTAAGAGTCTCCACTCCCACTTTATGATCTAACCACTAGACTGAGCTCCTGTTACTTGACAAAAATGATTTGCTTTTAATTAAAATAGGAGCATAAATTATTTTTATCCCTGTATTATTGGGCGGTAAGTAAATTCACAGTAACTCACTGGATTTTTTAAAATCTATTTTAAATATAAACACACTGCCATATTTTCTGTGGGTTTGAAAGCTTATGTTAAGTTTGCAAATAAGTCAACTCCATAAAGATAACATCTTTCCCTAAAAAATGTGTTGCAATCTAATGGCATGCTATGGAAAATTAACATCTTATTAAGAAAATACATGAATTCTCCCCCTGTTGAAAAGGTCCAAGAAGCGCTGAGCTCCTTACCTGCCCCTGAGACAAGATGGACTGATGGGGCAGCCTCCAGGTCTCCAAACCCAGGCAACCCCCACCCTGAGGGTGTCTTCTGCCACCCTCACGGGACTCACATGCAACAAAAAGCTGTGATTTTATTTTAGGTCATGCTGAACTCTATTTTCAAACTTACCCTGTTACGTGTCTGACAGGTCTTGTACTCACAGAGGGGCCTGCGTTACTTTGGTCCACCCTGAAAAGATGCCATCTCAGACAGGCTGCTTGGGAAGGTGCAGCGATCTCCCAGCCCAGCTGCCTGTGTGAGCACCAGGGACCCAGGTGAACCCCCATAAGGACATTAATAGCCAGATCTCATGTGGCCATAACGATTAGAGCTTGGTGACGGGGACAGAGCTCTGGATGTCTAACCCATTGCAAGGAACATAAAAGTCCGAGGCCACAAAGGGCTATGTATCACCTTTAGACGCAATGAGAGCTCACTGGGCACTGCTCCCCAGGTGAATTCCCTTCTGGTCCTGCTATCTGCTGCTCCCCACTCCACTGAAGAGTGCTTTAGGAGCCTAGCAGACGGACCTAGAACCATGGCTCTTTCTTGTGCCTCAATAACACATGCTTTCAACAACCTGCCCTGGGCCAGAGCCTTTGAGGGGTTCCACTGATGCCTCCTCTAAGCCTGCATTAACCTTGTCTCCCTACCTCCCCTCCTCCGACCACTGGTCTTCAGAAATCTTACCCAAATAAAAAGACTTATGTAAATATGAAAAGGGAAAAGCTGTCAAAACCTGCATGAGTTGTTTAAATACCATGAATAAGAACCAGTAACAATAGGCACATCAATGAAGATGTGTTTCCTTCAGACTTGGCCAGGTGCCACCCAACGCGAGTCCCCCAGAAAACGCCGCTCACTCTGCAAAGAAGGGAGCTCGGCTCCCCCGCCCCTTCCCAGCGCCCCCTCCCCAGGAAAACATTTTTGACAAGCAACTCATCTAGAGCCATTTCCCACAGCTTTCCTTTCATTTGCATTCTCATTAGAATAATGTGATTTCGCAAAGTGGGAATGTGTGTAAGTCCTCACCACCAGGAGGAAACGCTGCACCCCAGATTCAAGGGGACAGGGGACGGTCTGCCCTTGCGGACACAGGGCGGCCAGGAGGAGCCCGGCCAGGTCTTGGCATGCGGCACCAGCCAGGGTCACTGAACACCCGCAGTGACGTCACAGCCAAACAACCGGGACCTTATGAAAATCCTCGGAATTGACCCGAACCGGAAAGGAGGTTTTGAAATGAAAGAAACACATCCTCCACGATTTGAAAAA